>NC_068945.1:11328863-11634545 GCF_026419915.1 Harpia harpyja | reverse complement strand
AAAGTTGGTGGCCACAACCACTGTTAGATAGATGGTATCTCACAGACTCTGATAGTTTTGAAATACCAGCCAAAAGTGTGCAAGAGGCAGAGAAGAGCCGACCTCAAAAGATTGACTTAGTTCAGGTGCCTGGCTGAACCCCTGGGACCTCCTTTCATATCACAAAGTTCAAGTTTTGAATGGGCAAAACTGGAAGTTGTTCAGGTCGTGCGAGGCTTTGCTTTTAAGGATGGAACAAAGCCACAAAGGTCAGGCCTGGATTTATATTTGTTCAGTGTTGTTGTTATTGTACATATAAATCTACAGAAGTACGCATAGACTCCTGGAAAATCTGTGAGATAAAGTTTTCTTATTTCACAGTCTTAGAACAAGACCTGCACTTGTTTTTCTTCAGTACATCCTTCACTGACAGGTCCAGGTACCTCTTTTAAACACGGAACTGTCTTGTTTACATGTTCCTCTGTTTCTCCCGTTTCCAACTGCCGTTTCTGTTTAAAGTGGCTCAGAACAGCTTTTTAAAAGCAAAGCATTATTTTTGCACGGAAGGGTAAACCCCAAGCAGACAAAAATGTTAAAACAAAAAGGGAAGGTGTGGGATAAACTGTTTGACCTAGAATCCCTGCTTTTTGCCCGAGAGAAGCAGAGAGCCCCTGAGTAGCATCTTCCTCTGTCCCCTTCCAGTATCTGCTCGACTGCCCTCTCTGTTAAGGCTGTGGACTTTTACTATCCCCTTTGATCCTGTGTTCAGTCCTGGAAAGAATAAACTTTGCTAGGCTAGATTCAGACAGTGAGGAGGCAGTCTCCAATTAATAACTCTTCTACTGTTTCTTCCAAGACATTGTTATTGTTTTTAACGAATGATCTTTACTCTTGCTTAATTTCCTGTTTGTCTCCCTGTCCGCTCCTGTTGTTTAATTGTTTGCAGTTAGCCAGCTTAATAATAATGACACTGTGATCGACATCAGGTTCATAAAATGCAACATGAATTTTCTTTCCTTTTTTGTAAGATGCATCACAGACTACAGACTCAAAACTCTTGGAGTCCCTGGAGACCTTCATTCAGATCCTGGTAGAAGAGCCTTATATTGTGCCTGGTCTCAAAACAATTCAGCACAAGTTGCTATTGAGACTTTGCTTGGATAAGACCTTATAAAACAGAGCCTCTTAGCTGGTCACGCGGGTGGATGTTTACATACAATTTGATAAGGAAGTCGGTAGTGTTATGCTGGTGACAGTATTGGTTTCCTGAAATGAGGGCCAACATTTCCCAATGCACAGAGAAGAACTTGGGAACCTCTGGTAGATACGAAGCCCAGATTTTTGAGCTGACCTTCACCTGCTGATACTTGTAGCTGTCCTCTAATCTTGACCCACAGCAGTCCTTGGCTGGGCAGCCAGCTGTGGTGTGACGGGGGAAGAACTGCGGTCGCGGGTAGGGTGTCCGCACCCTGACTGCCCGAACCCGGTGGAAAGCAAAACCCCAAGACTTTATACCAGCAGGCCCCCTGGGTGAGACCTGGGAAAAAAAGCATAAATCTGCTTTTCAATGGAATGTTTCTCACCTTTTCTTTGTAAGGTTGTCCACAGTCTTCATAAAACACTGAGTCACATGTGAGAGAGATGCTGGCAGACTCACTTGTCTTTCCCACATCGGCTCTTTGCCCTGCTTAGCCTTTCCTCCTCTCTCTGCAAATATGTCTAACCTGTCTCTCCTTTGAAGACACAGAACAGCATGGCACTGCTGCTGGTGCAGTATCAAACGCCAGCATGCCACCCCATGACACATCTCGCAAAGGTCAGGTGCTTTATGTGAGCAGCTGTGGAGGAGCAGCCACTGGGGAACGAGTCCACAGCACTGCTGAGACTACAGGTGCTTTATCTTTCTTCTGACCCCTCTGGTTTCATTTTATATATAGTTTCTCCACCCCCCCTGCCCCCAACCTCCCTCCTTTTTGCTCCATTTTCCCCTCATTTCTTGTATCTCTTATTCTGATTTATTTTAAAGACGATTCATAGTGAATGTTGAAAAATGTGTTACTTTGCTGGGCAGGCCAGAGTCAGTCAGAAATCACTCTAGGTTAACCAAGAACCTGGGACCTTTGGGAACAACCTAATAGCGGTAGTAGCTCAGGTTTGCAATTTTAACACTTTACCAATGTGGGTGAGTTTGCATCTTCAACCTAAGAACGCATAATACAAAACCACAAGAAGGCCTGTTTCTTTGATGAACAGGCCTTTTTCTTTAAAACCAGGTCTGCATTAATTGTATGGGAGTAGAAAGATGACGTGGAAGATTGTGTATCTTGGGGAGGGAAAATATAAGTTTTGATAAAAGTGAACTTCTTGCTGGCATCTTTTGCACAAGCAGAAAAAAATGACAGTCTGGAAGGGTGGGTGATGTACTAGAAGCATTATTGTTCATATTCTTTGAGGAACTGTCTGTTTTCTCCTACTATATGTTACTATCTGGTCTCAGCAATTACGGTCTCTCCAGTGGAATTTTGTGAATGTAACTAAGATTCGTAGGGTGCTACGGAAAAAAATATTTTTGAAGTTGTCAAACACTTCCTGTTATAAGACTATAAAGTGTTGAGTATCTGCCTCAGGCAGAATTATTGATTTATTTAAATTTGCTGTTCCTAGACATCTGCTTTGGTCCCTCTCATAGAAAAGATGCTGGGCAAGATGGACCTTTGGTCTGACCTCACACTCTTATGCTTGTTTGTTTACTGTTCTTATATTGAATGATATGAGAGAAAATACTTGGTTCACCCATTTAACAAAAAAAAAAAAAAAAAGAGAGAAACTGGTATGCTTTTATTCAAGTAGTCTTAATACTCCACAGCAGTGAAGCAAAGACAGAATTTCCCAAGCGGTCATCTCTGAGTCATGACTTTGAGTATGTGTCCATATACGTCTACTTTATGTGCTTTTTAGATATGCTGAGGTAGAGGTGTGGATGTAAAGGGAAAGATTTGGTTTTGGATGGTGAAGATAGTGAGTTAATACTGATAGACAAGAAGACTAGGACTGAACTGAAAGAGGATTGGAGAAAAGATAAAGTAGGAAGGGTTTAGGGAAAAGGGCAGAACAAGTACCTTTAATCAGGAACCTGGAATGGATCCCCTTTTGCTGGCATCAAATGTCTCTAAAATTTTGGTGGAAGATTGACTGTGTAAAAGCTACACAGGTATGAGTTTATTTTTGCTCTTGGTCACCGCCATTAGCAGAAGAGTGGAGGTGCAGGAGGTGGAGCTGGAGGTCCTGAGCCAGGTGATGAATACGTCATTGGCAGCATTATAAATATGGTGAAACCACTGTTTTCTCTGTTTGCCTTTTTCAAAAATGTAGGAAACTACATGCACAAAAGCTCTGTTAAAATAACATTGCTTGCAAAGTCAAGCACTCTAATTACATTGCTCAACACTGTGTTGTCTGTGTAATTTCATTTCAGGATTCTTCTATCTGTAGGTATGATACAGTCTACGATTATATGATCATGTACAATTTTTCTTCTACACAGAGCCCCATTGACCACACAGAATGAAGATGATCAATTAACAAGCAACTGTTCAATTTTGCATTATTCCTTATTGTACAGTGTATAGCACTATCCCTACCATTCAATCACATGTTGTTCTTGCTCTGAAGACAGAATTATTTATTTTTTCATAGTCTTTTGTATGGCACTGTTCAAGAGAATATCTAAGTACATCACAAACTTAATTTATCTTCACAATAGGTGTGTTGGGAACCTGAGGAAGGGGGGTGTTTCCATTTTACAGATGGGAAACTAGGGAGCAGAAATTTTCCTAATATGTTGAATCCAAGACAATTTAAGATACTAAAAATCATCTGGGTTTATGTATTCTTTTTCAATAGTAAACCTTATCTAGCACTTCTCATGTTCAGAGTAATGCATTGAGTGACTCGGGTTGCCGCTGTGAGTGCTCAGTTGTTCTGCGTATTGGTTTTAAGTCCCAGAAAATGAGGAAGACGGACTTAGGGATACCTGGGAAAGTTCAGTTACACAGGTGACTTCACGTAGGCTGTGGCAGGGAGGAGATCCAGCTCTCCTGAGCAGGTTCCACCTGTCTGTCTGCTAACATGAGCTTTTGTTTCCCTCCATCCCTCACCTCATTCACAGCATACCTTCACATGTATTAATGAATGTGAAGGAATCAAACCCTCAAAACTGCATCCTCACTGACAACCCACACTTGATTAGTTCCACGAGAAGATTTGTTCTGTGCAATGGTACGGGGATCTTGCAGAAAGGCAATCTGTGATCGTGCAATTATTGTATTGCAATTCATCTACGTGATGGGGCCAAACAAAGCTTGTATAGGCAGTTATAATTCTGCATGTCCTAACATTTGAGCACCAGATTTTGAAGCCTTTGTAGGATTTTGGGAGTATATTATTTTGTCTTTTCAGACTAGGCATGGCATATAAAACAAAACTTTCTTCTCCCTTTCATCTTCTTCTTCCCTTCTTTGGCCTCCCCTGTATCAGGTGATCTTTTTATTTTGTTTTTTTGCTACTTTTTACAGCTCTAGTACAGATATTTCAATGTCCTGTAATTTATTCTCTCTCTAAATGTCAATTTCCTTGCTGCTGCTGATTTGCTTTCAGACATAATGCCTAAAGCAGACTGTCAGCCATTCTGAAAGTATATGATTCTTCTCTCAATATCACACAAGCCAAGTCTGGCTGGAAGGACAGGGGAAAACTAAATTGTTCTCATAAAAAAGAAAACATAGCGCTAATATATCTTTATACTTATGTTCAGGTATTCCCTTTGTGTTATTAAGGGGACTCATGATCTTGTGCGTTTTCTCTACAGGGGATCACATTAATTTATATTTATAAGGTCTTCTGTAATAGATGCTTTCAAGAAACATAAAAGTGAGTCCAAAAGTTCTTTGGGTGGTATCAAACCAGAAATGAGCATTGCACTGTATTATCCAGCAGAAAAAAAAAGAGCTCGTCAGGATTAAAAAAATGAACTGATAAAGTTGTGTGTATTAACTAGAGGCTGTTCCCGCCACCCTTGTGGAGCTCTGATGATTTCAGTGCAAGAGAGCATTGAAATCAAGTGTCTCTGAAACTTTGGCTCTCTCTGAGATAGAGGCTCTAAGATATCAGGTGTGTGTATACATTTTTGTATACACAAAGACTTAAGTCAGATACAAATGATTTGCTGCAACTCACCAGGTTGCCAGGCGGAGCCGGAGCCTAGTGAAGGTTATTATTGGTCCCTGTCTGGGTGTGGTAGCCTGTCCCAACTTCAAGGTAATGACACTTAGTAGAGTAAAAGCAGTTTAAACTAAGTTTCGTTACCTTCTAATTGTGGAGGGTTGCAAGCCATTTTGTTGTAGCTTGGCTGGTGGACTCTACATACCCAGAAGCCCTTCTCGGTTTGCACTTCGACACTCATAAATATCTTTTCACTTCAGAAAACAAGATTTTTTTAAAATTTAGAATATGACTTTCTTCATGTATCACTCTGTATTGTGCATGTGTGTTTTTAAAGGTGTCTCAGTGTTCCACACTATACTAACATCGTGGATGTAGACAGTTTGAAAAAAACCCATCAATCAATTTGCTTGCCTATCTATCTTTCTTGGTGGTGCTTGACATCCTCTTAAGATTTTGCTGACTGTTTTAAGCAAAACAGTGGGTTACTTTGCCTTCCCCCCCCCCCCCCCTCCATAAAGGGCATGTCAGACAGGTGCCTGAATCCCGTAACAGTAAAGGCACAACTCTCAAGTCTAATCCCAGTTTAAAAGGGCAATAAAAATTGACTCAATTTCAGTGATTTCCAAGGTGTCTCTAAGTAGATTATTATGAACAACTTAAAGGAAAATATAGCTCAGTCCCTGGTATCCTGCCCTACATGTTCCTACCACTGGAACAGGCAACATTTTTCAAGCGTTGTTGGCTGTTCTCCTATTGAGGCTGCTCTTCTCAACTATGTGCACCACATTTTTGCCTTCCTAGGAGTGATGCCTACTGCAAACCCAACAACCGCCCTACAGTGGTTTCATCATCAGCAGAAATACTAAGTAGCACTCACTCCAGCTGTTACAGGTCAGCCAGGTGCCTATATGTTTCACTTGCTAGAAGAGCATCAGAGTTCACCCACTTCTGTTGGTGGCCTCTGAAAAGTCTGTAACGCTCCCTTGTTGGCCCTGTCTGCTGGAACACAAGTTGTCGCTGCTGTGACAAGGGAGCAGCCATGTTGTCACACAGCCCTCTCATTGCAGCTCCCAGCCTTGCCTGGCATCCATCCTCTCATGGGACTATGACTCAGCTAGAGTTTGTGGGAGGACTTCAGTGAGCTTCCCAGAGGAATAGAAAAGGCTTTTAAACTCTGCATCCAGGTTTTTCTTAAAGAAACAAAGACTTTTTTTTACGTGTGTGTATATATATATTTTAAAGAAAAAAAAAACCCAATACTCAAAACAGTTAGGTTAAATGGTATAGAAAACCTGACATGAGTGTATCTCTCCTGCCTAATGGCTCCTTGTGGTTTTGGCTCTCCCTTTCAGTCTTGCTTTAAGCCTAGCAATGCTGTGACTTCTTTTCTTGTAGCAAACTGTCCACAGTCCAGTCTGAGACACCAAGAAAAGTCTCTTTCCATCACCTGAGGGACTTGGCTAAGTCATCATCTCCTTGCTCCACCAGGGTGCTGCTTCTGATGGAGACTCCCTGGGAGTTGTACAGGCATAATCAGTCCAGGCTCTTCTCTCTCACCGCCTCTGCCTGCCCCTGTGCAGTGTGCCCTAGAAAGGGGGTGGTTTTTCCCTCCAGGAGAGGGCAAGAAGCACAGAGAAGCAACCTTCCTTGCTGCCACGTGGCCCCAGCCTTTTCAAAGCAGCGTAACTCTATAAGAACCCAGCCCACAGTCCTTCAGATAGCTGTGGGATATGAGCTGTAAAGGATGGAGGGATTTTTCCAGCAATGCTCTAATTAGCCTGCATATGTGCAGCTACAGAAAGGTACAATAAATTTTGGCCTAAAGATCATCAGTGCCCTGTGTCCTCACATCAGACGTTTGTTCAAGCAGTTGGTTGTGTTGCTAAGTTAATGATGTGCACTTCAGGTGGTGACAAAAATTCAGGATAAAGGGAGATCTGCTACCAGAAGGCAAAGCTGGACTTCTCACTCCTGCCTCCTGCCACTTGTTAAGCGCTGTTGTATAATGGAAAGAAGAGTTGGGTCTGAAACAAGAGAATATAAATCTGAGTTCTAAAAACAGTTACAGTCTTGATGAGGGGCTGTATACTTTATTTAGTTCACTTGTAATTGGTTTTAATTTGTTGCATCTTTTTTTAAAACGTGTGATTTGAATATGAATGTGGTTCACATTAGCTTTTGATTATAAAAATAAATAATACCAGATTCAGCAGACTCAGCAGTTTCTTTGAGAGTGGTACTTCCTCAGCCCACCCAACAGTGTTTTCTTCCAGAATGAAGCGTTTCAGCTTGTCAAGCCATAACTAGGAGGCCATCACCTGGAGGGCTGCAGTCGTCTTCAGGGCTGAGTATGTGCAGCACCAGCAATGGCTAAGAAAATAAGCATGTTTTCTCTGGGGCATCCGCCTGTCTTCCACTCGATCATTGCTGGTAAACAAGTAGGGATAGGTACAGCTGTGATCCAGGGCTCAGTGTAAAAGGACAGGTTGCATATTTTTAGTAAATATTTCCAGATTCCTTCTGTGATATTTTAGATCAGTGTCTGAAAAAAATACCCATTTATAGGGAGCTTAGAGTTGTGCTCCATCTCTTTGTGTTTTCCTTCCTTTGTCCCTGTGTTATCTGATTGCTAGATGGAGTGTTAGCTGCATAAGTTTCTTCTAGGACCCAGGTTAACCTACTGGAGTTGAACAGATTTTTCTCCATAAGTTTGTTAGATCTAGTAAAAGTGTAGATCACAAAGAGTAGGGCTAAGTAATTATGGTTTTGCCATGTGTTTTGGGGTTCAGGAGAGATTTCAAAGTCAACTTACCTACTAGGTAGTGAACAAAAGCCCTTAATGTGGCTTAAAGGACGACCTAGTATAGAAGCTCTGGAAATGAAGCTTCCAAAGAGTATATGGTCCACCTCTTGAAGATAGTGAGATATCATTTTATTTTTTATTATGAAAAGTGAATGATAGCAAGTAAAACATGTTAAGCAAACACCTAAGCATATATATACCTAGCTGAGCAATTTTTAGAAGCAGGTTCAATACAGTACATGCATGTTAAATGCTGTGTTATCATGTGGTTTTGAAGTAGCTTTTTTTAATTCTTCTATTCTTTCATTGGAATGTCTTTCTTTTTAAATGTGCTTCCTTAATTTTATTTATTTATTTATTTATTTAAACAGAAAGACATGCTGTTGACCAGCAAACTTTCAAGAAGTCCTCTTTCTGGCCTCTTAATTTCTTCCTGCAGTTTGACATAGACTTCCATTTGTAGGCAGAAACGCTTGGCTATCAGCCTATAGATGATGCTCACATGTATGACCAGATAGTTAAGTTTTACTCTATCAAATAAGAATGTGCTAATGGTACTGACTCACTCGTTTCTGGGTCTGCATACAATCAAAATGTGGGGAGCAAACTTGGAAGTAACTTAGTGGTATTAAAAAATTGGCTGTCTTTTCCACGTCTGGAACCTATGAGTCAGTACTCCAACACATACATTTTGCTGTTTAAATAGAATATGCTATAGTGTTTTTTTTTTTTATATTAACAATATGGTTTATCATTCTATACAACTTTTCATCCATAGATCCTCATGTGGGTTTATCAGCTGAGTAACTCATTCCTGATGGATCCCGAGATTCTCCTAGACCTTAATACACCATTTTTTTCAGCCTGAATTAGACATTTAGCCTCTCATTCAGATGAACATTCATACTGGGGAAGGTTCGTAAAATTAATCCCATACTTAGGGGATTTCCTAAAGTGAGTTGGGATTTAAGTACTTGTTTGTTTTCCTTGTGAGTGAAAGCAGAATTTAGTCCCTAGCATCATGCTAGTTCCTTAAGATAACTGTTCCAGGGAGGCTCAGTATCATAATTCAGCTAAAGTATATTTGATCCTGGTGGGAAGGAAAAAAAAAAAAAAAAAAAACCAAACCAAAAAAACAACCACAAACCAGCCATCTAGTTGAAGCCCTTGTTCTGTAATTCCTCACTGTCCCAGGTGATCATGTATTGAAGGTATGGCTGACTGTGCATGCGGGACCTTTTGAGAAAGGGTAGATAGAGTGTTAGAGCACAGCTTTCAGGTTTGCTTGCCATGGCTGTCTCCCTTCCAGCGGTGTGAGGGGTGGAGAGGGGGAAGCAACGCGCTTTCTGGTGCAGGAGCAGCTCCTAACGGTAGTGGGATTTGTCTCATGAGGCTGGGGGGTCAGTTTTTGGGGAAGGGAAGGCAGGAGTCTGCAGCAGCTTAATGTAATGAAAACAGCGTGGTGCAAAAGAGGCAAAAATTTGCCACAAGGGTCAGGAATAGAAATGAAGAAAACCTGTCGTCTGGTTATGGGGTGAATACTCCGAAATTATTCTCTAACGATGAGTTTAATGGCATTTGACTGTCTGCAGGTTAGGTTGCCGTGCTCCCTGTTGTCAGGCGGTGGGGTGGGGGGTTCCTGATTTCTGATTAACTGAAAAAAGATGTGTGTGTGTTTTGGAGGTGCGTGGGTGAGGCAGTGCAAATGTCAAGTTAAGTACTGGTTATAAACAGTCTTTTTAAACAGCAGCACATTTTCATTCAGATCTTTTTGGGTTGTGAAGAATACTGTATCTCTAGTGCATATTTAAAATAAAAATCTTTCTGGCAGCAAGCTCGCCATATCTAGTGCAACGTTCTCACTCTGTCTCTCTCATCCTCATCTGTTGAAGGAGTAAAACTTCTGAGGTACATCTTCAGAAATAGCAGCAGTAGCCAGTGCAAATGTGCAGTAATTGATTTGCTGCTGCTGTTGTTTGCAAGTGAAGCAGTTAAACCTTTCCAAGCAAAACCAAATTGTGCATGCGAGTTGCTGCATTGTTGTTCAAACAGTGAGTTTTCTAAAGCGGCTAATGGCAAACGATACGATGAAAAATAATAGCTTCTGTTTTATCCTTCGTTTCCATTTTGCACTAAACTGTATACTCAGCCATGCATATGCAGGCTATAATGTAGCATATTTAATCTTCCACTTTGTCTCTGCAGCTTCTCCCTATATACTAAAATAGCAAGGACTGGAGTAGCTACTCTCTCAAACAGCACTTGCTGTTCTTAGATGGGCTTTTTGTTGTTTTTAGAGTTTTCTGTTTTTAATCTGAGCTAAGTTTGAACAACTGTAATGGTGGGAAAATCTATCCAGGGTTCATTCTTTTTTACCATGGAATTGGCAAACCAGGAAGAATAGACTTTGTCATGTGCAAATATGGTGACCATAAATGGTGCTGGAGGCTTTCTCCATTGTCCTGTGACTTTGCCACGAGAGAAAGCGCGCGCGAGAAAGAAAGACACGTTTGATAGAGTTGTGAAGAACGCCTGAATGGCTATTGGGTGTTGGGCATTGTCTGGCGGTGACCTCAATTCGGTACAGTAGAGACCCTTGAAAGCACTGTCTGAAGTCACAATACCACTATTCTCCTCCGCTCCCCAAAAGGGATTAGTTAAAAGGGTGACGTTCCGTGCAGAGAGTTCCAAGTATTCCCTGAAACAAAGGGCCCTGAAATGTTTTTGAAGTTATTTTTAATTGAGTTGAACTAATTTAATAAAGGTCCTAAGAAGGGGGGGGAAGAGGGGGTAGAAAAAAAAAATATAAAGGAATGTGATTGTTTTATGATTCCTCGCAGATGGAATGGACATTTATAGCATACTTCTTCTTTAGTCTTCCAGAGAACAGTAGCCCCATTTACAGCTACTGTTAGCAATTTAAAACTGCTCCAAAATGAAGTCTTTCAAGAAGTTGACAGCTTATAAATAAATCTGTCTGATAAAATTGAACATAAACTGCATCTGTGGTTAGTTTGCCAAAATTAATTCTACATTTAATTAGAGATAGCAGTCAAACATATTTAATAAAAAACAGTCTTGGAGAGTAAATCAAATGAAGTCAGATTTTAGCAGACGCTTTGCCCCCCCCCCCCCTTTTTTCTTTTCTTTTTTTTTTTTTCTCTCTCCTTTCCTCCCAAGGAGTGATGAAATGACCTCACCTCTATGATCCTCAGATATTTAGAAGAGGAGGCCGAGGAGAGGCCTGGGCAACCCACTGAGGTTATGTAGGAGAAGCCATGAATTACTTGTCTCAGAGGGTGACAATTATTATGCTGCAATTTTTATTTATTCTATAATTAGGATTTTCAGTCATGCCACTGTGTGCTGTAAATGTTAAAATGAATTAATATGCTAATTATTAACCAAAAGGCAAAATTTGGGTTCGGTCTGGACTTAAACCCTCTGCAGCCCCACAGTTGAGGCACATTGGCACAGGTAGACTGGAAGTTAGGCTGCGCTGTAGTTATTAATTACTGGCATTGTGAATGAAGTTTTGTTGTTACATTTTCAAATAGAGGAGCTGGGTCCCCACATGCAAAATTTATATTCACTACTTTGCATTCTTTTTCATGTGCAGCTCATTCATGTCTTTTCAAAAATATTATTAGATAGACTCCTTAGCTGGAGTAAATAGGTGCAGCTCCCACTGTGTAAAGGGAGTCTGGCTCTTGGCAACAACTTAAAAAAATATGAGGAAATAAAATAATTCAGTGTCCCAGTTCACCAAATAAAGTCAGACGAGCTGTATCAAAAACATTTGATCCATTACATTTTAAAATTAAGTGGAACATTTTTCTTTTATAATCCTCCCTCTCAAAGCAGCTATATCTCTACCACCAAAACCAAACCAAACTTTATTTAAAGCTCAGACCTTGTATAGGATATTTAAGTCCATGCTGTAAAGACATTCAAAACTTGTTAAGGTTACTAGAGAAATCCTGTCTGCTTGGCTTTTTTTTTTTTTAATGGTGTAGAAAATGACATGATTTGTAGGCATAAAGTTGAGTGCATGAGCTGATAATAGACTGTCCTTTTAGGAGTTTAGATTGCTTTTGTATTTTTTGCATCCCAAAACAAATATTGTAGGAACTCGCTGTTTCCCATGTGGAAGGTATTGATTAACCATAGCTACAGCATTCTTCCTTCTCTTCCTCCTTTTATTTTCTGTTTTTGGTTTTTTTTTTTTTCTTTTTTAATCTAGTCATTGTTTTCAGAAGAGTTTTAAGTTTGTAGAAATTAAAAAAAAAAAAAAAAAAAAAAAAACAAAACACATACAGAAAACCCTGATAGGTAGCGTGGCTTAAACATCCCTGGAGGGTCACAATTAAAACCTTGTTTAGTTAACCTTGTTAAAGTTCTATTGTTACTGAAACCCCACGTGACCCAGCTATACATGGGAGCCCCTAACTGAGAAATGTGGAACACTTTTGGTACACTTTTTTGTTATGTGCTGTTGCAGCAGCACAGTAACTTGCAGACTGAAATAAGTATTTGTTTCTGCTTTGAACTGCAACAGAAAGGGATCTCTTTGCTTTCCTTTTCATCCTTAAATTATGGATGGTAATGTTGTTCAGCAGGGACTGTTTTTTAATCCAGTTTATGAGGATATCATGCATGTACACATGTACATCTCATTTTAGGGAGGCTGCAACTTGCAAGTCTAACAAATCACAGCACGCCCAGTGCCTTAAAATAAATTGTAGCGGTGTTGACTTGAACTTTCTAGGAATTGTGACTGAAATTTCCAGAGTCACCTAGGGAATTTGAAGTCACCAGCCTTTTTTAAATTACATGGGAATTTAGATATAAAATTCCACAGCTCTGGAATTCAGGCAGCTCTGAAATACTCGGCTCTTCATATTCAAGCAGTGGAGAATTATTTTCTTATTTCCAAAATACTTCGTATTAGCTGGGTCCTCAATCCTTAGAGCCAGCATGTTAAAACATATATTGATTAAAAAAATTGGATTTGACCCTACTGACATCTGTTCATGGCATATGTGTAGTTATTTTCGAGAGCACTCCTTGAGTGAGACAGTTGACTTGAGCGGAACTTCATATGGTTAATTATGCTGAAACAAAAGCACTTTGCTGAATCAGAGGCTTTAACACTACTGTTTTGTGAGCATTATCCTTGTAGGAGTTTTAGGAATGATATATATGCATATGTTCATTACCTGCAACACATGTTCATACAAATACAGGTCTTTTTAAGAACAACTGATTCTCTAAGATCTAATATATTTCTCTGAATATGGCCTAGTGATGATATATATCATTCTTCTCTTTAGTCTTCATAATTACTTATTCAAATATTTCCTACTTACCCACATTTTAAAGTTTTCAAAGGCTTATCTTTTTAATGTGATGTTCAAAAGTGCTATGTGAAGGTCATTAAGACTTAAAATTGCCATTTTGAAGCCAAGCTAGAGATTTTACTCTTCACTTAACACACAGTTACGGTTTGAATTTGGAAGAAAAAAAAATATCACTTACATAAAGATGTCTTTAAAAGTAGAGCACCTCCTTATAGAAATTAGCTCTTTCTTTTAATTGTATATCAGTGCTTGAATCTGGTGTGGATTTCTGAAGCAATAGGAGGCTTTGATGTTTTATTAAATATTTTTTAAAAGGTGGGATTTTCTGAGAATTAAGAATACATATTGTAATTTGTGTACCAGGAGCATGATAATTTCTTTCCTGTTACCGGTACTCAAGGACTAATTTGGGACAGTTTTTCCAATTTTTATAGTTCAGTTTTAACACTTGATGTGTAATAGCTGTTTTTCAAAAGGATTAACTTAATGTAAGTAAAAGGTAAGGAGATTCTTTGTGTAAAAGAAAGCAATGATATGCTTTCCTTTTCCCCTCCCCCAAAGTGAGAACGTCCATCCTACAGTGAAGAACACTTTCTGCACAGCTTGCAATTTTAGGCAGAATGGAAAATCTCAAGGTTTCAGTCATTCCTCTGCAAAGGAGTACACAGCAGAATCTCTCAACATCTCAAGATTTTCTGATCCTCTGTTGTTAGAAAATGACTGAAAATTTCAGGAGGGTTTGGTTTGTGGTTTTTTTCTAAAAATAATTTGGTACTTGTTAATTGCGTCCAGTATAGAAATAATGTAGATCGCTAGATCACTTAGGTTTTCCATGTGAGAAGAGGGCTGAGGATCATCAACAGCCACTTTCCCACCCTGTACTTGTTTTGCAACACCTTTGGAGCTCTATTGCTCCATCTCCTTCATCTGCTTCGTTCTCTGTTTTTATGCAGTGGGAATAACTGTTGGGTATCTGCAAGTAATGAGATATTTGCTGCTGTTTTCCTGTTATTGCTGTGGTTGAAAAAAGGAAGAGGTTCTTTGTTACGCTGTTCATGGTGGGTACAGCTTGGAGTAGCAATAAGAATCCATCCAAAGATTGGGATTAAAATTTTGGATGAATCTTTGGGTTAAGTGTGTGTGCGTCTCTCAAATACATGGGTGGAGGGGACTATTACACTGAGTAATTAAACTGAATTCGAAGTGGGTGGAGGCTGCCCATAATACCGTTCCCCATGTGGAGTTTACTGTGATGAAGGCAAAGTAGGATGATGGCTTGTTCTGCAAGAAGCATCAAAATGTGAATGAAAGCAGGAGGTATTATCACTCTACTTAGAGCCTGGTTTGGATATTTTGATAGTCTGAGTGGAGTCAGTGAAATCATTTTAGGGGCAGATGATGCTAAGCTGGAAAACAAGGGTCTCTAATCTGCCAGGCTTTTCAGTAAGCTGCACTTCAAGAAAATGTGCCTGCAGGTGCAACAGAACTTGAACCTGACTGCTGTGTTATTCTTTCCAGAAAACTGGCTTTGAGTATTTTCACTGTCTTATTAGCTTTCCTTCCTGACTGACATAATCTAAAAAGTTGCCAGAAGGGTAAGAGGACGTTTTGGGGAACAAAAAAGAAGGAAAACATGCTCTCATGCTGTTTTAGCCACCCCACAAATCTTTATCACACTGTAAGCGCTTCTAAATAAATAAATAAAAAAAAGCAAGCAAGGATTGAGTGGTTTGGGTGAAGATGCTCAAGGAGCATCAGCAAATGGATTGAGTCAGATGAGTTTGCTTCTACTACCAGAAGATAAGGGTTTTCATGAACAGAGAGGAATTACAGCAGGAGGCAGAGTAATATATGTAAGATCTGTGCATGTGCTGCTTATGCTGTTTTTTTGTCCTTCACCCTGTACTTTGCAAAAAAAGAACTGCTTTGAGTTGAGGATGGTATTCATTTACTCTTTCTAACTATCTGGCTGGTCAGAGTTCCTGAGGCTGAGAAAACCTGCAGGCATCAGAATGAAGTGGTCCTGCTGTATAAACATGGCCGGGGAACTGCAGAGTAATGCCAAGAGACTCGATCTGATATTCAGCGAGACGTGATTTGCACCACTCGGAGGATTGGGAAGACCAGTCAGTGTCCCACAGGGTCTGCACAGGTGTAATTAGAGAGGCAGAAAGCCCAGTTTGTTACTGAGGAACTGGAGGCCATTTCTAACTGAGGTGTTTTTTTTTTCTTTCCATGTCATCTCTGAGACTATAAAAGATGATTCAAAATCAGAAGGGAAAAAAAAGTCTTGAAAGCTTTACAGCTTTTTGTATGAAATTTTTGGTCCCATTTAGAATTGCTGGAACATTTCAGTTCCTGTATGTGGGACACAAAAAAAACGAGTAAAAACATTCCTCTGTACCCCTGTTTGAGGGATTACGGTGTTTACTACTTCTGGTGATTACTGCCTAGCTTGGATGAAAGGGGAGGCAAAAAAGCAGTGGCTGCAGAGATCTGCATGCTCTATCTTATCGTCATTATAGACAGGTCACTAGTGGCAAGTATTTGCAGGATATTATTGCCTAACGTCTCTAAGTCAAACAAGGCTGTGTCACAGAAATGAGCTAAGAGGACAATTTCAAATCTGAGTAAAGCTGGAGGTCTGGTTTAGATAAGAGGCCAATACTGCTGCAAACGCAGAACTAGTTTGGAGCTGAAAAAAGCAGAACTTTTGACTCGGACTGACTGAAGGTTTTCAGGACTAACAATTTTAATTAAACTTCTGCTGTTTTGGGAAGAGCTTTAATGGGAGGAACGTTTTTTTTTCTTCATCTATACCAGTGCTGGAAAATGAACCCGTTCTGGTCTTGGATATGGTCCGCATTCAGTAGGCTAATGAGGAGTTCATATCGTGGGACCTTAGTGTAAACCCGATTTAATTCTGTGTAATTCAGTGGGGTCTGGGCTGTGGGCGGGATAACAGTTTTCAGCAGTTCCGTTTCAAAAACCTGCCAGGCACCATTTCATGTAAAATGTCCTATGTACTACTGGACTTGATTTGTCCATGGAGTCATTAGAGATGCCTCTGAAAATGAAACCAACCAGCAGCCACTTTTCATCAAGCCGCTGGAGGTTTATTTTGTATTGTGTCTTCACTTACCTTGCTTTTAGCTGAGGAGAGCCTAAGCCTTAAGGCAGAGAAAGTACTGGTCCCAGTGCAAATGTCCGCAGCCAAAATGAACATCCATTCAGCCACTGAATCCCTTTTTGGGCTAGTACCCCAAGGAAAAAACAAGTTTAGGTTATCATGGAAAACTTAACCATGGTATTGCCAATTTGCCCACAATGGAAAATACCAAAGACGTTTTTTGTTAAAAAAACCAAACCAAACCAAAAAAACAAAAGGTGCTCCATCCCTGAAGAAGCCTGTTTCTGAGTGATCCCTAGGTCTGAATCTTTTTGAAGATTCGAAAGATTTATACAGTTTGACTAAAGTTCACCTAAGAACCCACATTTTGGGCTTCCTTCTTTGAACTGATGAGAGCCTTCTGAGGATTGCTCATCGCACCTGGAAACCAGACAAATTTCCTTCCTCTGCATTGGAAACTCCTATACTTTTGGCTTTGCTCCCATTCTGCATTTAATTATTTTGAATTCCAGCATGCCAAGCCAAGTTTAACTGCTACTTTCCTGCAAGTACGCTTTATTCTCCGGCTCTCGTGCTGCCCAGCCTGTCGTGGTGTGCAAGTGAGCAGCAGCAGTGTGACAGGGAAGAAGGTTTGTTAAATTAAGACCCTCTTAGTCCCAAAGGAAAAGGGTTACTCACTCTTCCATAGATGAAAAATGACCTCTTCCTCTCCCTTTGCCCCTGAGGGATATTTTCCTGATATAACAACATGAAAACTTGGCAGGCTCCATGTGTTAGATGACACTGTATGTTGATGAAGAACATTTCTGCGATATCTCAGCAGGGGCAGACAAGATGGTATTTGGAGAGCAAGAAGAAAAGAAATCAGATGGGGGGTAGAAGTGGGTTTGCAAGGGTCACGCAAGCTGCTGGTTATAACTTGTAACCTGCCAAGACCCACATGCGTGACAGGGGCCTCTAAAAATGTGTGACAAATACCTCAAATGAGGGACAGGTCACCAAAGCACAGGGGAGGCAAAAAGCTTAGAATGAATGTGGAATTTGCGCCCTTAGTATATGTATGAATTGTAACCTCGGCCTGAAAAATTTGTTACTTCTGATATCCTTAAGCTTACAGGATTAAAAAGTGAGAGTGCCAACACGAGGGGAATGGAGGTAAATTGTTATTCTGAATTATTTATTTCTTAGGAAATGATGCTTGGGTACAATCAAGGATCAAATCCATTTGTGTGGAGCAATATACATTCACAGGCAGAGGAAAAAAAAAAGCAGCGGGCGCTGCTGCTGCAGAGACACAGTAATCAAAACATAGCTAAACAGAATTGGATATAAAGTTAGGGGTATACTTCATAGTGAGGGAGTGGAGAGCTGTGTGGCTCTCCTACTAGTAGAGAATAATGCTGCTGACAGCAAATACTATTGAGATAATGGAATTTCTTTCTTCCTTTTTTGTGGAGGGATGAATGAGAGATTGAAAGAGATATTCAGATTTTAATATGTATTTAACGAGCTAGATTCACTCCTGGCACAGGTCCATTTATGTCAGATTTCACCCAGCAATTTTTTCCTTCCCCCTGTCCTAGGTTTATATCTCTACAGATCTTTCTGTCAGTCAGGTCCGATATACTGCATCAGTCTGATTGCTAACAAAATGCGTGATTATGTATGTGGGGAGAAAATATTAATTCCCCAAGACGTGGAGTACAGGTGGATAGTCATCTAACTGCGACTTCGGGTTATGCATCCCTTTTAACTCTCTTCCACTGTATTTTTGAAGGAAATCATCAAAGCAAGTGGCAACAAAATAAGCTGATGGCTCTGATTGAAAAGTGGTACCATGAATATTAGTTTGCTGTGCATCATGCTGCGCAGGCTGAGCTGGGGAAGTGCTGCCCTCCGACCCGTGGTGCCGGCAGTCGGCTCCGCTCGTCCCCTGGCGCAGGCAGAGTGGCAGCTGGAGGTGGCACAGCCAGAAGGTGGGGTTGTGTTAATGCTCATTTTATTTATGAAAATACCCCTCTCTGGTTCTTATAAAGCAATCGCCACAAAACGCTGCCAACACAGCTCCGGGACCCGTCTCGCCCGTGGTTGTGCAGGGGCACGTCCCTGGCGAGAGCAGTTCAAGGTGGTGGATTTAGGAGTCTCATCACTGAGCAAGGGGTGGAAAAAAATTGCAGATGCAGTTCATGTGAATTTCACAAGTTGAGGAAACCTCTTTTTGCTAATAGTTGCTTTAACAGATGTTGATAAAGGATTTTGTCCTGTGAGGCTTCTTCTAACCTGGGTAAGCAATTGGAAGTTGAGGTTTACACATTAGGATTTTCCCAAAATTCCTGACATTTATCAAGTGCTTTTGACACGATAATGGCAAACTGAGTTTTATTTCAAGTGTGGTTGAAAACCAGATGAACTCTTGCTATCCAACCACATCTGTTGTTTGCTCCTTCCAGAATAAATATTGCAGTTCCTGATGCTGAAACAGCTGGAACTCTTGCATTCATTTGTTTTCCGTGAGATGAAGTGTGTCCTGTGGGTTTACCTGGCGACACTGCTTATGTACTATTTATTTAAGATGGCTAGCTATGGAAAAAAGATACTAGGTGCAAGACTTCTAATGCTAGTATTTGCCAGCCTGGACATCTAGAGTAATGTGCCATGATCACTTTTACCTAAATGTCTCTGGGCGGATTCAATTTTTGGAGGTGGTGAATATTTCTAATGCGAGTGGCTTTTTATAGGAGACAAATGGGAGCTCTCTAACCAAACCAGCTCATCCTGACATGAAGTTGCACAATGGGAGCTTGATCTAGGTGCCACTTCAGAATAAGTAACTGAAATAAATTGCAGCTGAGGGAGAGTAAAATATGTAGTGTATTTCAACCCCAAACCTACAAAGTTTTTGTTCTGATAGTATCGTTTTAGGTGATTTGGGGTTTTTCCCCCCTCTGACATGACAAAGGCTGGTTCAATTTGCTGTCGCAAATAATATAATGTGTTCATTCCAGTTGTGCGGTGGGTGAAAACGTGGGATAAAGGTGGGGGGACAGAGGTGGAGTGGAATAAACATTTAAACAGTACACAGGGGTGAAGAAAGGCATCTTTTGTCTGCCTGGTTCCAGCAGAAGTTCTTGCTTATGCTGCTGAAGATAGCCTGAGAAGATTAGAAGAGGCTCAGCTGGGGCAAGACAAAGGGAGACTGTGTAAAGCAGGATCAAGCCTGTTTGCTTAGCAGAGCTCTCTGTCTTCTTGTTGACAGATGTAGCTGGTGCAGTATCAGACCTCGCAGGCTCCTCCTCTGGATTGTCAAGTGACAATGGTTGCAGTAGTAAATGACAGTGTAAAGTACTCCATGAATCCTTTATTTGTTTGGCAGTTGTAGCCTGGGATGAGGATTTAATATTGAATGGACTCCAGATTGTCTAAATTGCAATCACAGTGTTTGTTTAAGCAGTCTGTGGGGACTGCTAAAGCATGTTAACTTTTGCTTCCATCCTTTTCATGTTGCGAAGTACTGAGGTAGGAAAAAAGGATGAAGGGGATTGGAAAGGAAAAGTTAGCACTGTAAAAAACATGAGGATGCTAGGAGTTCTCCTTAGCTGCTAAGGAATCATCAAGACTTTCAGGTCACTGGATTAACATGTAATATGATGGACAAAAGCCTGCTGCTGTGTTACCTAAATAAGAGCTTTTCCTTTTACAGGTGT
Organism: Harpia harpyja; assembly: GCF_026419915.1. Lineage (NCBI taxonomy): Eukaryota > Metazoa > Chordata > Aves > Accipitriformes > Accipitridae > Harpia > Harpia harpyja. The sequence continues at coordinate 11,614,346 of NC_068945.1, read as the reverse complement.
ACTAATCTGTCACAGAGTACATGCCACTATCTCAGCTCAGTTAAGTTGCTTTCAATGCTAGATCACAGCTTGTAATGTCAGCAAATAGCATGTACAGTAATTTGTACTTCGATAGCATTGTGGCACCTAAAAAAACCCAGACCGAGTCCACAAAGCAAAGCAAGGGACTATGGACTGAAGTAATCAAAAATCACCAAAAATAATCAGCTTTCATTGATTCCTATTTCAAAATATAAAGGAAAACTCAATCCCTTTTAGGAGCCAAAAGTACCCTGAGTGTAGCCTTGCAACTAAACAAGCCAGAAAGGTTAGGAAAAAAACCAGCCAGATGTAATGAATCCTAACTATAGAAAAAAGTGTTATTACAAATTCTGGGACAGAGAAGGGTTTTCTTTAGCAGAAAGGACCCTTTATTTCATATCGTGGCTCAAGACACACGATCACGTTGGAAGTGCTAACAAACACATTCAGTAACAGGTCGCCGCTTGTTCAGTCAATAAAGACCCTTTCTTGCTCCGTGTTTTGCAGGATCCTATGCCTCAGGTATCTTTGACAGAGCTGTAAACAATTATACGTGGCTATGTGTTTGCACAATCTGATAAAGAGGACTTTAATAACCTTGATGCCACGTCTGGAGCACAATCCATCTTTACTGCATCGGGATTCTGTGTAGCTCCTCTCTAATCTTACTATCCAGTTCAGTTGCTTTTCCCTACCTACACGCTGATTTGCAGCTTCTGTCTCTAAAAAACCCCTCCAAGTCACTACACTGAGCACAGTTCCTTATCTGACCCATCTGGAGCAGGACAAGGGTGTGAAAATAACTTTTTTTCCCACATAATACGTGGTTGTTAAGACTTTAGCCCTGGCAAAGAGGGTATGCTTGCAGCTTGTCTGAAGATAGTTGTCCGAGTCCTCCCCAGTGAGCTGGGGTTTTTGCAGGAGCATCCTCTTGCTTGCAGAGTTACGGGCGTGCAACACTGGCCTGTGTTCACCAGCAGCAAGGAGAGAATGCTCTCATTTTCAGGAGGGTTTCTTTCTCCAAGCACTTTGTTTTCCCTTAAAGCAATTATCCTTTTCAAAGCTAATGGAGTTTTTCAGTGGGGGAAGAGGTTAGTAGTAATGACTTGATGTCTCAAGTGGGAAAAGGACCTTAATGTTTTCCAAGGAAATCTCAGCTATACAAGTTTTGCTGATCCTATGCACTTTGTGTGGAAAATACAAAAGCACCCAGCAATGATTTTGTGTAGAGTTCTCTCTTTTGTTGAAAACCAAGGAATGTTTTGACCCTTAGTTTCAGAATTAATATTTTTCTTCATTTATTACACACAAATTTAAAGTGTCTGTTATTGTACTTCTCTGTGTCTGTGTATGTAAATATACAATCAAAAAACTGGCCAGGTGACAATTTTTTTAAAGGTTTGGTATTCATAAATCACCAGTCACATCATCCAGACTTGTACTGGAAGCCCAGTTTTTAGTAGGCTACGGTAGCGTCAGCTCTGAGAAACTGAGACCCCAGTTCAGAGAAATACCCCTTTGTGTGAGTACACATTTAAGTACTTTCCTACATACAGATAAATTTAAGCATGTCCTGAAGTGCCCTCTCCATTTAGGGACTAAGAGGAGGTAATCAGTCTTAGTAGGTGGACATAAAATCTTGAAATGTAGCACAGGCTCCGCTTGAAGTTTGGTGGCTGATGTTACTGTAACAGCATCAGTACCATTAATTCTGGAGTTGCCATCTTTTACTCTTACAACTCTGAAATAGCTCAATTTAATGACAGTCCACAGCTTTTATTTATAATCACATTGTACATGCTTTCAGAGTTACATGTCTCCAGTACTTAAGCAAGGATTAAGTCAACTCTAATGTCCGATTATTTGTTTTTATAATTACTACTGCCATTGTATATATGGAAAGCTGACAACCAGTATGAAGTATCTTTGAGGTCTGCACCCTCCCTGCTCTGACATCCAATTTAGTCCTTCCTTCCTTTTTTTTCTTTTTCTCTCCTTTTTTTTTTTTCCCCTCTGATGTCCTTTTCTCAAAGGAACAGGAAGAACAAATCCTCCTGTCCTCTAGCGTAGATCCTCTCTTCTTTATCCTCAGACACATGGTGTTCAAGGCTACAAACAGTAAACCCCCCACTATTCATTCCTTCAGTCCCACGGCAACACTGGTGAGCAGGAAAAAATCTCCCTACCAACCCCAGCAGTAATTTTTCATCCTCAAAAATAACTGATGTAAATGTGTTTTTAAGAAGTAACTGGACATTATGTGAAAAGGTTGCTTCTGTGTGCGGTTGTCACTAACTCTGCACAGCGTTTGCATGCAGATAGTGGCGCTCTGCCTCCAAGTCCTCCCTGGTTGCTGCAGGGCCTCGAGCTGTCCCTCACCCAGCAGCTGGGCAGCAGGGACAGCAAAGCCATCAAAGAAAGGAGCAGTGTATGGGACAGCAGCTCTGCTTCGTCCTTTCCCCCAGCCCACCTGAGGGCAATGTGAGTGCTGGGATGTAGGGCTGCTATTGGACCTGGCAGTACAGCTGAAGTCTGAATTTTGGTAATTGCTTGATGGACACCACAGTTCTGCTGAAGAGTCCAGTTGTGCGCAGTTGGGTCATGCTGACTGGACAGGCTGCCCTTCATTCAGTATGTGCTCATCTCTGTTTTGCTAGCAGCTGTTTGCACAAACGTGAGAAACAACTGCTTTTAAGGTGCGTATATAACAAATCACATGGGGTTCTCTCTGAAAAAGGTATGCATTGGAATATATGAAAGTGCATCTTACTCGGTATGTGGGCATGATATTAATCCATTATTGCCAATAGTGGGATATGTGATACGATACCAATTTTAGATTAAGTATGTACCTAGTGCATTCAGCAGCCGAGCAATTTCAGGTAATGTTCGGTGCTAAGATCCTGACTCAGCAAAAGATGTAAGCCCTGTCTTCACTTGTGCTGGAGTCACGCTAAGCGTGTATTTATGCGCTTTGCTGGTCACAAGTAACTAAATTACTCGGACTTTTGTGTGGCTTTGGTGGTTTCCTTTTATTTTTCCTTTTTAACTGGTATTTTTTAAGTGTTGTGCCAAAGAGATAGTAGTGCCAGCTATGACTTTTTAATGTACAGATGATTGACTCAGTAGACCACAAACACTTCTTTGGAGCTGTTACAATCCAGTGCATTAAAGCCTGCTCAGGGATGGAGGGATGCTATATTTCCCACATTAGTGATACAGTGGCTCTATTGTGTTGGAGTGGCTGTTGCGCATGTGTATCGTTTCCATCTGTCTGCTGAGACTCCTTAGGAAACTTGTGATGAGAACTAGTTACTGGGCTTGTGCAGTGGCTGGATTTGAATACTTGCTTCAGAAAACCGTGGAAGAGCATGAATCACAAGACTCTGCAAAAGAGCATCTCTAATACACAAGTCAGCCCCGACCTTCCCTATCCCATCCCTTCACACACACACATATTATTTTATTGAAATATCAATAAAAATATATCTGATTTTTAAAGTAGCCCAACATTCAGAACATTTTCAATAATGGTAGCAGTGTCTCAAATATTATTTGTTTAATCTGTTTTGAACAATGCATTTGTCCTTGTTATAATCAGTGAATATGAGGAGCTGTAGAGATCAGTGCAGAGCCAGAAAGAACCATCATCTGGGCCATACATTCTTACTGCCTGATCTCCTCCTTACGATAGGCTGTAAAATTTCAGATTATAATTTTATCATCAAACTTAGAACCTTTCTGTCAGTTCCAATATATGAGGAGTCCATTACATAGAAAAGAGTATGTTTTATAGCACTATGAAAAGCATTGGCATAGTAGATCATGAATAGTATCTTGCATGTTATTTAGGGAGAAAATAATGTATGTTTTAAAAATGTGAACTCTAATACAGGGCTGACCTTTGGCAAAGCCTATTGCCTGATTGGGAACTGCAATTTTCAGCCTTTTTTTTTTTTTTTTTTTCCCCCTCCCTTGCAGTGTCAGCTTTGAAAATGTTCAATCAATATAAACCTATCACAGGGGTTAAAAGGAATAAACAACCTACCAGTCTTTCAGCAGTGAGAGGGTTGGGTCATGACAGTTATGGAATTAATGTCTCAAAACATCATATGGTTGGCTTCTGTTTAAAAAAAACAAAACAAAACAAATCATGATTTACACCATGATTCCATGATTTTCATTGTTACTATACCTAAATAAAAGGAAAAAAGAGGACCAATAAAGGAAGAACTTTAATTGCTGTTACAGTTGTGTTTTAAACAGAAACCAACCATACAAATTTGAGAAGCACTATCATTTTAGGGGAGGATCAGAATGCCATAATGAAAAATTAGATGACTTTGAGGAACAGGGGATTAACAGTCAGATAAAACTTTACAGCATAAACAACAAGGTCATTTGGTTAAGCAGTAATGACAAGAATGTTTGCTATACCTTGTCATCTCCTCCCTTCCTCAGAGTGAGGGGGAAAGACCTGGACATTTAGGTGATCATAGGATTACCCTGAAACATTAAATGTGACAATGTGAAAAAGGCAATATAAGTCCAGGATGTATCAGGTTTGGTAATTCCAGCAAAAGAGGGAAGAAAGCCATTGTACAAAGCACGTAGAATGTTGTGTACAGCTCTGTTTACATGTGTTTAAAGAGATTAATTTAAACTGGAACCCATTGAAGAATAGGTACAAAAATTTTCTGGGAAACAGAGAGTCTGTTTAATGAAAAAGAATAAAGGGTTTGATTTGTTTAACCTAGCAAGATCAAGTAGTTACATGATTTATCTGGTATGAATACATAAAGAAAGAGAAGAACAATTTAAGTTAAGGGATAAGAAAAAAGATTTTCATATGTACAGGGATCATTAAATTTAGGGTGGAAATTAGAAACCATCTACAGGTAGACCACATCTCTTCTCAAGAGAAGTGCCCCAATATAGTTCCCCACAGAGGTCTTAGCAGTGAAGAATAGAGTGAAAGATTTTCTTTGTGTACCTTCGTGTATCATATGATGATACGTATCCCAGTGTGATGCTGGCCTTTTCAAAATATCATCATGTTGTTGACTTGTAATTCACTGTAACACCCAGATCCTTTCCCAAAGAAGTGCTCCCTAATCACTTGCTCCCAATCCTGCATTTATGCAGTTAGCTGTTCTACCTAATTATAGTTACATCATCTTGTCCCAGTTGCATCCTCCAATTTTCAAGATCATTTTGAATTCTGATTCTGTCTTCCTACTTGCCGTCTCTGTCAGTTTGATGCTATCTGTGGATTTCATAAGAACATACTTTATTCCATCGTCCAAGTTGTTAGTGAAAATATTGAGTAGCACCAGATTTAGGGCAGATCCTTGCAGAATGCTGCTCTGTGCATTCTTCCATTTTAGTAATGAACCATTAATAATGTTTTCTTTGTAATAGCGTATTGTTTTCCTTCCTGCCCTATGATAGTTCCAGCAAGACCATCTCTCTTGAAGATCATATAGTTTACTTATGTGAAGGTAGTGTCAGACGGTTTCAAAAACTGAACCACAATCCAAGTATGGCAACTACTACTTCTGGTGCGCTGCACAGAACTGTAAGTAACAGCAAGAAATGGGATTCATTTAGCAAGATATTTTCTTGACAGATCAATACTGATGTGTATTATTTACCTCGTTACCACGCATGAGCTTACAAAAAGTTTATTTATTTTTTCAGATTTTCTGGGAATTGAAGGTAAACTGAAGTTTGTAATTCCCCCAATTTTAATTTCTTTAAAGCCAGGTACTATTTTATTCTTTTCTACCTGTACTTCCCCTGCCCTTTATAAGTTTTATGCTGACTGCTCCAGAATTGCTTCAGTTGCTTGCACAAATGCCTTAGGATAAATACCATCAGGTATAGCCATTTGCAGGTAGCTTAAATATACTGAAATTTTTTAAATTGCATTGATCTTGCCCCCAAATATTTGATTTTATTGAAGTATTTTGGCACAATCAAAATTTTCTTATAGAAAAGTTTGATTTAGTGAAGACTATTTTTCTGTCAAAAAAGCATAACAGACAGTCCTGAACATCCCTAAGAAACATGGAGTATATGGTAATTTCAGCTTCTGAGCAATTAATATTTTAGCTTTATAAAAATTATTTCTGATATTAATGCAAGTATTAAACTCTCCTAGTAAAACATATTTAGTAAATATATGCTGGAATATTGAATGGTGTCCTGTTTAGCATCAGGATCTTTTCATTACATCTTCTGAACAGTGCTGTCCAACTGGTGCTGCCACAAGCCTGATCTGATGAAACACCTTCTAGGAGTATTTGGTCTCTGAGCTGAGACTTTCAGAGTTAGAGTCAACTAATACTATTTGTAAAGGTGATTGGCCAACTGTAATGTACATCCTGTAATCAGTCCTCATAGACACCCATCCTCAATCTTTTTCTGTCAAAAACAAATTCAGAGTCGGGATTTAAAAACAAGTAGATAAAAGAATTGCTTCCTCTAGAAAGGTTCTGAGGGCTTTTTATTGTTGCTGCTATTCTTACCTGACCATGAATTCCCAGTGAAGGACACTATAACTGGTCCCTGAAAGTTTAGAGCTGAGATGATTGACGTTTTGGATTGGAGAGCTCAGGGAGGCTGAATATCGTCCTGGCTGGCAGTTGTGAGGTGATAGTATTGATTTCTGTTCAAAGTACCCATGGATGCCTACAGATGTATTCTGTGTCGATTAGGTTCTGAATGTGGAGCTTCTAGTTCTTGGTAAGTAGCAGCACGGTGCATAGGCAGGCTTTGCCCTGTTGGTTTTAAGCGTCAATAGATATAATACTGTGTGCGTCCATTTAAAATGAATTGACCTTTTGTTAGAATGAGGGTTGTGCATTGCTTGTTATGGAGTGACTCTACTTGTCCATGCAAATAGGTGCAAAACAAGGATTCTATCAGGCTACTGCAAAACTGAGAGGTAGGTCAGATTTAATGGAAACATCAGTCATTAACCCTTTTACAGTAGCTGCCTAGGGAAATCCTTATGGATGAAAGTTGTGTTATGTTATCTTACCTAGCTCTGCTGAGCCACGAAAAAATGGTGAGCCTAATGCATGTACTCTGTTTAGCAGAGTTTACTTAGAAGCTCTGCAAGGAGACAAATGTAGACCTTTTCTTTTTCTTTTCACAGAATATGAATCAATTAAGGCTGCAAAGTTCCAGGCTTTTACCGTTACTCATGGTCCTGCTGCTTTTCCACTGCTGTGCCAAGACAGTGGGGATTAGGTACGGGGTGGGCAAAGGCACAGAACAGGAATCACAATGTTAAAGTATGTTGCCTTTTCTGAATATAAAAGTGAACAGTTTCTTGAACTTGCAATTATAACAGAAAAGGGACTACATTTTTTGCAAACTGTTGGGATTACCATGCTTCCATGTGATTTGCACACCAGCAGTAATAAATCTGGGTGGTTACGAGGACGTGAATAAGATGAATTTAAAAAGCAAAATGATTGTTCATTTCAAAATGATAGTAGCTCTTAAAAACAGATAGTTGCAAATAAATAATAGCTAAAGTGAATATTATTTTTAAATACTATCTGCATGATGATATTTTTTACAGCACAGAAGCAGGCATGATCTCTGTCCCCAAAAGCCTGCATATTTTACACAATAGAATTAAATAGTTTCTTAGGGTTAGGTCAGAGCTGAGGGCTCAACTGAGGAACACTAAATCAGGTATCATCTTGAATAAGATGCTAAAATTAGAAGCCTGAACCACATCCTTTGTTGAGTGGGAAAGCATGTCCTGTTCAGTCCCCAAATTTTGGTGCAAAGTTGGTTTCACGTTTCTTTGTTCTGCTGTGCTTGTCGAGTTAAGTGGCAATGTTACAATACATGGAAACTAAAAGCATTGATTGTAAGTTGTAGGAAAATAGAGGGTTTTTGTAAGCACTCCCACCCATCTGGAACTTGCTGCTCCCTTATAATCAGTCACAGATTGTTAAATAAAGTAGACTTTACTTCACCCTGAACTCTTGCTTTATTCTTCTGTAAGTAGTCCAAAATAAGTATTGGATCCCTTAATTAGAACTGAATAACCAATTGGCTTCCATTACCTGCTGGCCTTCAGAGGTCTGTAGCCACTTTTCTATTTCCTTCTGATCATATTGTATTTAATGAAGGGGTTTGCTGGCCAGCTTTCACATAGGGTGCTTGCATTCTTGGTGACTGCAGTTAGTGTTTTTATTTATAATTTGTGCAGTGCTGCTTTAAATATTTTATTATCCAAAATGCAAATGATCTCCTTTAGCTTCCCTTTGTGGACGAACCTGTTTGCTTGACTTTCTGTATGTGTGTCATCTTTCCAACTGACATGTAGCAGTGTGGGAACTCACATTTGGATACTTCTCACTTGGCGCCGTGCTCATCCTTCCACTTACATTTTGAAGAGTAATTTCATATTTTCTTCTCTATCATTTTGTTTGCCAGCATGGATGAGAGCCATTCCTGGAAGGGGGTGTGCATCGGAGCTGGCAGCGAGCGAACCACTGGCATAGGGAAGAGAAGCTGTTCCTGTGTCAAGAAGGCTTGGGCATGTCTAGGTTGTGCCGCCTATTCCACTCTCAGCTCGTTGCCAAAATTCTGTGTGCTTCCTTATGCCAAGACCTATTGAGAGAGAGACTGTCTGTGAGTGTGTGAATTTATAGATATTTAATTAATAATCGAGCAGATAATTTCCATAGTAATTGCCTTACTTAGGGTGAGGGAAGAAAGGGAAGGCACGTGTGCGTGTCACATACTTCACCCTCGACTAATAACTAGAAGTTGATTTCCAACCTGAGTGTGACAGGTGAGGGATTTTTTGTTAGTTTGTGCTCTGGTTTTTGTTCGGGGGGAAATTTGTGAGGAGTTGTTTGTTTTGCTTAATTGATGCAACACAGGGTTCTTCCAAACCAGCCCCCTCATCAGAAATCTTTGTTACGAGAAGCCTACTGGAATAAGGATTTATTGCACATAGCCCTGTTAATGTAACATGTTGGTGAGAGTGTGCCACAGATACTCCTCTACGTTTGAGCTGAACATGAATCTTTCAGTCCTATCTGGTGAGCCATGACTGTTTAGTTTGAGCTAAGCAGCTTGTGTTTTTAGTGGTAGCTCTTCATTAGTCATTATGAATGTTAGTCATTATGGTGGCTAAAACTAGACTCTATTTTTTGGCCCTGCTGCGAGAAGGTGAGTCAGGGTAAGATGTTAGGTATAGGTACGTGGGGTGTGACAGGGATAAATATTTACTGCAGAGTTACTGAAATAGTTTATACTGGCATTTGTTAGATGAATTTGCTGAAGCTGCTGATTTTTTTCTGAAATGCTGACAGGAGACAGCGTTGGCTCCAGCCCTGGTAAGCCAGGTAGGCGCTGCACACCCTCCTCCCAGGGGAGACCCGCAGCAGTGAGCTGTGGCCCCTCCTAAGGAGACCCAGAGACGTGGGATCTAGGAGGGGAGCTTAAGAGGCATCATGTAGCTGAGACCTGAGCACGTTCCAGACAAAGTTCACACCATCTGGATCACTTCAGGAGCAGTGATCTACTGACTGCTTTGTCCGCTGTCCTTAGTTGTCCTTTCACCATTCAGAAGTTGCTGTTTTTTCTTGTGGGATTTTAGGTAAACTTCAGAATAGTTATATAGTTTTGATGTCATCATTATCCTTTGGGTTATTTAGGCATTGATCATCCGGAACACTCAATCTCCATCTTGTCACAACAATTTTTGCCATTTTAGCAGCCCTGAAGCCAAGGAAGATGAGCAGGGACTCTTCTCTCGTTCTTGGTATAAAGCTGCCGTAACTCTTAAGATTTCTGTGCAAGATTTAGCTGCTGGGCTAACACCGTGTCACCTGCCTGTAATTACTGGTGAGGCGGCATATGACACTTCTTCCATCATCCCAAAGCTCACCAGAGCTACAAGAATGAGGCAGAGAGGCAAGTGTGGCCATTTATTGAGTACTGTGTGCACGTTCAGCAGTGTGTCTGCCTGTCAGACTGGGGGCACTGGGCAAAACGCTGGAAAGAAGGACTCCCAAAAAAACCATCCAGACCTCAAGGCCAAGTGAACAAACAGCAGATAAGAGGTGGACTGTGAAACAACCGCGTTTTGCAGAACTTCAAAGTGATTTTGAACAGTTGTAGTCTAGTCACTGACTCATCCCCTCCTCCCCCTTTTCACTTTTCCTGCCACTCCACGAACAGCATGTGAAAGCACTGAAAGAAAATAAGAATCTTAAACTCATAAACATACCTGCCTCCCATTTGGCACTCATCCCAGCAGCCTGGTGATCTCCTTAGTTGTCCAGCAGATAGTTGAAAAACAAGAGTCCTGTGAAGATTAGCATGTCACCATATCCCTGCCAGATGGCGGTTAGTAAAACATGGGCAAATTGCATTGGCTCTGCTTCCATGATGACAATCACAACAGAAACACTACAGTGTTGCAACATCACTATTTTTTAAGCTAGGAAAATGAAGGGACCGTAAAGTAGGGCAATTGTGGAATGCTAAACACCACTTAAACTTAATTGCAGTGAAGTAAGTAGACTCTGAGGGTACAAAGCACCACTGAAGGTGACCCACAGTTTGTAGCTTCTCTCTCTAGGAGTATGGGGGGTGAGCTTCAGGAAGACGGCACTGGGCATGTTTGCCACACCACTCTGTTGAAAAGCTCTTGCCAACTTTAATTCCATTTTTAATCCATTTTTTTACTAAATGGCCATTCTTGATTTGATAAGATTTTGAGTCTCCAGACCTCAACAAAAAGGGTACAGAACTGGACAATAAGGCTTGATCATGTGTTTTTAAGCCAGAACACCGAGAGACTCCTTATTTCATAAGGATAAGCTATTTGGAGTAATAATGGCATAGAAAAGACAGAAACTTCATCATGCAGTAGGAAATCAGGCTGCTGCTAGTGTCATGTGCTGCAGTAAAACAATGCCTCAACACCTCAGCTAGAAGTTTGCACCCCAAAATGCAAAGGACAATCTCTGCTCTACCCACCTTGTCATGTAGCGGTACAATTTGACGCTCAGCTGAGCTGATGTAATAACCTCCTGCTGCTGAAAGGGGAGGCCCCGCTCGTCCCCGCTTGCAGCCACTTGGTCCCATGCTCTTCCTTGTACCAGTTATGACATTTTTCAGACGCTTCTCTGAGCCGTGACCGAATAAATGAGATATTTGAATCAGTGTGTGCACAATCCTTGTGTTTCTGGGACGAGGAGCAAGAACCATCTCCCCAGATACCATCTTCCAGCTGGTAGAGAAGACCATTTTCCCTTAGGTGAAAGGAAGCCACCTAGCTGCATGTGGGAGCATGATGTGATGCTCGGGAAGCAGAGGTCTGGGATGTTGCTCAGGATCTTGCCTGTGCAGGTCAAAACATCACAGGGCAGAGCACTGGCTTTCTGTACCGCACAGAGCTGGCTAGCGTTTGGCGCAGGAACGTGGTACTGACCCAGTAATGTGCCTTTAGTGTTTGAGGTAGCAAAAGGCTACCGTGAGGGAGCGTGGACTGCTTTTTGCTATTGACTTGCAGTGCTGTTAATGTCCGTTCAGGTTGTTTGAAGAGCCATCCTTCCCTTCTCCTCCCAGGCCCCCAGCCCCATCCTGAACAATTTGTTTTGCTGGTATTGGAAAAAAGTCACAAAAGCATCAGAACTTGTGGAGTTATCCAAAGATGTTTGAGCCTCTGTAGTTTTGCTGGTTAGTAGCTAATTTGTGACTGTAGGCTTTCAGCAGGCATTTCAGTTCCTTCTGAACCATCACGGGTGAAAACGCTGTGGGGGATGACTTTGTCATAAGTGTCTTACAAAACAAAATTCGAGATCAGCCTAAGATAAAGAATTCAATCTGGAAAAGGTACTTATTCTAGTGTTTGGGTGTGTGTTAGGCAAAAGTGCCCATTACCCCGTTCTTATCTGAAGCTGTGAACAACTTACTTCAGTCCAATTTCAAGGATAAAAGCAAGTAAGTGGGCAGGCTGAAGCTGCGTTCCCTGCTCAGAGTAAGTGCACTGCAGGCTGGGATGCTGGCAAGGTACGTGCCTCTGCTGGTTGGAGAATTAGCTTGCTTTGTTGCTTTGGATTCATTTTAGGTCAGGTATATGGGGAGAGATGGGGTTTTTTAGCCCTTTGATGAGTCAAAAAGCAGTTTGGCAGCTGCAAAGCTGTTCTGCTTTTGTGTAGCTTGAGTGCCATGGGTTTCAGCAGAGCTGCAGTGCCTAGCGCAGAGCCTGCCCCACCTTTTACAAGTTAATTTACGATGTACTCAATGACACTAGGCAAAGACTACAAGCACCAGAGGAACTCAAGTGTAATTCATTTAAAAACTGATGTTTGGTTTTCAGTATTTATATGTTTGTTTGTGTTCAGCTTGCTTTCCTCTTAACCACAGAGGTGTTTCATGTTTCTATACTGCTTGTTCTGCTGAGCGACCAGAGGAAGACTGAAAATCTTCAGCAACATTTTTAGAATTCTTGTATCAATTTTGGGAACTCTTTTTCTCCTTGAATTTATGGTCTAAATTACCTGGCAATGTCCTGCTTCAATTGAGAACGTTAACGTTACTAGCTTGGCTTGAGTCCGTATCCAAGAGTTATTCCGTAGCAGCAGTTCAGCTTATTGCTGGCTGAAGAAAAATGGGAGATCTCCTCCAAACCAAAACTTTTTACATCACATCTTAATTTCTTACCATTTCTTCCTCTCCCCTCTGCCTTCTATTCTCTTTTCTTGCCCTGAAGCCTTCCTTATCCCCTTCTCTCACCGTTGCTCTTAAATATGCCTGTTTCCCTCTGGCTTTGACCTTGCGCAGGCAGTAAGCGCAGAGCCGTGTTATTTGGAGTGAAGTAACACCAGTAGTCAGGAAGGAACAATGTAGTTCAGGCCAGATAAAATAAATCTCGCATTTCCTGTCAAGAAACTGGGCCAAAAGCAATGATGAGAGACAGAGGGGGCAAACCACGCAGCTCAAAACTAGAGACATATGGGTTAGAAACAACCACAACCCTCACTTAAAAACAGAAAACAAAAAGCAAAGGCATTGGATGGAAGAGAAATAATACCAGCTCCTCGGCAATAAAAACCACACAACGTGGGGTCTAGCCAGCTTCCAAACCCAGTGCGTGTGCAGCACAAGCAGGGTCTGAATTTTCTGCTACTGTACAAGATACTAATTGTCCTTTGATTAATTTAATTCATGCTTTGTGTTGTAAATTAGAGAGCTGATCTTACTCTGACTGACTTGTTTCCTCACCAAACTCCCTTCCAGACCCAAGCAGATGTGCTGATTAGAAGTTGTTCCTACTTTTGTTGTGCTTTAGTAACTCTCCGGCTGGTTTGCATAGCAGTGAAAGTTTCAAAATCATGTAGGTTTTGTACTGCGACTCCCTTGTCCCAACAGTCAGGCGTTCCTCCAGCACTGCTCGTGCAAGTGAATATTAATGAGTATATGGGTAAAGGGTTCAGGGACTATCCCCAAACCAGTGAGAGTTTTGAGCATGTGTTTGTTTATAGAAAAAGGTCTGTAGTACACAGCCAAACTACTGAGTTAGGATTTGGAGGATTTTTTTGTTTTTCTTCTCTGGGAAGGATTTTGATGTGTGTGTGGAGAGTGATGTCATCTAGGGAGCATCCCAACAAGGCAGAAAGCAAGGGTGGCGGCCGGCGCTCTTTGGGATGGTTCCCATGGGGGCCGGTGTTGGATCTTGATCAGTTTGGGAGACTGAACCTAAAGCAACACAGCGGGTGGTGTAAGAATGTTTAAACAGATATAGCACTGTTCATCTTCAAAGTACTGTGAAAAGATTAACTAATTATATTGTTTTTCCTCCTTCTTAGGAAGAGTTTGCAAAATAGTGGTCAGGGAACAACTGGGGATATGATTTATTTAAGTGCTGAAATGCTCTGTATAAAGTCCCTCACTGGAGGCCATTAGGAAAATGCAGTTACTTTAGGATGTGAAGAAAAGTCCTTTGCAGTGAAGAGGCAGGAAGCAAAGAGCAGTCAGTTTTATTATGGACAAAGATAATATTTAAGCACCTCAGCTATAAGTGCTGAGAGTTCAAAATGGGTCTCGACAACATACTGGAGAGGCAAAATTTTCTATCACGAAACATGTTTGAATGAATTCAGTACAGAGGGGGGAGATTTGTGAAGCACTTTGGGGGAATTTGTCCGTTTTCAGGAGTTAAGTCACATGGGTGCAGAGGAGACTGGCAGGATGGACCTACTTCTCCTGTCCTCCTAGAAGGAAGTTAGGCATTGACTTGAGGAGGGCCTATTACACATATGTCTTCTGATTTTAAAAAAATAGTAGAAAATGAAAGCCCCCAGAAGGTAGTATGAAAGGACACAAAAGGAAGGGGCTGTTTGGAGCAGGAGTAACTTAGGCTAGCAATAATGAGCAGCAGTGCACAAACATCTAGCGGTTGAGTCTCTGTGCTCTGTTCTCCTCCGTGGAGGCAGTGAGCGTGCCCCGCGGAGCGCGGCATGCTCCCAGGGGTGCTGATGGAGCTGCCCCTCACCTGGGCAGCCTAGGAAGGGGGAACGCAGCAGGGCTTGTGCGCAGTACGGTCCCACCGCAACCTGTCGCGTGGGGTTGCCTGTGCAGACAAGCCCAGGGTTTGATCATAGCCGAAGTGAACATCCTGACGGAAAGCTTAACTGATCTGACACAAACTCCAGCCGTAGAGTTGTCTAGCAGGATATCAAACAGCAATATATTCAGCCAGTGAACCACTGTGTTAGAACAACGCATCTTCAAAACAAACTGAGCACACCCTGCAGGTATCCTTTTTTCTAGGTATTTCTGAAAGCTTCCTTCACTCTCTTAACCCTTTCAGGTGCTGTACATCTGGCACAGATGGAGAACTTGCACTGAGGCAGGCCCTTTGCCTGGTTCAATGCGATAACTGCATTGTGCTGCTTGGATTTTCTTTGCAGCTTTAACAGGATGTAGGTGCCTGCTCATTTCCCACTGCTGTGTTTTGTGAGCTGGAGAGGGAGACGGAAGGGAGGTAACGCTTTAACAGGGCGTGATATGCAAATATCAGGCATGGTATTTGTACTGCTGAAGTTCTCTGCCACTTATGAAACCTAACGTAAAAACGGTCCAGCGTTGATAACTGAACGCTCCAAAATGGATGAGTTAACATTACTGTATTACTGGAACAAATAAGGAATCTTTGGACATTAGGCTTATAGCTTCTTTTAGGAAAAGAATAATCCAAATTTCCAGCCAAAGCTATAGGTAGGTCAGAGAAATTTGCATCTAGAGTAGGATCTGTGATTCCTGGAGCCTGAGAGCATCTAGATCTGTACTTACTTAAGCTTATTTTTAGCTGAAACCTGAATTTAACTCAGTCCCCACTCATTTGGGGTTGAGTTAGCTTGTGGCTGACTGGCATGTATGTATGCATGCTACAGTAGGGCCTGAGGACAAAATTATCACATCATGTAACCTCATCTAATTTAGATACCTAAATAAAGAGCCAAAGCCACCTGTACAGTTGATAGAGACAGGCAGGCTCCTCCAAAGGGGGCTTCAGAGCAGCCATGCTAGGAACCTCCATTTACTCTATGAACAGCCCAGTTAGATGCCTGAAGTTAGGTGGTATGAATGCCTTCTTGGGTGCCCAGGGAGTGAGTTATGTCTTTTGAGTTCAGTTTTCAAAGGACCAGAATAACATGAGAAACTCTAGCTTGCACTTGAACCAGGAATTGAAGAATCTGAAGAACAAGATTTCCTCCGATTTAAAGAAGAAAGATCTTAGATAAGAATTCCAAATTTCAGTGTTCCTTATAGCAGAGTTCAACATGCATTCCTGATCAAATTTAGGATTAAATTTGCATTTTGATTGTGCACATCTGTTAAAATATTAACTTGTTATATATCAGAACTTTCCAGGTTTCCTGGCAAGTAATGCTCAGGATGAAGTCTTTCCAACTGTGTGTATTCAAGGACATGTGTATATATGTGTGTATATATATATATGGATATACAAACACACACATGCTGTAGACAGTGTGTAGGTGAGTGTGTTGTTACAAAGAAAGAATCTTCCAAATTATTTATTGTAAGATACAGTACCAGTTTCCTGCATTTAGATTGCCTCAGCGCATTTTAAAAGATCCTGTCGGACCAAAGAGCATTAATGTTTGCTCTGTTCTCAGCATTCTTTAATAGTGAAAAAAATTCTAGGTTTCAGAAGTACAATTTTGTTGTGCCATGAGGCTCCCTTCAAAACTGTTGGTGATACAAGCCTATGAAAGTCACCATTTCACTTTCATTGTCCTTGTCTAGGAAGTGTCTCACAGTGTCGCAACATCAACTGAACAGGGGTGTTACAAGGAGCTGAGCCCAGCTGGTACCCAACCACCTCCATTCCTCAGCACATACCGCACTAGGCACCCTTGGACCTGCCAGAGTAGCTGTAGCAAGACAGGGAGCCACGTGTTCTCCCAACCTCCTCCCTGGACATCCGATTTCCCCTTCCTCTCCCTCCCTAGGCTGGAACTGGCTGGAGTTTCCCCAGCAGTGTAGCTGGGAAATGGGAAAAAGGGGTGAGGTCTCCTGGCTACAGACCAGACTGTACCTTATTTTCTGCAGACTCCAGCTTGTACCCTGAAGCTGAAATGGTAGACTTCTGTGCGGAGGGGCAGAGGCTAAACCTCCTGGCAGGGAGGTGTGATTGGGAAAGCTTCAGCAGTTGTATGTAATATATTTAGGTTTTATGTTTTGGGGGTTTTTTTTTCCCTTTAGAAAAGGAGGAAAGTTCATGCAAAAACAATGTTTAAAGCAAATTGCAAAGCCAAACATTGACAATTAAGGCCAAATTCAGGTTGTCCCTCCAATCACACTTCTGCCCTCTTGTGTGAATGCCCTGTGATACACTTTCGAACTGTAAGAACCTGGGCTAGTTTTCCCTCTTCAGTGCAGAGGATGGACACACAACAGGACAGAATTAATGGGCAAGTTGAATACCAGTATTTCGTTACTTTGAAATGCTTGACTTTAACCTTTTTTTTCCCCAATGTTTTTTGAATGTGCGCTCTGTTGTTATTGATTTCAGAATAAACACTTCATTAGATCTGAAGAGAGATATTCTGTCTCGTACAGCTTCTCTGAAGTTACTGGTTTCATCAGGGCTGAATTTGGCCCATTACATCTAATGAATTGTATATTCCAAAATCAATATTAATAACACTGGGTGCTCTTTTTAAATAGATTGTAGGCATTCATATAGTCTGTGTAAAGTTCATATGAGATGATACTTGCCTATTCTTTATTCATCCTTTTGGTTACTAAATAATCCTTTAGATTTTCAGTAGTTGATTTCTGGGATCCTGTTGGACATCTGTGTTTATCATTTAGGAAGCCATCACTGGTAAATCTTTCTCTCTCCAGATTTTTGACAGCCCAGGGTTTTCAGGATTATTGGCTACTTCTCATTGTGTTTGGGGTTTGTTTGTTGGGTTGTTGGGTTTTTTAAAATATATTTATAACCTATTCTATTGGTGAGTTGCAGTTTATCAGTTGAGAAGTTGTTTAGCAAAATGTACGGCATCAGTGTGGCACTGAGAAGGAAAATCAACCATCCACTTGCTGAATCTCTGCATTTGCTGTGAGGTACCATTTCATCTGGGGGATATGAGTGACTCACAGAGGTTGGAGGGACTCATAATTTCCGTACTACAGCACCGTTTGCTAGGATTTTCTGACTTTTGTATTTATCATTAGAGGCAATGTTACACAATGTCAAAGAAAAAAATCTAGCCTTCATAATGTGCTTTCCTGATTGTAAATGGGGCTGGATATCCTGTACTGAAATGTCAGGTTAGATCCTTTGTAAACTCTGAAGCCTGCTCTCAGAATAGAACACTTCTGGAGTGTATTAAATTGGTGTTAATTGAGAAACACATATGCCAATGACATTTTAAGCTACGCTAAATAAAACCAAACCTTTAGCAGGTCCCTATCACAGAGAGATCCTGAGATTTCACTGAACCTGCTGCTGCCGTCATCTTTTTTCCATCTATGCATATGTTGCTTGCAATGATATATGGTAACTCCTGATGCAAATACCACTCATGCTGTTATAGCTTAAAAGGCCCAGAAATAGAATGCAAACACAATGTCTGGTTTTTTCTGCTCCACGTTATAAAAACCTATGACCAACAGCCTAAAGTTTGATTCCTTTTCCCTTCAGTTTTCACACCAGCTGACTTCAAAACATACGTTTAGTGCTGCAAGTCATAAAAAATTCATCGTCTCTTTCTTTTTTTAGGGGGACTAATTCTGCAAGTGTCTCAGGGTTCTCTAGCTCCTGTTGCAGCTGAGCCACAGGTCAGCACCTCAGGAGGGGCCCCGTCCTCAGGCGACCCAGTGCCCAGTATATTCACTGACTCCACTCCCCCGACATGGCTGGCCCCTGGATCAGGCCCTAAGCGTATTGGTAAAGTACATGCGCTTTATCTTAAGATAAATAAAGCCATTTGAAAAACGCAAGGCAAAATTGGGGTTGAAGTCCCAATTGTGTCAATATACTCATGGGATGTGGCAATGTTTTGTTGCATGGTTGACTTGTTACAGAAAAGAAAGGGCAGCCTGGAAGTTACCTAGGGCTGGGTCTCAGCAGTGCTGGCCACACGGCAGCTCAGCGGAGCAGCAGTGAAATCCTGCTCTAATGCAACCACACAAACTCTCCCAAGCTGGCTTTGCAGGACCGCTCTTGTTAGAGCAGCTGTCTTCTGCTGCGAGTTAGGGCAAGAGGTCAAGAGCAGTTTATGAAGAGTCTGGTAACATTAAGCTGGCATGATATAGCTACAAGTGAAGCTCTCACTGGCAGCTCATTGATTTCCAAGTGTCAAAGACCACTACTGCTTTGCCACTCAGTAACTTTTTGCCTTTGAACCAAAAAAAATCCCAGATTTTTTCCTCGCGTAGCTCATGGAGCTTTTTTTTTTTTGGACTCGCAGAAGTACTTGAAGTACTTTTGAAGGGACATTGTATTGCCACTGTGCAGTACACTGTAGGACCTCTCTTGGTGAGAAGATGGTTTGTGGCCATCTCCCGACTATGTCCTGAAAGTGCTTAAGTTTATTTCTGACTCACTGCCTTTATGAGCATAACTAAATAGACACTAAATCCTTGAAAGGAATTTGGTGTCTATAAAACGCAGACTTGTAGGTGTCTGGCTCCTAAGTGGAGGGGAACAGGGGTCTCTTCCCCGATTGCTGCCCCCAGGTGTAGTCACAGGGAGTACCCAGTGCCTGCCTGATGTACAGCTTGAAGGAGCAGTGAGGGGGATGCTCCTCTTGGGATGGGTGCACAAACTGCTGAGCGGTTGTGAAGTCCACCTTATCATCCTATGGCCCCCAGTAAATCTTGATTTCTTTACTGTACAGTTTCAGAAGTTCATCATGTATGCTGCCAATCTTCTTCCCAACTTACACTTATTTTTGGTGTTTCAGATAGGGCCTTGGGTTGTGGGAAGTCTGGCAGAACTGCATCAGTGGGAATATGGTATCGCATGGGACATGGTCAGCTGGTAGCTGTGCTGCAGGTCCCAGTAAGCTGGATGTTGGCCTGTGGTGTTTGTCAGGAACAGGGACTGGGGTTTATATCTCCAGTTATCTGATAAATGGAAATGAATGAAGCCATTTATTTTTTGAGGAAATAAGTGCCTTTCAAGCCTTCTCCTGTGTGAGAAGTATTAGACAGTGTGTTTGGTAGTTTCTAATTCAGGATATGTATTTTTCAAGGTCAGTCAGGTTTTCCTGTTCTTGTTTGTTAGGTACAGTACAACGTGTGGTTTTAAAGTGAATATGTACCTACAACGTACTACAAAGATGGTAGCATCTTTATTTGCATTTCACAGATGAGAAAATGCAGAGTGATTGAGTGCTTTGCTAAGGCCAGACAGGAAGACCATGGCAGGAGGAGGGAGGATTCTCCGATTGCCCATTGTGGATATTGTCTGTTCAGCCTGTCTGTCTGTCCTTCCTCCTCATGGCATGGCATCCCACCACCATCTGTTGGAGCAGCTCTGGAGCACAGGAGACTGGCACACTGTAATGACTGGCCGGCTGTTTTCCACGCAATCTTTCATAGGGTAGCTGTGTGCAGAATTTGATAATAACTCACTTAATTGTCCACTTCCTTGTGATTGTTCTTGCTGCCGCCTCTCCTGTTAATGGTGCCCTCATGTTGGTAGGACCAGGAGGCAATGCTGTGCTATCCCAGAGGATCCCTCTTTTCTCCTTTTGCGTGTCTCTCGGACACAACAGCTGCCCCTCAGCCAGTGTGCGACCACGGCATTACACGCTCAAACACGCTTATTAACCCTGGACTGGGGACTCCTTCGGTGGTAGCGCTGTAGATGCAGTACTTGGGCTGTGCAGATTTTAATGTAAAACATTATGATCTCTTTGCCTGCTTGCCCATCTGTCTATCTGTCCATCTATCTAATGGATCTACGTGCATGCTGGAATAGCTTGGGGAAGGTCAGAGGGAGTTCAGGATCACAGAAAAAAGGTCAATTTTTGTGCATGTGTTGCTCCAGCTAACTGATGAGGCGCCTTGGCAGGGCGTTTCGACTTAGAGACAGCCCTGTCCGTTCAGAGGACGCAAGCACCCTTGTGAAACATGGCTGAGAGTTATTTGCCAGAGGTGACTTTTTTACGGCTTTGCCAATGATAATGTTGCCTTGGAAATATCTCTGCTGGAAACCCGCAAATATCTCCAGCGATTCTGCTGGACTTGTTGGAGATAAGCGTGGTATGCGCAGCGGGGCCTGAGATTTGGTTTGTGTTTAATTGGGACATGTACATTCGCACACGTAAAATAGAGAGAGAAGCTGAGTGTGTGCAATGGGGCTAACGGGGCTTGAGCATCTCAGGATGGGTGCACACACGTGGTGGGATCTGTTAGATGTACAGCACACCAAAACAGCTTGGAGATGTTTCACTCAGTCACTTTTTGGTGCTGAGCACTCTTTTTCGATTTCAAGCAAGTTTTTGTAGGTGAGCTGGAGATTAATTCCCATCCACCCCCCCACCCCAAGCCGAGAATTCGATGGCCGGCGTGGTGCTGGGGTCCTGCGCTAGGGAGCAGCCGGGTTTCCAGCAGCAGCCCTGGCTCACAGAG
Source organism: Harpia harpyja (assembly GCF_026419915.1). Classification (NCBI taxonomy): domain Eukaryota; kingdom Metazoa; phylum Chordata; class Aves; order Accipitriformes; family Accipitridae; genus Harpia; species Harpia harpyja. The sequence goes on along the minus strand of NC_068945.1, from coordinate 11,593,157 downwards.
CGACCATTAGGCAGGCGGAAGCCCCCGGCAGGGTTATGGACCAGACAGTCTATACCAAGGCAGGTCAAAGGGTGAGCTTACTGTTTACTGAATCGTTAAATAGCTAATTATTCAGCCCGGCAACAGGGTGAAACCCCACATGGGATGTAAATCCTTGGCAATTCAGCGTTATCTGGTGGGGAACGGATTTGAGATCCGAGGATCCCTTGCAGTAGCAAAGGGGAGCTCTCTGCACTTTAAAACCTTTTAGGGCCGTTGTACGATACCGCGGAGCCATTAAGGAGCTCTCACGTGCCAGAAGCAGTTTAACAGGCCCAGTGTTGGGCACTTAATTGTGTCAATAATTATTCACGCATTAGCACCAGCTCCTCCTTAAAGTGTGTACTGCGGTGACTCATTAAGTTATTACTGGTATTCATTACCAGTAAAATTAGCCTTTTTTTCAAAGTGTAAAATTTATGTTTTATAGAAAAATATTGCTAGGAGTGCAACAGCTTTGCTCTATTCCCTGCTTGGTGTGGAGAAAAACAAGACTATGTGGAGATGAAGCAATGGGTTTTGTCCAAAAAGAGACCCTCAAATTAAAAAGAATCCTGTGCTGCTTCCCCCCCCCCCCCCTTCTTTTTTCCTGGTGGGTTTTATGTACTTAAAATTGGGGTAGGGGAGAAGCTACATTCCTGCCCAGCTTTGGCTGTTGGTCCTGTGTGCCTAAGTGCTGTTTTCTGGTATCATGAATGAGAAAGATACCCAGTGTCTTTTGATTAATAAAGTGTTAATGTATATGCAGCTGTCTTTATGTCAAATGCTTCATGGTGCACTTTGTTTCTTTAAATGCTGATCATTTACAGTGAGCATGTACAGTATATGTGCCTGGAGGGAGAGCAACTGTTATACAACTCTTTAATCCAAACCATGATTAAAATCCCTTTTGTTCCTCCCTCCCTGCATTACTCCAGCCTATCATCTTCTCTGAGAAATCATTTGGCAAGTAGATACGTGTGTATTTTAAGAGAATAACTCCTTTTAAAGAATCAGTTTTGCTTTTGTTCTGCTTTTAGAACTTAGTTTTTTGCATTTCAATATACAGTACTGTTCGAAAGGCGTAGGAGGGTCATAGCCATTTTTTGCGTGAATAAGGTATAATTGAAATATGATGTATGCAGATATCACTTCTACAGCAATTATCCAGATTGTTTGTTTAGTGGGAACATACTTTCAAGTAGGGGTTGGTCAGTGGCAATCATGTTGCGCCACACAGCTGAGAGAAATGACAAAGAATACGTAAAGTCTCACTCACGCTGTGAAATTTTACATTGCGCCAAGAGTGTCTACTAGGGGGAATCATTAGAAATTTCGACGGTGAGGGCCACAGAGGTTTCAGAGAGAAATGTAATGGAGGACAGGGAGACTGGCACTTAGATCTTGGGGAGAGGCTGGGGTTTGGCAGTCTGTTTCATGTGGAGACCAGCAGTTAATGTGGTCCTTGTTGAAACTTAAAACAGCTCTATTAGTAGCTTGATTGGGGAGAGGAGAAGAGACCAACAGTAAACAAAATTGTGCGGTCTGGAGATGGGCTTAATTGTGCACAATACATCTTGCCTCTGTGCGGCTTATTCTAATCACTCCAAATGGCAACACACACGCTCACACACACACACACACACACAAATTTGATCTGCTCAAGCAGATAAAACTGCTATGTGTATAATATTGCCAGGCTAGAAGAAAAAAAAAAATGGACATCTGTTTAACAATTCTCTATTGTAGGCAGGATCATAGAAACACTGTTGCCTGCCTGTCGTGTTCAATCAAAATGAATAAAATGCTGATTTAAAAAAAGAAAAAAATCAGGCGGAAGAGAGCCTCTTAAAGTATTTCCTTACACTTTTTTTGTTTTAATTTCAGCAGCATGATGTGGAGGGGGGAATCCCAGGGGCAGGAGGAGGTTTCAGGAACAGTGAAGGGAAGATTTTGTTTTGTTTTGTGTTGGGTTTTATCCTCGGTGCAGCTGAGAGAGAGGCGAACAGCAGTCGGAACTAATTGTAGCTCGCTCAGGAAAGTCTTCATTAGCACTTGCCACACATGGTTACCAGATGTGCTGAAGAAGGGGTGGGAGGAGGGGGGAAGGGGTATGTGGAGAATGGGCTACATACTTAAACCTAATAATCTGTCTTTTGTTTTCAGGTCTATTGTGTTGGGGAGGGGAAGAATGGGGAGAGGGAGAAATCCTGGCTGCTTTTTGATGCAGCCAGTCCCTATTAGCTGAATGGCATTCCTTGTCTTGCAGCCTCCTCCAAGGGAGGAAAAAACCCTCAATCATGGCCAAGTAGAGAGGGATTTATTTATTTATTTATTTTAAGGCTATCGGTGAACTATTATTCCACTGAACCCAGCTGAAAGTATTTGGGTAATGAAACTGGTAAACCCCTGTCTTTCTGGCCAGCTCATGAATTTGAGCTGGGGGTTTTTTGTGAGCTGATGGGCTCCCAGAGTATCAGTGGGGCTGTTGAACTGTCAGTTCAATAGCAGCCACATCACCTTAGTTCACGTGTACTTTGCTAATGAGTGTAACATGTAGTCGACGAAGCCAAGTGCAGCAGGAAGGTAAGAAGAGCTCTGTGGTCCTGTCAGTCAGTCCTGAGGTTGTCATCTTGGTCAGATGTTTAACCTTCTGCCCGTTGCTATTAAAAAAAAATAAATAGATCTTCCATATATAGTGGCTGTCTCTGCTGCAGACCAAATCATGGTCTTGCTGTGCACATAGATGATTTTCACAGGAACCAGTGTTAATTTTACTGCAGACATTACCCCAAATGTCACTAGTTGCTGCTTAGGAAAAAAAAGAGTTCCCCTTCCTCCTCTTTTGAACTGGTCATCTCCAGGGGCATCCTGCACGGGCCATCCCCACCGTCTCCCCCCACTTCAGCAGCACTGCAGTTTCTTTCCCCTCTCAGCCCTTGAAACCTTCCCACAAGGTGGATGTTTTTCATACTGGTTTCCTCTGTAGCTTGGATGTCCCCTTTCTTCCCCGACTCCCCTTTTCATTCCAGTTGTAGAAGAACATCACTGTGTCTGGACAAGAGGGCTTAGATGACTCTCTGAGCTCTGAATAATCAGGGCCGAAGGTTTAATTATGGCACTACACATGATATCCACAAGATTGGGCACTCTGGTCATGTGAGAGAACAGCACTAGATGAACTTTTATTAATTAAGCACTCTGTTTCCTTTCCTTCTCAAAACTGCAAGGAGGAGGTATAAACGTGGGAAATCACTTATGTTAAACAGAGACATTTTTGAAATCTTAAATAATCTGAGTTGAACCTAAATCTTTGTGGCTCCAGCCTTGTTTTATCCTGCTCAGTTTGCCAGTCTGTAATCTCATCCTGCTTTGGAGCCTGGAAATGTTCTTGCTCGCAATCTCAAAGCAGAGCAGATGTTGCATAAATAGAAAATAGGTTGTGTGCACAACCTAATCTAAGCACAGGGCACAGAAGGAGGTTTGGATGAATGTAAGCTAATCAGGGCACAGATCTGCTATACTTTGGGACTTAGGACCAAATTTTTTTCTGGATATATTCTGCCTACCAGATCCCAAATATGCTGTTCACTTTTTCCCACTGCATGGCAACTCCCACTTGGAGCTTTTTTAATTTTTTGAGAGTAGGGTAACGCCTGTGAGCTCAAGCTCACCAAAGTAAATGGCTGGTAAGAATTAATCTATTCCATTCTCTCTTCCCTGTTTGACTGACTTCTCCATCCAATTATCTTGTTATTCCAGGTCCAAATTAATCAAAGTCCAGGAATTCTTCTTTCAGATTCCCTCAAAGGAAATAATAAAGCCAAATCACTTAGCTGACTTACTTGTCTCTGCCTTGCCTACTGTAGGATTGTAGAGTCTCCTTTGACCCTGTCGAAATTGGTTGGATCAACATAACTAGCATAGGCAGAGTCACTGAGTGTATGGCTTCCAGAAAGTATCTTTATTAACTGTCAGAAAGGCCCAAGGAAAAGTTTGATAAAAATTAACCTATTTACCATCCCAATTTTGCTGTAGCTGCTATTGCATCAGTTGTTTTCTTTAGTAAAATTAAGTGCTGTACTTGCAATTTGTATAATGCTATCCCAAATTATTTACACAAGAATGAACTGTGATTGTGCCAACATGCATTATGTAGAGACAATATCTCTGCTTACAATAATTCATGTTTAGAAAAACCAACACTGCAAACTTGATGTTTCTGTCAAATTTTTTTTCTTCTGGAGACGCATATACATTTATTTAGTTTTCCAAGTGTTACCCGCAGAATGAGTTTCACATATACTTGCTATTGCCTTCATGGTGAAATCACAGCCATGCACAACAGGTATCATCTTAGTTGATTTTTATTGTCTTGTATTCCACAGAGATACTAAGTAGAATTTGAAATGGCTATTGACGGCTCAGGTGCCTGCCACTCTCCACTCAACAGGTTTTCAGTTACTTGGGGCTTCAGCAGAACTTAGAAGTGCTTTCAGAAATTTGACACACTGAATGTAATTTTAAGACATTCTTCATGTTATTAACTTAATCTTTAATTATTATGTTAATTATCTAAACATTTTATTAACTTGGAGATGGAAAGCAGAATGATCAGATTTATTTCCTGCTTTTTGTGCATTTCCCCACTGAAGTCAAGGTTTCAGGCAACAAGGCAAATATTTTTATGCAGATGCAAAACTAATCAACCAAACATGAAAATACTCCTATGGGGTTTCCTGGAGGCCTTGCTGGGGATGCTGCAATGCAAATAATATATAATGCAAATAATAAATAACACAGCATAAGTATTATAAGACAGTAGGATTCAGTTAGGGACCGAACGTAATGGGTGATCCACGTGAGCTGGTACTACCATCCTTTTTATGATGTTCAAAATAGCGTGGTTTTGCTGCCTGGATCTCCTATCATGCTTTTTTTTACCCTCACAATGTTCTTCTATAATGTACTCCATCAAAATGCATGTTTCCTCACACATGATGTCATTTAAGTGGAAAAGAATTGTAAATCCTTCTTTGGCCTCCTGTAGTTTTTCCTGGGTAGCTGGCTGAGCTCAAACTACTACTCTTTCCAGTATGATATATAAATAATCAATATGATTTTTTTTTTATATGCATGTCAACAGTATTCTATGTAATTAGAGAGTATCCAGCACTATTCTAATGCTATGCAGTAATTATCTATGGCAGCATTTTTCTCTCCGTGAATTGCAATTTTTCCAATAGAAAACAAGTGACCAACACAACAGGCAGGAAAGTTTCGTTGTAATGTTAGGAAAATCGAGAAGAGCAAGTTTACTGGGGAGAGTACAAATAGCTTTTCTCTTCTCCGGGGTAATGACTTGAAGATAGATAAGCAATGCAGCAACATGAGGTCCATCTTTTTGTCACCTCAAAATGAGGTTCCTGCGGTGTGCTGTCCAGGAGGAACCTGCGGGCTGCTCAGGGACAGACGCTGGTGCAGGAGATTGCAGCCTGGTTTGTTTGCAGGATTGCGTGATGGGAGAAGAGCAGCCTGTTGCTCCCAGCCTGCACTGACTTCCAATAAGTTTCTGATACTTACAGTGGATTTGCAGGTGGTGGCTCTAACCTGTAAAGTTTCCAGAAAGGTTTGGGACCCAGTTACCTTCTGTTGTTGGGAATATTGCTACAGCTGAGACTAGAGCAAGGCTAGATGGAAACTTAGGTACAAAGGAGGGTATAAAGCATCTTGGCATAAATACCCGACACCTGACACCCCCCCCCCCTTTTTTTTTTTCTTTCTCTATCCCTAAATCTGCTGAGAAAGATATGGGGTCAGATGGATATATTTGAGTGATCCTTATCTTTTTAATTTTTAATGATTGGGCCTTTACAGTTTCATCATACACACTGGAAGAAACGTAACTATGAAAGGAGAAGTGGTCTTGACTGAATGATTATTTTTATTTTGTTTTACTTGATTCTTTTTCAGTGACAAAACAGATTAGTTTCCCAACACCACACGTGCAATTTTATCATAAAGCTTACACTATGTAAGGTGTCTTGTAAAGCCCCATCCTGAGATTACATGAATGTGTGAGAATCTCTGCCTCCACTTATGTAAAAAATTAAATTTTTACTCCAATGAATTGCAGTGAAAAACTCAAAAATACGACATGGGGGCACCCTAAAGAAGTAAGAGAAAGATAAAACAAAAGGATCTCAAATGCATTGGAAGGCATTTGTGTATGTTTTAGGGGGGGTTTTTTGGGTTTGGGTTTTTTTTTTTTGAAGCATCACTATTTATGGCAAATCTTACGACTTTAAGTCCTGGTCTGATGACTTTGGGGGGGTTTGCAGAGGTAGTACCTAAAATATCCTTCAGACTATTGGTCCTCTCGTCAAGTTGTTTAGTTTCTGCTATCCCAGAGCTGTGTGCCTCATCCTGCTTGGTCTTGCCCTTTCCCCATGCTCTTAGATCCTGGGTCCTGGCAGTGCTCCCTTACTGTGGCTGCGGAGGTCTTGGCTTCTCTCTGGTCCCAGTGAAGCCAAGGTGGCTGGGAGAGTAGAGCACTTCTAGTCCTGCCTTCCCCTCTCCCCCGGTTTCAGCTTCTGTCATTTCCCTGTGTGTCGAGCATCTTCATTTAGATTTGGCCATAGGAACAGTGAGTTGTGCTGAAGAGCCAGCTATCTTTGGCTTTAAATTTTAAGGAGAACAGAAAGCAAATGACATAGAGTATAAAATAAGTACTTAAGTAAATGTAATCTCACTTGGGGCAGTTTGACAAAATAATGAAAACATACCACGTGCATATGGGTCTGCACGTAATCATTGTCATCGTCATTTGCTTTCGTTGTCAGCCCAGCTACAGAGCGGAGCATTTTAGGGAAGGTTGTGCTTGCGATTTGGCAGCAATCCTCAGCTCGTGGCAGGGGCACCCAGCCTTTGCTAAGGCAACCTGCAGCGTATGAGGTGAGCCATGTTGCTCTACGGAGCCCGTTAGTTTTAAGAACAGCCTCTGTGTGTGGGCAAGTACCTGCTCTTACGCAACATGAGGATCAAGGTCTCAAATGCTAATTCTTCAGTTTCACCTGAAGGTATGGCTTGCCAAATTTCAGCCTGTTTCTGATCCATGATGGAGCAACGAAAGCAGTAGTGCTTTCTAGAGGTAAGGTCATACTGTAATCCAAACGAGAAAAAGAAATTGTGTCTCAACTTGGCTTGTATTCATTTCAAATTCTGTGCAAAAGTTTGAATAGATTTTTTTTTTCACCAGGCAGTGCAACTATGATCTTTCTTTGTTAAAAGGAAAGAAGCAGCAGCAACAATAATTCACATCAGTGCATTATCAATTCTTTGTACCTTTAGTGAATTTGGAAAAAAAAAAAAAAAAAGCTAAAAAAAGATAAGTATTTGACTACAAGGACAGCAATTTCTAGGTCATTTCTTGACTTCTGTGAGCAAATTTCTTCCAGTTTAGGAAACTCAGGATTATTTTCATTTTTATAAGAATGGAACATCCATTCAACAGACAATAAAAGCTGTTTAAACCTGTTAAATACTATGAAATAGATGTGTACAGCTAATTAAGGTATGTGTTGAATAGTAATTATGTCATCCTGAGGGATTTACAAATAGAGTCTAGTTAAAATTTGATTCAATCTTCTATCATTCACAGAAGGTGCAAATTATTATTCATTTAGCGTGCTCTGATTTCAGTTCTAAAGGTAATCCAGAAAAAAGGGAGAGGGATTTCTGTTTTATCAGCATTGTTTAAGAACTAAGATCCCTTAATTATCACACTGTACCAATAGTCTGCTACCCAACTTACTGAAGCAGTCATTCAGCTTTGAAACTAACAATTTACCCTCCGAGCAAAGAAAGATGTAAGAAAAAGCGTTTAGTCAGCAAGCAAATATACCAAATTGTATGTTTTGGCTTTTGTTGGCGCTCATGTTTCTGAGCTGCGCAAACGTGAGTCACTTACACAATAACTTTCAATCAAAGCAAAGGAGACAGATTTCACAAGAAAAAGAAAAAAAAAAAAAGAAAAAGGTAAAGGTGAAAAAAGGCTCCATGGGATCCAGTTCTGTCAAGCTTCTGGAACCTCTTTCCAGGCTCTTTCTTTTTAGGTAACCTTGGTAGAGTCTTAGCTTTACTCCTTTGTGTAATTTCTTATCATAGTAACAAAGAATTAGGTAAGATTCCTGATCACCTTGTGAAAGTATTATAGATTCTTTTACAAGGAAGTTACTTTTAATGACCTTGAAAAAAAAACTTTACTGTGTTTCTGGATTTATAACAGTAATTGGCAATTGCTGTAGTTACCATCAAAGCTGGCCTAAAATGAGGGGGAAAAAAAAAAAAGATGAAATATTTTTAGGACTTGGAGTGAAAACTGTACCTTTCAAGGAAATTGTGAAATTCCCAAGAAGCCTGAAGACTTCAGGAGCTACAGTTGTAGTGGTGGTGTGGTAGAAACAGGTTAAGTTTCTGTTCTGCCTGATTTGCAGGTCCAGCCTCTCTAGCTGCTGGGACTTCTCTTCTGCATGTCTGAGCTGTCATGGAAATTTTGTCAAAACTGAGATATTTTCTTGATTATTTTGTTTGTTTGTTGCATTTTAAGTTTTTTTAAGTAGGAAAAACTTTTCCCACAAAATTTTCTCACTAAACCTATTCCATTAAGAAAAAAAAAAAGGCAATAGTCATATTACCAAAGATACAAGACATTACTCCAGTTTTTCTGTAAACTAAGAACATGTAATCCATGCGGTTATGTTGGCAGTTATTGTTTGGGCTTCTTGGAAAGTAACTTCTAGTGTGCTTAGACTGGATATATTTGTTGTGTGGTTTTATTGCAGAAAGGTAAAGGTTCTCCTGCACTACTTTTTTTACAGTACATGTTTTCCTGTTGATATCAGCGGGACTAATTATGTATATTAAACAGCTTTATGGGAATAAGGATTGCGTATCCTGCCCTGCTTAATGCCAGCCAGTACTGAGGAGCAGCCACCTCTGAGAGGGAGTGCAGCAGCTGCCCAGCAGCTCTCAGAAATGGTGTGCAGTTCTTTAAGTTGAGCTTAAGCAAAGGTGCTGGACTTCTTTGGAAAATTTATCCAGAAGTAAAACCTAATTTGCTGTGTTCTGATTTTATCTTTCTAATCGAGGTGGCATTTTGGTAAGGTGAATAGAAGAACCTACATTATCTTTGGTTGGTTGGGTTGGGTTTTTTGGAGGGAGACAAATGGACTTGACATAACTGGTTTTCTCTGCACATTCCCTCATATTTAATCTTTTGATACAGCGCTTGCTTACAGTATGGTTTGGAGTACTACCCACTGAAAAACTGTAGTCCTAGTTGTTGCTTGGACTCTGGCAGAAAACTACCATATTTATGCTTTTTTTCTTGTGCAGACTCAGACTGCTTTATAGGGGTGGGTAATATTGTAATAGAAGTGGAAAGTGTTCCCAGTTCTTAGCAAGATAAGAAAATGTTGTTTCTTATCTGTGATTTGAAAAGAGATGAAGGGTCAGTGAGGTAGAGATACATGAAAGCGATTGCACACTTGGTAGGAGCTGTAGAGGAGGAATATCTCTCACCGGTGGCTTGTTTGAGTGGAAGGGAAGAGTAAGAGGCAGCTTCTAAGTGAAGGGAGAAGATTGGAAAAAATGTCAAGTAAAATCAGAGAAATTTGTCATTTTATTTGCTTAAAGGAACAGGTACACAGCTTTGAGATGGTTACTGAAGAGAGCAAGCAAGTTGAGGACAGCTTTAAATGCTTGCCTGCTGCTGATGCTTTGGGATTTATAAAACTTCATAGGCCCCTTGGGTCTTTGGAAATAGCTGAGAGAAGCAAGGAGAATGGGATGGGCTCTAAGCCACCTTTGATTTTGAGGGATTGCACAGAAACACAGGGCAGTCTGCTGGTCCCCAGGTGTAGCTTAGCTGGGGCTTGCCTTGTTTTCCCACCTGCCTCAGCATAGCTGTGTCAGAGAGGGAAGCAGTTGTGCTGGAAGTGGTGTGGGGAAGGTTTGGGGCTGTGCCTGTCCCCGGCCAAGAATTAGCTGCTTGGAAGCTGGTTTTCTCAGCAGCATATGCAGGAGCTAAGAAGATGGGCAAAGTTTGATTTCAAGACGCAGAATACATGTGCCAAACTTGGCGGTAGGGGCTGGTTGGGTCTGCAGCCGCTTAAATAAGTTCTTCACCTCACCATCCTCAGCAGATTTGTATCTGATTTTCATGTGATGTAAGCTACAGGAGCTGCTGGCTACGTGGCCTGTGGTGGCATTTGGCTTGGGAGTGGAACAGACGCCCCAATACCTATCTGTTCCTGCCACCTTCTGTAGAAAGCAGAGCGAGCTGTCTTAGGTGCCTTTTTTGTGTTACAATAGCAGTGGATGTATTTGGTCAGCACAGTGACCTGAGCTATTTTTTCTTGACACATCAGTTTTCATCTTGTGTTTATTTGCACACCATTCTTGGATCAGTGAGAGGTGCATGTCCTGTATTGAGAGGAGTAATGACATCTCATGGGCCTGGGGACCAGGGCTATGAAATTAGGCCCTAAAATTCATGAGTGTGTGCTAACTGTTGGAGAAAATCTCATATTTGTTCTTGAGTAATTAGAATACATTGGAAATGCGTGGCCAGTCTTTTTCCTGTTAGATTGAAGGCTACAAGCTTAATTAGCTTTAACCATGAAAGTTGAAATTCTTCTATATTCAGCTGATGCAAGAAGTTGAACCTTCATGTAAAACGGTATTGCAGGATGCTGGTGTGCAGCCTGAGGGGAGTCCATTTGGATTTTATGGAAGTGAGCCCTTTGCTTGCCTTAAAGAAATAACATGAATGTATACCAACATCAGACAGTCATTTTCCAAAAAGGTGCTGTAGTGTTTCCTGGTGAAGATATTTACAATGGAGTCAAGAACTGTAAAGTCTTTGACTGTACTCAAAGGCTACTGTCATTTATCTATATGCAATGAATTATTGTTTCATATCACAGAATAATAATAACTTCAGGTTCAGAATTTATTATAAAGCAGGAGGATTTTTCCAAGAGGGTGTTGTCTCTTTGAGTCAAGGAGATGAAGAACTGCTCCACAGAACTTGTATTGGGAGTAATGGAAAAGGATAAGCTTGTCCCCTCGTTTCTTCTTACTGGGATGTGCGCACAGGTTGCCTCCTTTTACAGACTAGTAAGTGGGCTAAAGTTTTGGAGCTGCACATTTAAAGCTTGTATCTTACTTTTGCACTGAAGAGTGGAAGTAGCTACAATAACTGGTAATGCATATAAAATCATTTGTTGCTGAGCTTCTAATAGTAACAGATTTCAAAGATTATGCTTACATTTTGGAGCTGGTGGAATGTTTGAAAGATTTACTTCTAACAGAATTTGCATTCCATGTAATTTGGATTTAATGACTTGGTGTAACACAGGCAAAAGGGTTTCTGAGTATGTGACTCTCCTTTTCCATGGCACAGTAGGTATTGCATCTTAATTTTCGGTTGCATGCTAAGAAATCAATATGTAAAGCAAAAGTCAACAGATACATAAAAGGAAAGCATTAGAGAAGTTGAATAGTCATTTACTGGGTTAGTATTGAAAGCTGGCATAGATTTCTGAGTGGAAAAGGCCTTCAGACTTGGGCAATTCACAAACCACTTCTTCCCCTTCAACAGCTAATTCAGAGACAGCAGGTGTGTAAGCAGCTCCTTGGAAAGAGGACCAAGTGTAGTTTGTGACAGAATTGAGTGGAGATGATCCCAAGCTGAAAGTCAAAACAGGATCTTCTTTTAAGTTCACTGAGTGACCTGCAATTTTATTCCAGCGCCCAACACAGGTAAGAGGCTTCTACAGAATCTGCAGTTCCCAAGGTATTTTAATATGTGAATCCTAACCCTTATTCATTGGTGCCTTCAGGTTTTGAAACTATGGATGCAGTGCCAGGTACCAGTACCAGGTTTTTGGTAGTTTTATTGGGCTTTAAGGTATCTCTGTTGCCAAAATCAAGTCAGAAAGCCACAGTGCATTTGTCAGCAATGCTACAGTAATGAATGCATACACAGAATATGTCTGGGACCAGAATTTGAGAGTAAAAGAGGACTGTTTCTTAAATCTTTGTATCTCATTTCCATGTAAATCAGGAGAAATTTGTTTGAGTTAAGCAAGAGGTCTACATCAAGGTGGGAGGTGGTGTTGGCTCTTGGCCCCTTGCTGGAGCTGATTCCTTGAGAAAGTAAATTTGGTCCTGAACTGTGTTGCTGTTACAGAATACATTTAAAAAAAAAAAAAACAAAAAAAACCTGAGAAATTCAAGCATGCCTTTTGAAATGTTGCGTATAAACACATCTAGGGAACTGGCTGAGAGAGAGACTACCTGCACCATCCAGGCTGGGCCACTTGCAGGCAGCTGTGTGGCAAACTGATGTTACTGGGCTGATGGACAGAGTCCTTCAGGAAGGCAGTGGAGGTGGGAATGAACTCCGTGTTGCAGGTCCCCACCCTGAAGCTTCTTCCTTGCTCCTTTTCAGTTTCTATAGGCTGTTATACTTGCTCTTGGGCATGAGGTGCCAGGTTCCTAGGCAGACCTGGGCTTTCCTTTTTTCTTTATATAGGATGAGCTTTGCAATCAATATAAATGCCCTGCCATGTGAGTTGATTGAGAAGTCATGTTCGGTGTGAGTGGGGGACAAGCTTTGTGTCTGCTCACTGGAGGGACAATGTATTTTAGATCATGAAAACTGAGGGCTGCTTTGCTCCGTCATCATTTCATTGGGAGGGAACAGCAAGAAAACACGTGATTCTGTTCTCTGTGGCTTAATTTCAGTCAGAGATAGGTCTTCAGGGCAGTAATACCCTTCTTCCTCAGCTAACGTACCCACAAGACCTCTGTATTAAGATGTAGGCAGTGCATTGAATGTGTGCAACGCATCCTGTTCCACCTGCCCCCCTCCAACCCGAGTGCTGTTACTTGTAAGTGACTGCGTGATGCTGAGGCGCAGCACTACGTGGCTTCTGCTGTCAGAGAATTCCCCCCTCAAAATGAAGAGCTGCCTCTGCAGCTGCGTGGGCAGCAAGAGACAGGGTGCTTCCACAGGGCAGCAGCCACAAAAGCTGCTTTCTGACAGATAGTGTCCTTGTTCCTTAATCATTAGCCCTAATGAAGAGGTTTTGTCATATTTAAAAAGCAAAAAAGGGCAAAAAGAAACTAAGAAAGAAAAGAAAACGAGAAAAAGAAACAGCCAAGGAGGAGAAAAGATGGGGAATAGTTGGGATTATCTCTGTGCCGTCTCTCAGGTCCAGTGACAACGCGACTACAATGGGTAGCTTTCAGGACTGCATATGGTCTTCCTTCCGAGGGAGTTGATTAAGCGACTCCGGATGAAATTGAAATCCTGTGATTTGACCTTTGTCTGGCCTGGGAGGACTGCAATTCGCATAACAATTTCCTTTTGTTCTTTGTTTGGAGTTATTAATCCAACATGAGCCTCGAATTAATCAGGGGTAGTGCGTTGTTACATTTCTAATTCACAGCTCCACTGCTTGTGTCTTTTTTAATTAAGGCCGAATGATAGCAGGCCTTAGCCCCTGATTGCAACACTTACTAACCACACATTGAGGGATGAAGAGGCTAAATAGGCAGAATGAGATTACTTCAAGGTTTCACTTAATTGTTTTCTTCCTTTAAGTAAAGAGCACTGAATGAACATTGTTAATGCCAGGCTGGGAGTATTTCTTTTATATATGTGTTATGTGCGTGTGTGTATGTGTGCGTGCAAGGGTGGGGGAGGTTATGACTGGTGCACCGAGGACTCGGAGCTCTAATGGCTCAAGGGTTTGTAAAATTGAAGCCTTTGGTTATTGATTTAAACCATTCCTCCCACCTCCCCTGGGGGGCAGGGGCAAGGGTAGGGGAAGGAGGAAAAGAGTTGAAGAACATTAAACTTAAGTTAGCTGCATGGATTTTCTTGTATCCTGCATGAACCTGTTTGTTTCTGTAGTTTTTCTTGCTGTTTGCTAGTGGTTCAAAGGTGGAAAATGCAGGAAGATTGAAGGCTATCAGAGATGCTAAAGAAATGTGTTGAGACACACAAAGCCCTCCAAAGCCTGGGAGTGGTAATAATGATAATAAAATAAAGGCGAGCCAGTTGTGTCACACAGCAGATTTTGCTCATACTGAAGGATGTTTGAGTCATGTTTCAAAAGCTGTTTGTAAATTTGTATTGTCAGAGCAGTTCAGGGCCACAAAGGCGCAGGTGCTATTCCAGGGGAATGGTGTAGATGATCTCAGTTAGATTCATGCTGGATAACAGCCTGTGCCAGCCACTCAGGATGTTGGAAAAGAAAATGCACTGAGCGTCCAGCCTTGCAACAATTATTCACACAAATAGTTCCATTAGCTAAAAAAAAAAAAAAAAAAAAAAAAAAAAAAAAAAAAAAAGACAGGATTCATATTGCAGGATCAGGCTCAGTGTTTTGATTTCTTATGGTGCAGTACATTGGGTATGATTGTTACGGAGAAAGGTTAATATTTAGGGTCCCAAGCCTTCAGTTGCTGAACATATACAAGTTCTATTGAATTCAATTTGTGCTGTGCGCCTGCAATATCAGATAGAGCTCTGTAATTGTGGGAAACTGACTCTTCCTGAGTTATTTCAACCATCCAAGGAGCTGGATGGATGGGGGAAGTGCTTGCTTGGAAGAGTTAATGTTTCTGTGTAAAATGGCAAGCTGGTGTTAATCATACCAGGCTGCACAGATACAGAGCTGCCATTCTGACTCTGGCATGGGACATACAGGGCAGCAATGCTGTTCCTGCTTTTCTGAATTCTCGATGCACAGTGGCTGTTCCACACAGGATTATCTAAGAATGCAATAGTAAAACCTCTAGCTAGATTAAGCAAAAGTAGGGTGTAAGCTCCAAAGGAGAAAAATGCTCCAGGTAAAACCTTATTTCTGTGTTTAGAAATCTAAATTGTGAACTGAGTCTGCTTTTTTAGATGAGCCTGAAAAGAACAGGCTATATATTCAGCCTTCCATAGAAATGTATATAGTATCTGGAAACAAAACCAAACCACCACACAAATCTTTCGGTCTGGCCTTCAGCTGGTGCAAAGAAGCACCAGTGATGCCATTTCTTTCCATGCTCAGTCATGTCAACACAGGATTTACACTGAATTGGGTTCACAGGTTCAAAGCCATTTTCTTGACTTTCATGCTCTTTTCTTAGGTGCTGCCTGATCCTGTGTGTCAGGTTACTTCTGGTAGATTGCCAGCTCCTGTGCTGGGAGAAGTCAATGGGATAAGATGATGTTCAGCATTTGTTGGAGTAGGGCTGCCTTACCAGCAGTTCAAGTACCTTACGCATAATTTTGTTTTTCAGAACCAGTTTTGACGCTCTTACACTGAATAACACCTTATTCTGCAAGTACTCCTATTGAATCAGACTTTGCATGGAGAGAATAGTATTAAGTATGAGTAAGCACATCAGAATCTGACCATCAATCACTTATTGTTGTTTATTTCCATTTAAAGACTGAATGCTTCACATTTGACCATCTTGTTCTCTTTTTCCTAGAAATCTCTGCAGACCAGGGTATGTTTGTTTCTAGCAGACACAATTCCAGAATCAAAACCTACTTTTAGTGCTGTTCTGTGTCTTAAATCTGCATGCTTCTTTTTTTAATTATTGTTTGATGGTTCACTGTTGTTGATTTAAAGGTGTCACATTACACTTCCAAAGGGTCTCAGGATGAATGGGTACCCCCATGTGTTTCTTGTGTGAGTGTTTTGAATAACATCTTAAAACCCAAAGTCCAGTCTGTTCTATCTCCTGTTTAAAAATCTCATGGCAGTGGTCATTAGAATGGGTATATTTGGGGAACTTCTAAAATCTGCTTCTTGTCCTTATTCTTGTATAGCATAATGTTCATCACTAATGTATTCAGTAGCTCTCCTCAGCAAGCTTATAATACCATTTAAGTGCTTTGAGATCCTTAAAGATGAAAGGAGTGGTATAAACAGATGGCAGCAGTATTATAATGCTTCTTTGGATGGTTAACCCTCAGTGTAAAGTGTCTTGCAGGACCTTGCTGTACAGCTCAAGCCAGGTACCCTGTCAGTAGTTTTCAGCAGTTGGCTTGCTCTCTGGGTGATATGACATTCTGATTCTTTTCAGAATGTTAGGCTTCTTGCCATACTCGGGAACCAAAAGACCAGGTCAGGGTGCGTGATGACGCTTTCCTGTCCTTGCCCAAAGTGGCTGTAGTTGCACTTATTTGAGGGACAATCCATCAATCAGTAGTTCTTGAATATTTGCAGCTGCAACAGTCGGTGGTGATGAGTCCACAAATACATAAGGAATGACTTTTGTTGTTGCTGCTGCTGTTATTTCTGACAGTTTTAGACAATCTGTTGCTATTTATGAAATATTTCTGTTGAGATCAAAACTGCCCTGAACTCCCCTCTCCCTCTCCTGCAGGGGTGTGCTCCTCACATCTGCAATGACAAGTCACCCTTGTGCAGCAAAATGCCAAATTTCAGCAGCAGTGCATCGGCCGTGCCGCTTCTCCACTGCGCGTGGAGGTGCTGACACTCCTTCTCCTTGAAATCAGTGGCAGGTCGTCCCCGGCCCGTTATATTTCTCTGCTCTCCTCTTTCGGACATAAGGTAGAGATTACGATTAATGGTCCTTTGAGTTGCTCGGCACTCCTCCCTCTGCGCTGTCTCCCCGCGATCCCCCTTCCCGCGCCCTCCCTCTCCCCCCGTCAATGGGAGCCTTTGATGTCGCACAAGAGAAGACTGTTGGCTAACAGTCTGGAGGCTGCTTCGTTTGAGCTAACCACCACATGAAAACAAATGCGATCCATCATATTTCATTAACTAGCTGCCCCCTGTTCGGGTGCCCTTTTTTGATGTCAGAGCGCATCCTGACAGAAATCAGAAAGATATGTGTGATTAAGACCAGTAATAATAGTTAGTGCATTGTATTGTAAATTACCTTTCCGGGCCCTGGTACTTTATCAGCACCACTGGCCTTGGCTTGGGTACATTTTTGACTACTCTGTATATACAGTGTATTAGCGCAATGGAGATCATTATGTGGCCTGTATTTGAGTCATTTTTATTTAAGATGCCAAACAATAAGCTGTTGATTGGGGGAACAAGAGGCGAACAATAATGTTCTGTGTCACATAATACACCACCATTTTCCAGCTTTGCTTTAGAAGGGCCCTCTTTATTGTTTTTGTATAAAAATGGTTCTTAGGAGGAGGAATATTTTGCTGAGGTATGTCATTATTTTGCAAATTTCTATTATCTCATCATGTTGTCTTCATTGTAAATTGCAGCTAATTAGGAACCTAGTTAGAGCCCCAGCTTTGAGGCTGGCTTTTTTGTGAAAAGAGCCCACCGATTACCGCACTACAAGAGAGGAAGGGAGAGAAAAAGGAGATTAATCTGGTTACCTAGGCGACACTCGCTTCCATCTGCGAGGAACAATACATTTTTGTTTCCTTGGCTCAGTTCAGATCTGTTTTGTTTAGGGGGAAAAAAAGAGAGAGACTGAGAGGGAGAGGGAGAGAGAGAGAAGGGGAGAGAGGGAGAGGGAGAGGAGGCAGCCCCACAACAATGCTGGACTCTGTCTGGCCCCGGCTTACCCGCTTCCATCCCTCCGAAAGTTCGGGGTCTCGGGGGAGTGGGAAGATGAAAGAGATAAGCTCCAAAGTTGTCAAAGGTCGTAACCTTGCCACACAAAGCCAGCAGTTTTACTTCTAAATCCCCTTCTCCCGAAAAGCACTTAATGAAATAATATACTGTGCTTCTCAACACCCCGTAGTCTTTATTAAGCAGCAAGGCCCCCGAGATGGTGAATTTAAGGAGTCGGTTAAAACTTCTGACTGAACAGTCGCTGACTAGGACCGTCTATGGAAGACGTGATGGGGTTTTTCCGAGTGAGAGAGACAACTTTTCTTCCACTGTCTCTCGTTAGCAATATTGTGGCTTCCCTGACACGTGTTTTATAGCTGCCTTCACACAAAAGGCAGAGGTCTCTGAAGGCAGGGCAGTCTGATTTTTTTTTTTCTTTTTTTTTTTTTAATTTCTTTTCGGTTACCTTCACAAGGTCATGGTTTAACAGACGACAGCGACCTGTATCTTTCCTGTTGTGCGTCAAACTGTTAAACCCTTGCACGGCTTTTGCATAGGGTAGACAATGCAGCCACATTATTTGCTTCTTATTTTGGAGCAGCTTGCCAGAAAAAGGACGGAGGTAATAACCAGAGCTGATAGAGCCTGGCTAAAAGCTCAGAAATGCTCACGAGCTCTTGAACTGAATTGGCTAAACCCGCAGCCTTTTGATAAGCATAATGCTTTCTCCAGGTGTTATGTCATCATGTATAATGTTTTGCTATCTGGTAGTGTTATGGATGATGACATAAAGTCACAAAAATATCAAAGTTACCAATTTTAGCTTATCTGAGCTTTCCAAACCTGAACTGTACTGATAAAATCAGAACAAGTATCAGGTTAACAACCCTAAACCTCCTATTCTGCATTGCTCTGAAGTACTACTGTTCTTACATTTTCTTCCTCTAAAGAAGCTTCTAAGAGCTGCTTCAGTGATGGTGCGTTGCTCCCTCTGAGTGGAAATGACAGTCATCATGTTAAAAAATTACAAATATTCAGGAGGAAAGAATGAATGAAGGTACAACAGCTTTTTTGTGGGGGGAGCGTGAGGCATCTTGCAATTGAAGTAATTTGAATTTCCAGTTCTGACACGTGCTTTCTGTGGGATCTTGGCCAATTCATTTGGCATATTTCTGCCTCAGACCTTGACTTATAAAGTAGGCAAAACTATATTTCTCTAGCATGGAGGATAACTTGAGTCTTAATTAATTAAGGACTTATGAAGAGCTTGAGATGCTTGGATGCAGGGCTCTGTATAAACGCAGAACATTTAATCCTTACCTATTCTGTTCCAATAAATGCCTTATTGGGTACACCTGGACCAGTTCTGAGAAGAACTCTCAAGTGAAAATTAAATCAATCATACTTGACTTTGTTAATTGAAGAGACTTGCTGAGATGTTTTGCAGACATTTGGATGGAGTGGTTGTCACCTCACAGACAATTAGCCCAGCATTAGCCGTCATTTTACAAGCTCTGAGGAGGATGTCCTCAGTAATTCTGCAACACGTTCAGATGAGGCAAGGGAGGAGAGTTATTTGTGTGCAAAAAAGAGAAGGGACAGTACTCTTCAGTACCCAATTGGTACTGTTTGAGGGAAGGATTTGGGAAGTGAAGTAGCGAGACTGTTAGCAGTATAAAGAAAGGAAGAGGAATATTTTACAAGTTTGTTTGAATAGCATTTTTGTATTTTAGTAGCAATATTCATTCTGAAGGAATGATTAAGAATGCTCCAAAATTGTAAGGGGAGTGGAGATCTTCACCTGTTATTAGAGAGAACCAGCATGACTCCACATAACAAGTTAGAGGAAGATGTGACTTTGAACTATGTTACAATTTGGAGATACTCTAGGGTTAGCATTCCTATTCTTAGGGATGGGCGGGGAGGGGGCATTTAATAACTTTTGTTGGCCTACACTGTTCTTACATCTTGTGGAAAAGGTTGACAGTGATGGACTGTGGACAGAGCCCATTACTTGTTAAACAAACATCATAACGTGAAAAAACAAAGTCATACTACTCTTACTGGGATGTGCTGTGTATGTATTTAGTCACCAAAGATCATTATCTCCAGCTAGGAATTATCAAGGAAAGAGAAAAATAAAGAAAATGCAATGTCAGTTTAAGTGACTGCTAGGGAGAAACAAGAGTACGTTTTAGTCTGATACGGTTTCACTTGGGCTCAGAAAATTGGGAATCAAGAAAAAAAAAACCCCGAAGCTTTTTAGAAAAAATTTCCAGGGTGGCCCAGGCATGAAGAGCTTTGCTGAGTCCTGAAGCACAGAGATGGAAAGATCCTCCTGGGGAATTGTTAAAGTTTTAGGAAAGATCAATATCTGCTTCTTCCCCAATATAAAAGCTGAAGCATTTATTGGCAATTCTGTGCCACGGTCATCATAAGAAGGAATTCTGTTTCTATATATGCACTTCTAATTACACTTAGATCCGTTTCATATTCTTGAAATGGAGGAGATCTGTTATTCCAAGGAAAGGAACTGCAAAAGACCACATTTCCTTTCATGTCCTGGCACTGTTGCTAAGGTCTGCAATGCTATATACTTGTCTAGATAGGCCTGGTTTACAGTTGAGACTTCTTAATGCCCCAACCAGCTGGTGTTTTAGAGATGGTGAAGGTAAGATACTCTGCACTGCAGCCTGCAACTTCACAAGCTGTAGCACCAGTGGACTGCTGCCCACCTAAAACCGCCTGGAGCATGGGATGGGGACAGATTTCCAGAGAGGAGTGCCACGACCTTACTCCTGGAAACTCTGATGCTTCCCTGGAAGGTCTTTCTGTCTTTATTGCTAATTGGTATAAAGTCTGTGCGGGTCCGTCAAATCTGACAAAATAAAACCCAGAAGGGAGTATTGCTGCAGCTTTACATCACAACTTCTGTGTTGCATTTTGGAGCAACACAGAGTGTCATCTTGAGCTGTTAGTCTGAAAGTTCCTCAAAGGGTTTCTGTTCAGGCCAGTCCCTTATCAGAGCCAGTTTAAGAAATCTAGCTCTTAAATTCTACTTCTTTTGAAACTCTTTTTTCTGTTGTGTAATGGTTTCCCTGCATTTCTAGTCCATTACTGTCAGTTCTTTTGGGGAATGTCAGATTGCATAAAAGTTGATATAAACGTTCAGCAGAGCTTGAAGCAGCTCCTGAATGAATTCTGTCTTGGTAAACCTACTCCTTTACCAAAACAATTTCTGAATAATCATTGCAAGGACAAAGATCTGTGTTATTTCTGTGTTATTCTATAGTAAAGAATCGGTAATTATTTTTCATATAGGAGTTTAAGGAAATGTGAAGAACTCGGAGGGACAAGATACAATAGTTCATGTTTCTTGGTCTAGCACTTCTTTAGACAATTTTACCTTCTCTTTCAGCTTAATGAGAAATTTCCCTGGGAGAATAGGACGTGTTGCAAATGTGCAACCAGTCTGCCACATAAGCAACCCCATAACGAGCCACTAGCAGTGGACAGTTTGGCTGTTTAAACCATAGTTAGAGTCAGAATTTTGGTTGGAAAGAAACCTCTGAAAGTCATCTGGTCCAACCCTTTACTCAAAGGAGGGCCAACTTGGGAGGTAGTTCAGGGTCTTATTCAGTTTCTGGGCACCTGGTCCAATGCTGTGCCACCCTCACTGTCAATAATTTTCTCTATATATCTATTTGTTATTTCCCTTGTTGTTATTGTTCTACTTAACAATATAGGCTGCAGGTAAAAACATTTTAGTCACATTTCTGGACAACATTAAATCCTGTATTTGTTTGGTAGAGGGAATTCATATGGTAAAGGACTGAATGTTAGTGCAGTTATTGGCAAACACGGAAGATGCACACCGTGGCTGGATTCACTGAGATGACAAAATTATTGGTGCATGTTGGCTGTCAGACAACATGGTGCTAATGAGTAACCACCTCTCTGTGTCTCTCTCACTAATACAGCTATCTCTTTCCTGACAAAAGAGAAGAAAGGAGGGGAGGCAAAGAGAGTTAGAAAATCCTTCATCTGTTACTTAGGTAGCAAATACAGTATAAGAGACCAGTGTGCTATATACACGAGCTGTAGATGGTCGTGTGGTTTATCCCTTTCTAGGCCACATCACATCAGTGGCTTGACTGGCAGCAACTGAAAAGGAGTTAAAGGAAACAGTCGCTGATCACTTTTACTTCTTCCTTACTTTATTTTTATCTATGGTTACCCAGTGCCAAAATGAGAGAAGTACTTCTTTTGTGTGTCATTTTTATTTTCTGTGTGAACAGGGAGCTATGTTTAGATTCTCGTGACTGAATAAATTTCCTACAGATAAGAGCTTTCTTGAAGACAGGGCCTATCATGTGGGCCCTCTGTGAGACTCTTTCTCCATTCTACTTCTACCCCTTTCTGTTCCTTAAAAAGTGAAAAAGACCAGTAAAAACAGATTTTGAGGAAATATCCTTGGTATAAAGGGTTTCCAAGGTAAATATGGAACCAACAGAATACCTGTGCCTTCCTCTGCAAATGAAATTGTTTTCTGTTAGCTCTTGAGAGAAGCTGACAGATACACCCTCTATTTCTTCACAAAACATATGTTAGAAATCTTTGAAGAGGAGTTCAGTACAGTGCACAGAGGTTTTATTGGCTGCTTCATTAATATGCTTTCGTTCAACAGTCCATAGGATAAAATAGAAGTGTTGCCAGCAAAGACTCTTCAAAAATCATAAATGAAGTCTCAAAATGTAAACTTGGCATAATAGTCCTGGTATTATAAACTAATATATCCTGCATCCCTTTTCTTTGCCTTTTTGTTTCTGAACTTCTTCAGTGCATTCAGCTGATGCATTCTGGGCATTAACACTAAATCTCAAGTTTTAAAAAGTGAAGCCCAATGTGATCTAATGTGATCACTTGATTCAAGGAGTTGCAGCTTTGAGAGAAGCACAGACACTGGAAGATTTGTGAATAATGGTGAATCTTAGAAGACTCAGAAAGTCAGTTCAGTTTGGATCAACTCCTGAAGTCTTGAGTGGCTGTCTGTAAAATTCAGGCAGTTAAACGGGTTTTCCTATGAGCTTGCTAGGATTTTGTCTCCTGCTTATTGTTTACCAACATGCACATACTTCCTGTGATAGATGATGACAGGAGAAAGGGTTCATTTTCATGGAAGTACTCTGAACTTTGAAAAAAAAAAAAATTCATAACAGAAAAGTAGCAGTTAATTGAGGTTTTTTGCAGTAGATACTTCATGGTACTCTGTTAAGTCACGTCCCACAGCAGTTCTCCTTGAGCAGGTTTACAGAGCCATCTTCTAGGTGCAAATAACTTTTTTTTTTTTAATGTCTTGGAATGTTGCACCCGCTATAATTCATGTACAATGAATAGCTGCGCAGGAAAAAAAAATAGTTTTTCTGTTCATTGCTATCTGTTTGTCTGTTGCATACACTTTTTAGAGGTTTTATTCTCCTCCTGATCCTGCTAATATTTAGTTGTGTGCTGGGCTGTGTGTAGGTCAATAGTTTGCCAGTCTGGGGTGCCAGTTAATGTCATTCATCCTGAAAACACCCTTCTAGACAACAAAAGGGGAGTGCAAAAGTAACAAAACAGCATGTAAAACATAGGCATTTAAAGTATATACAACATTTACCAGGCACTCAATTTGAAACATTTTATATATGTATTTATTTTTAATTGAGCTGTTTAAAAATGTCAAGTTGATTGGCTTCCTTTTAGAAGATTGTTTGGTGGTATTTTCTTTACTAGTGCCCCCTGTGGACCTACATACATTGATTACTCTTTCTTCAAGCTTTCAATCTGGAACTTTTCATCACATCAATGACCAGTAATTAAAAAAAAAAACAAACAACAAAACAAACAAACAAACAAAAACAAAAAAACCCCAAACCCAAATGAAAGGAAATGGAGGGATTGATGGTCTTCCACACTTTGAAAAGTGACAATATTGTAAGGCAGATTTAAACAGAAAAAGACAAGGAAATTAAGATTTCTCAAGACTTTTTCTTTCTCAGCTCTGCTTATATATGGTGTTACAAAATTCCCCAAAGTAGGCTGATTGCATACATTGCAATGACTGAAGGCTTTGGTAATTTAGCTTGAAAATCAAGTACACTATGCACTATTCTCCATACTTTCTCAACTCTTTCTGCCATCTCATGTATATTCTGGCCTTTAAGGACAGTCTTTCTAGAGACAGTGCTTTGTAGTATGTAAATGTTTCAGCAGCTAGATGAAGTCTTTGGCCAGCAAGTCAATAAAACTTGCTGTGAATCTGCACATTTTCTATTGCATTCAACTTTTATGCTTCCAGAGTGAAGATGATTAAGTTTTAAAAAGTTTGGAGAACTTGACTTTAAACACTGTTGACAGTTTCAGGAATCATTGGGCAGCCTGACATAATGTTATTCATGATGAGAGAGCTGTCAGCACAGATCAGGAGTGGTACCAGAGAGAAATGTAAGGCGATATTTTCGCTAGAGTATGTGGGGATTTAGCTGTGCGACTTCTATTAATAATGGGAGTTTTGCAGTTAAATCCCCAAGTATCATCCCCCCCAAAAATGCTGAAAACATGCCCTTTGGTGTGACTTGAATTGAATTTTATGTTGGCTGTTGTTTGGACATTGAAGATCATCGTGTCTGAGCACTGGCTCTGGTTCCAGTTTCCTTCAGGTGCTGCTGAAGAGTAGGGAACTGCAGTAGTGGATGGATAGAGACAAACTGCATGACCAATTTGTGATCTCTGTCTCTTTTTGTGCATTTAAGCATCAGCAGATACATCTGTCTTCCAACAAATGTGCCATCTTTGGGCAGATCTGATCTATCAGTATTTATATACATTATGACTGGTCCATCAGGATTCTGTTCTGCACATCATAGTTGCACGGCAATGCCTATAGTCATGTTTGTCAGAATTTCTGAGTGAGTTTCTGTTTGGACCTTTCTTTTCCTGGGTTATATTCTTGCTGGGTTTCCAGCATACTGCATAGTACCTTGCTCCAGATGATGCAAATGACATTAATAACTGGCCTGGAAAAGTCAACATGAGCAAAGGGATGAGATAATCTTCTCTGCAATCATTTTGTCTCTCTCTCTCTCTCAAACTGACCAAGATTATGCAAGGCTTGGGACACCAGGCATAGGAGAGGGCAGTCTGTAGGAGTATCACCTCAGCTTGTGAAGGCAGCTTGTTCTGTCATTTATGGTTCTGCCCTTGCATTCAGGGAGGGAGCGGAAGGCTGCTGGGAATGACCAGCAAGCCTCAGTAATGAGGGCAATCCATAGACTAAAATGTCTGAATTTGCTTTTAAATTAGTTTATTTTTATTCCTATGTAGGGTCTATAGAAATGCAGGGAGTTTGGGAGCTTTTCTCTCTTGCAACAGCATAGAAGAATCAAGGAAAGCAAACCACTTCAAAAATATTTTGTAACTGGCATTGCATATCTGAGTTAATATATTTCCACTACAGAAACAACCATGCCATAAAACTGTGGCTGCGTACCATTAGAAAGCTCACTTGTTTGGCTGCACAACTGACCAGTGAATAAAGCCATAGGTATTGACTAGAAACCCAGCCCAACAAGTTACATTTTTCAAGGAGGTATGGGTCCTCATTCTCATTGTCTTTAGAAAGTTGTGGGGTTTTTTTTTAGGAAAGAGATTATATCTCTGTGTTTGTAAAGTGTGCATTATATTTTGAGTGCTAATGTAATGTAAACAGTAATAATGACAACTTCAGGATTTTTTATGGCCACTAAATCTTTGTTGTCTAAATGAGTCCATAGCTATTTTTCCTTTTCCTTACATTTTCTTGCTCATTAAATTTTGATGCAACTCTATAGGGGGAAAAAAAAGAAGGGGAAACATAATGTATTAATCCATCAAAAGCTGTGTTGAAAATGTTTGTGTGCTTCTACTGAAAGGTCTCCTACCTCAATTTTAAGGCACAGCCTCAATCCACTCTTGTTTCTGTTTACCTTTAAAGTATTTTCAGTCATTATATACTTATAAAATAATTAGCATACTTCAAAAAACTATTTTTGTAAAGCCAAGGTTTCTATGGTATGAATTCTTCCCAGCTGTGATAAAACACTCTTGAAATTAACAGTAGCTTGATCTATATGGGACTTGGTAAACCGGAGCAACCTTTGTGCCGCTGTAGCTGAAGTTACCTCAGCAGTTCCCACTGCAACCTGAGTTTTCATGTAATTGTTTCAGCTGTCCATGTATCCTCTGCAATGATGTTTATTGTACAAAATTGCAGGTTTTGAGCACACATCATCTATCAGATTTAAATATAAAACATTTGACTGTTTCTTTGCTAATTATTCCCCCCTAGAAGCTGATTTCTCTCTTTATATCATTATGAAGATTTCCTTTCTTTTAAAGTAATTTGTTAGACTCCCTGGTTATTTCTGATGTCAGTTACCTTTGGTTTTGTATGCATCTCTCTTAAATATTTCATTGAGGCTTGATCTTGCAAGGTCCAGAGTACTTACCTGATTAAATATGAGTAAGTGCTTTGTAGGATCTTCCACAAGAGTGCTGGGGCAGAAGCAAGCCCTATAGCAGAAGCCAAGGTGAGCTTTTGGCTGAGGACTGGCACTCAGTACTCCTGTCAGTCTGGGAGCCAGGAATTCTCTCACTGTTGGGGTTTTACCTCACTTTACTCCACTATAGAGTGGATATGGGAATATTTGTGTCTATTTCTGCTGTTTTCTTTGGTTAATCGACCAATGCTTGAAAAATTCTTTAAGTTCTTACAGAAAGGTACACAGTGTACATATTTGTACTTTGCGTATGTGTGTTTATAAGCATGCAAAATATGTATTTATTCCAATTTGATGTAGTGATAGTCCCAGCTTGAAAGTATTCTCCTGCAGATGTACTGTAAAATGACTAAAAAAACCCCTTTTTAATGCATCAGACACTGTAATGTGCAATCCATGTCCCATCCTCTAAGCTGTTATGATGCTAAAACTTGGAATGGCTGCAGAATGCCAGGTAAAAATCATCTTTGTCTGTGTATAAGAGTTTAAGGCAGTTATACATGTTTATGCTGATCATAAAGAGTTCTAGTCTCTATGGTAAGTGTTTTAATTTAAAAACCTTTTGTGACAGACTTAAAAGTGTTTTAAAAATGCAAATACAAAGGAACTTAGTGTCCCCCAGATGCTATACTTCTCCACAGAATAAGGCTGGGTAACCACTGATTCTTGGAAAATTGAAGTGTGGCTTCCAGGCCTGAACTGTGTCATGAGATCAGCCACAAGTGCACACTATCACAAGGTCTGAAAGCAATCTAAATCTGGCATTACCAGGTGTCTTCGGGATTATAACACATGCTCAACCCTGTACTGACATGGGGTAGAACGCTGGGGTTCCTGGGGGAACTTTGCCATCTCCTGTCCGTGAGTTTCTCCTCTCTTTGGCTCTCAAACTATGTGACATGAGTGCTGAGGATCCTGGCCAGAGAAAGATTTTGTCGTATGGTTCTTAGGGGCAAGGTACTAGCCGCCGCAGCAATAATGTGTGTCACAAGCAGAGTAACTCACTTTGAATTTCCCTCTTATTTTCAAGGAGAGCTGGGATTCTGACTCCTTTAAAGACTGGAGCAGCATGTGTATTTCTTTTGAGTGCTCTGTTGTGGACTGTTCAGCTGATCTCAGTTTTCCTGGGTGTACGAGAAAACAACAGGATGATAGAGATATTCTGATTGCACGGAGGCCCTGGGCTATGGTGTTCAGCTTGTTACATTGCTTCTTATACCATGGTTTCGCTCGTGTGTGATGAACAGACTGCCAAGACAGCCTTAAGTGTTGGGAGACATTCTCAAATTTCATGTACCTGGTTTTAATCCTATTAGTCAGCAGTGTACTAAAATTCCTGACTTTATTTTGGTTAGTGTCCAGGGGAACAAGGAGGGTGATTCTTCCATCTACATCATGCTGGGCTACATGACAAGGTTTGTGTTCTGTAGGTTTTTCTTCCCTCCAGCAGAACTCTGCTTTGGTACATGAATTAATTCTTTGGTGTGGTTGGGTTATTTGGGTCTGGGTGATGATGCGCTCTTTGAAGGCAATTCTGTGTGGTTAGTCCGCTTGCAATTATTGCACTCAGACTGGATGTATCTTCCTTTGTCGAAGGAGATAAAATAACTCTTTTCAGTTTTCCCCAGAGACCAAATGACCGTCTGAAAAAAACCTGATTATATTAATTCCAGATGAACCTGAGGGTCTTTCTAATAACTAGAAGTTACAATGCATTAGGCAACAAGGGTTTTCTGTTGTTGATTATCCCCTGTTCAGCTTTTGATTCCTTTCTGCTGCCATCCTGATTGCCAAATTTACTCAGATATTGACTGGAGTTTGTCCAGGTTAGACCAAGCACTGAGGTGAGAAGGCTTATATTGTGGAGTGACTTGCTTAGTGTCTCAGTCACTGAGGACTTGGTGATACAGATTCTTTGTACCATATATATTCATTTCCTTCATGCCCTGCTTTTAGCCCAACTTGTATCCAGCTAATAATTCAATAGACATTAATTGTTATAATCTGCCTAAGAAAAGCACACACACAAGGCAAGTTTTTAGTGTTCAGTTCATATTGGTGTACATGAAAGATAACACCCACAGGGGCTCTGTCTACAAACACTAGGGACTTCTCAGAGCAAAATGTACTGACAGATCTCAGGTCAATACCATGATCATCCCTCACAGAGATTGATTCTGGACATACCGTAGGTAACAGATATATTTTTGTTCTGTTGGGATTTATGTCACTTTGTGGTCCAATTGTTCTAGACATTTTGTCCATCAAAGTAGGAGCATCTACACAGAGCAATAAAATAACAGCTTGTCTCCTTGGATCTAACAAACAAAAAACCAAAAATGCTTTCTGATCATTCAGGCTTTCCCATATCTGTAGCACTTAAAAAAATTTATTGCAGTAGCTTTTATTGGCAAGAGTTGGCTGCTAGGGGCTTTCTTGACTAGGGATGAATGCAGTTACCTAGCATTGTATCTCTAAATGTGCATCTGGAAAAAGGTAGCAGTTTTACCTGACTCCTTTCTGGCATATCCCTCTCCTTGTATGGCCTGTAGTGGCTGGTGCGTTACTGCAGAGCAGCTGCAGGAATCTAATAGTGTGACAAAAAAGGCAAACCCTGCCAGGCCCAGTATGAAAGAAAACTGCTCAAAGAGGGTTAGGCCTGCAGCAAAACGAGATCTTGGGTGGCCTCAGTGCCTCTGGAAGTAGTGTAAGGGATCTCTTTGGGAAGAGTCAGTCCTGCCAGACAGCAGAATGGCAGAGCAAGCTGCTTGTGTTTACAAGTCTGAATAAAAGAGGAGACTGACTGAAAATTTGAGGGCTTTGGCTATAAACTCAGTCTCTCGCAGCTCAAATTCTTGTCCCGTCCTCGCTTGCTATCTACACATCCCGTAGTTTTCTTTAACCTCTTTCTTTCTGCATTTCCCTTTTGCCGCCTTCCAGCATCCCCCTCTGCATGTCCGTTCTTCTTCCTCTTTCATTGGTTCTTTCAGTCTTCCTTAGTTTCTCTAAGGAACATCTTTTTCGTTGTTGTTCTTATCTAGCCAGCAGGAAGAGCTGCTTCTAGCGCTGAAAGTTACTCTGGCTCTGGGGTCATTGAATCTGGCCCATTGAGGTATCTAGGAGAAACGCTTGGTATGTTGACATACTAAGATGAAGTTGTCATGATGGCTGTTTGGAACACTGTCTGATTTGACAGTATTTACTTTCTCTGCAGTTTCAGTTGAAAAGGAAAGCAGTGCATCTAGGGAGTAAAGCTGCAACTTGTAGCCTGGACCTGGTGCTCTTAAGAAAAGTGTAATTTTATAAACGGAGAGTGAAATGGTTAGCCATCATAGAAGATAACATGTTATTGATCTGTGATAATTTTCCGAGGCTATTAAACTTCCAGGCATCATGAAAACAGTCTTCACTTGTTAAGCTAGACCTTTTTAGGTGAGGGTAATGTATTTTTAATCGTAAATGTTCCCTGTTAATAGCCAGATATCTCCAACTAAAATATTTGAATGTAGTATGTTCTATTATATTGTACGTGTATATGAAGCCAATAATACCTGTGAAATAGTCCCATTCTTCCTCTGTTTCAAAGAAATAATGTTAGTGCTTGTGTAGGCTAATGAATTGAGCTCTGGGGACTGAAATTCTCTGTTCATTCACAGAGCTGCTATACCACACTCAGCAGCAAAGTTCAGCCACACTGTATTACAGAAATGCCCTGTTTTTATGATAGATTTCTACTATAGTCAAATAGGTAGTTCTCCATATGATTCATTCCTTGGCCCATTTAGTTCCTTGGACAGAATTAGGATTATCAGTCCCAATCCTGAAGATAATTTGCTGAATGTTGCAACAAGCAACAGTCCAATTGAAATCACTACTCAGAATTAGTAACCAGAGAGCGATATATTACTTTGGTACATTTCCCTGGTCTGGGAGTATTCTTAGCTGGGCTTTCTCCCAGTCCTGTCATTTGTGCTAGGTAGTGTCAAGAAAAGAGCAAAAGCTTCAGCTGAAGGCTGGGTCACATCTTAATTTCCACTACAAGTCGTGTTTCTTTTCTCTGTCCTGAAAAAAGATTTGAATCATTTGAACAGGAAGAATATCTGATTAATGTAATATCAATAGACTATACTAATCCTTACATGGTGCCAACTGCAAATTCCTGCCTCTTTTGATGTGTTACTTAGGCATAATTTCATTTCAGCTGGAAAAAAAAGGAAAGGGTCAAATTGTGCCCTTACAGGCAAATCCAAAGGCAACATTTACATCTAAATATACAATTTGGTCATAACAAATCACTTGATCAGGCAGCTCACTGCCTGATCTTTTCTGCCTGGCAATCAAAGGGCAGATTCTGATACACTTTTGATAAGTAGCCAAATTGGTTCCATCGACATGAACAGATTCACAAGAACTTTAATTTGAAGAAACTTCTTAACTCACATTTCATACATGCATGAAAGCCTGTAGCTCCCGTATAACATGAGTTCTCAGATCTGAGTATTGAAACAGTGCTGGAGTCCTGGCAGCCCACAGAGTTTCATGTGGATATAAAAAGTAGCCGGGACTGTAGCCCTGAGCAGTAACACCTTACATCATAAAAAAAGATGTAAAAAATTTATCCCCCAAGTTCCCACAGTTAGCTTGAACAGCTCTGTGAGTGATCCCGATTCCAGCTGCACTTCCAGAGGTTTTCCAGAGCTCTGTTGATTCTTCTGTCAGCCGCTAACTCTCCAGCTGTTGACAGCGACTTTCTCCTCCAGTACGTATTCAAACCAGAGCCTAATAATACATTTTAAAAAACTTTATAATTGCTCTTTCGTGCTACTCTGACATCAAAATCCACAGAGGGCCATCAGAAAACTGGGGACTTCTTGTCCTCATAAACCTCCAGGAGTGCCTGCTACTAGTCTGCTATGTGTTGTTCTAAACTTTACTAGGTTTTATAATCAGTTCAGCTGTATGGTCTCCTGTGATCTGCAAACATGAAATATTTACGTTAAAAATCTAATGCATATCACAGGAATAGGAAAGAAAAAGGCATTTTAAAACTTCTCAGAACTAATTACATGAAGTGGTTAGGAAACCTCAGAGAGTGTAATAACCACGGAGACTTTCTTCCTGCCTTTTTATTGAGACCAAGTGGATCGGCCGGATTAGTAGAGCACTGTGCATGTCAAGTAGGAACAAAATATTAGCTATGTAAAAAGTTACCTGCTGTGTAGATGGACTTAAGAGGTACATGAATTTAGCTTGAAAGCTGGATGGCTTGCCTGTACTCTTTGAGGCCATTGGGACTGCTTTTCATGAGTAACACTGTCATTTTTTTTTAATTGAAAGGGTCAACTTCTGGAGCATAACATTTATTCAAATAAGCAAATACTGCTTCAAAGCAAGTGCTCTGAAGAGTAGCAAAAATATACCCCATCTTCAATTTCCTACCTTTTCTTTCCCAGTGCAATCCATTATATAATATTGCACACTTCAGCTGGGTGAGCACATTGGCTAGTATTTCCACCTTTTAATAGTATTAACTATCTCTCTGGTTGAGATCAGCTTCATATAATGCTTTTGGAATGTGATGCTCTTAATTTGCTACGTTTTATATCTCAACTATTGTGCATTGGCCACTGACCTGCCATCAATCAACTCAAATGCCTCAGTGCCCTTTCCATCCATTTGTGTTTTCTCTGTGTGTGCTGAGAATTAGATTTAAAGCAATGCGCCAGTGATTAAACAATTACTCTGTCCTCTCTCTTACATATCAATAATTTGAAAGAAAAAAAAGTCAGCTATTCTTTTGTGTGTTTGACTGTGGCCTCTAGCTTTGAATCTAGTATATGATGACGAAGTGGTGTCTGCTTAAAAAAAAATAATAATTGTAACACATGTGGCCTTTTCAATTCCATTTGGGGACCTCTAACCATCATAAAACAAAGAGAGCAATTTAATGCAGGCTTTGATAATGTCATTTTCAGTCACCTTTTAATTAATAAACATGAAAAGCCTGAAATTGGATAGATCTTCTGAACTAACAATGGCAGCAATGTGAACTCATTTTCAAAGACAATTTTAAGGGTATTTGAAGGTGAGCATTACTATTTAGGAAAAGGGCTGGGATGACAAGCTACCAATTAACAGCCACTAAGATGTATTTGGGCTGAGACTGCAGGACACTGATACTATACTGCTGTTCATGTGAGTAACTATTTTATGCTGTGTAAGAACTAAACGGTAGAAGTTTATTACTGGGAACTGAAGGAAAGCACAGGGTAGCTGACTTCCCTACCAAGTTGGAAGAAGGATTGGCTGTGAGCCTGAGACATGTCTAATGCATGTCTTCTCTTTGTCTCCACAGACCTTACTGAAGGGTACCGCTTCTCCATATGCTCGCTGTGGAGGCAAAGGCATAATCCCTGCTACTGTAGCCTGTATCAGTGTATACACTAGTCTTTTGGATGCTGTTAAAATAATCATTCTAAGTGGATAAAAGTCCACGGAAACTGCATGTTGGTTATTAGACCCCAGGGCTTCTGTTTTGTTTCCTGGTATTTCTGGACTCCATAGCAGCACTGCTTCTTGAGGAGGCCTACTCCCAGACTTCCCCTTTCCAGGAGCTCATAAAATAGGGGAGGGAAGACATGAGGAGGGGCAGAATGGCTATGATACTGGAAATGGCTCTGCCTCCTGACTTCCCATTGCTTTTCCATTTCTCTTGCACGCACACGTGTGATTACACATGCAATGTGTAACCTGCAGCCAGAGCTTAACTCCTGGTATTTTGACAAATATAAGTTTAGTCCAGATTCCTGCTTTGAGCTAAAGTACACAAATGAGCAGCACTGTGATTAGGAAAAGTAAAAGTACTGTTTCAGTTTACATACTCCCGAAAAAATTATGTTCAGTGGTGTTAATTGGAACATCAAGTGCCGATTATGATTATCAGGGGAACTTGTCTCTCAACAATGGCAGTATTGTAACAAGAAGACTTGTTCTTTTCCTGAAGGATCAGTCTACTACTGGTAATCAGGGTTTTGCCATGTAGCAAAACAATGGCATTTTAAGTTCTGCGTATCATGCAAAAATGGGCAAAACAGTATTTTTAGGTTATTTTTAAAAGCTTTGAAATTCTATACGTTCATAAAATTGAATTCCTCAAATGACACAACAGAAAAATCCATCATAGTCCATCTAATTGGACAGATAGTAACCTAAAGGGTGATCTCTGTATCACAGTGTTCCTTTTGATCTGAGATGGGAAGAACTGGTGCCCTTTGTTATCGTGACCTGAAGGGGAACAGTTCCATGCGCTGATGTAAGCTATTAGGGAAGCAGATGAAGAGGTCCCAAATCCACATCCAGGAAAGTACCTGTTGTCAGTCTTCCACCTATTCAAGCCAAATATGTTGAATTTGAATCCATCTGTTGACCACAACTGTGAGGTTTGCACATGGGGAAGGTGTCTGCCTGCCATGTGTCAAGCTGTTCACCGTAAGTGTATAGATGATGTTGCTACGCCATCAGTGATTCACCAACCCTAGGTGAAATGTAGAATATGTGAGGCCTTGTTTGTAAAGTAAGCAGGAATATTCTTTAGTGACTGTATTTGCCAGTTGGTTTCAAAGTATAATACCTTTAGAATTCATTATATTAGACTAAATCCCCAATCCTTAAAGAGATTTAAATTCCTAAATTCCATTGATTTTGGTGGAAGTTAACACCTAACACAGTATGAGCATAGTTTTCTAAGTGACTACAGTGTTGATATTTATAGTACAGGTTTCATTTGAAAGGAAAAGTTGTACTCTGCCTGGGAAGAATGAAAAATAAATACCACTGAGGAAACTTGAAGTATGTGCTCCTAAAAGCATCATCAGTTCCCACTAAAATAAGGATGTTCAGTACCCCACAGCCATGAGTTGAAAATGCTTCACAGATATTCAAGAGTGGGATTTGGCTCAGCCACTAATGAAATAAGAGGTGAAGACATCATTGAACTGATGGAAAGGCCACTGAACTGAAGGAAAGGCACAATGAACTGAAGGGAAAGGCCATATCAATTTGAAGTAGCGGGCACAATTTAAAACCTACAGCCATCTAGATTTTTCCCAGCAGTGTTCCCTCCTGATACTACCTGCACTCACACTGGTGAATTTGCAAGAACACATCCCAGAGTAATCCATTTGCAAGCATCTTTTCTGAACTAAAAAAAAGAGCAGTTAATACATATGCAGAAAGGAGAATATTCTTATCTCATTAACAGACTTTCTTTAAGCTTGCTAAGATTAGAATACTTAGTTATTTCAAATTGGTAAAACATGCATTCATTATAAACATGATTATAATGATAACTTTGTAGATAATAATCAATTATTTAAATATGAATTATTTCCCTACATTAGAGTCATGTTTTCAGCTATAATCACCTCGGGTGCTCAATTCCTCCCTCCTTTACAGCACCTCTGGCTGTGGGTAGAGCATTAACCATTTGCTTCCAGACAGAGACTGGGAGAGTGCCAAGTCCAGACACAAAATTTACTGTGTTGTCTTGGCTAACAACTTAAACATGTGTCTCCTTTCTACTTCCATAGGTGGGAAAAAGGGGAAAAAAATAATCCATGCAAATAGCCATCTTAACCCTCAATTTTTTTCCCTTTCATTTTTATAAAAAGCTTGCAAAAACGCGCTGGGAGCAATGCTCATGGGCTTCGTAAATCAAAAACTGATGCCCTGACTGTTTGGAAGAACATGCAATCATCTATTTTTAATAAGAATTCTGAGAAGATTAGCACCCTGCAACAAGAGCTTCATTTACACTGTTGCAAGGCTTCGCGGCACAATAAACTCTCCTAGCTTGCATACGCTCCGTAACTGTCAGTGACAATTTAACTAAGTTCTTTGCTTCTCCTTGTGGTGTGGAGAAAATCCACCTTGAAATATTAGATCTCTTGAGCCATGTGCAACATGCTAAACATTTGTAAGATAGACTATTCACAACATTTATGTGCAGCGAGTGGAATTTAATCTCTTTTATTCCTTGCTCCAAGTCTTGTCAGTTGTTTTCCCCATTCTTTAGTAGTGTCTTTAATATGGTTTGCACATATTTAATATATTCCCTCTGAGGTTCTCAACACACTTTCAAGAGCTAGTTTTGCCTTGCTATGACTCTGTAGCATATCTAGAATGTAATAGCACTATAATATACCTTTTTTTATAGATACATAAACTGAAACATTGAGAAGTTAAATGATTTGCTGGTGGTTATGTTTGGAGTCAATGACAGAAAGGAAGGAATTCATAAAACTGGACTATTAACATCCTGTTTTAACCTCCAGACACAGTGGTGCAATCCATCTCACCTAACTTCAGATTTCTTCAAAGCAGATACTATGCTGAAGTTATCCTTTCTGGGCAAAGCAGAGATACAGGCGCTTCTGAGATGTAACTCACCAAATCCTTTAGTAGTTATTTAGAATGGGTCAAATGAATTCTGTCCTGTGAGACCCCGCTTCTCTCCACTAACTGTGAATGGATCCTAGCTCAGATATTAACAGCTACACTAAAGATGTGTAATGTTAGGTGAGACAAATCCCGTCCGAGCTTTCTTTCCTATAAATTTTAATTCTGAGTGCTAAGTGGCTCTTTATCAAGGTTTCAAGAAGAATACTTTGGCAATAAGATTAATTAAATACTTAAAGGGAAAACTTGGCTGCTACCGGATTTAACCCAAGAAGAAAGGGTTTGTTATTGTCACAGAGCACTGAGCTGTGTATGGGAAGAGGAGGAAGCTTTCAGCAAATTTTTTAGCACGATGGGTCAGTGCCTAAGATATTTAGGCACTGGGGGGTTCATCAAAGTGTCAGCTGGGATTTTAAAAGGTGCTTAAGCCCTACTTCTGTAAGCAGTTTTGAATACTAAAAGTGATCTTCTAGTTACATTTTAAGGCATTTTTGAGAATCTGACCCTAGGTACTTAAGAAAAAAAATAACGTGTGGATATCATAAGGGAGGTTGAGCAAGAGAAATTCATATTTCAGAGGGGGAGTAAAATATACTACAGAAACTGTACCGCATTTGGGCATGGTGATTTATAAGCTTGTAGGGATTAATAACTTCTTTACTTCATAACTGTTTCATAGCACAGCTGTGTCTGAGTCTGTACTCTCAGCTTTCAAAGTAGCAGTGACAGCCCTGGATGGAAGTCCATTACTGCAGAAGGTGAAATGGTACAGTTGAGCCATTCCTAAGCAATAAACCACAAAACAATGGTAGTCTGCAAAGCTTGACAGTGAGGTGTATGAAGCTGTTGAAACTGTGGCCGGACTTATAGTTTGTCTTAATATCTAAAAAAGCTTGATAGGTCTCTGTGAGACCACTGCATAATGATCTTGAGCAAATGTATTTCATTGCTTCCATACCGCTGCAGTCTAACTGCTGCCTCGTTTCATAACTTGCAAAATGCCTGGGGCAGGAACTATGATTTTCTCTGTGTTTATGTAGCAACTACCACCCACTGGTGGCTGAGGTTCCTAGGCACTACCATTATAATAGTTCTGGTCTGATAATTGCATAGGCATAGAGGCAGATGCTCAAAATTTCATATATTCCTAGATGGCTCACTGAATTAGACGAACATAGAAGCAAAGAAAAGAGAGAAAAAAGCAAAGAAGGGAAGAGTGTTTTTGTATAATATGTCATTTTTTGAACAATGTCAATCCCTAAAAATATGCACTCATGTTTAGAAGGTTTTTGGACTTGTGCAGAGTATGGAAAGATCCTATGCTGATGTCTGAAAATGTTTCTAATGGAATTTGGCTTGCTTCAACAGAATACAATGATAGGTGTGTTTTATGTTGGGCTGGAAAAAGAAGGTAAGAATTTCATTATGAATATCTTTGTAAATAGACCATTAATCATCATGATGGATATAAAGTCGAGAACGTGGCATAGCTGGCAAGCGCATTCCTTAAGTGAATCTAACCTGAACTTAATAAAGAAATGCCAAACTAACTGCAAAACACTATTCTGCCACGATTCAGACTCTGGTCAATCATCCTGCCAAATGACAGTGTGTTTAATGCTAGGACAATATATCACTAACAATATCAGCTGTTACCAACTCAGCAGAATTAGACTATTTACTGAACAAAAGCCAGTGAAGTACTGCCAGTGGCACAGAAGTTAGAGCCAC
This sequence comes from Harpia harpyja, assembly GCF_026419915.1. Taxonomy (NCBI): domain Eukaryota; kingdom Metazoa; phylum Chordata; class Aves; order Accipitriformes; family Accipitridae; genus Harpia; species Harpia harpyja. Next base: position 11,555,740 of record NC_068945.1, on the reverse strand, counting down.
TGCTATTCTTAGAGGAAGATTGTGAACTATAGCCTGCATGGAAAAGGAAGTAGGAAGATGGGAAGTAGCTAGCATTGCTCTTAAATGCCCCTAAGAGGACACAGTGGCAGCTCTATCAATTGCATCACTACTCAATTTGGCTGGAAAGTGTAGAATTGAGGAGAGCAAGGTTCCACACTTGTATCTCTTCACTGTGGCTGATGGTAGCGCTGCTGGTTACGCGCACAATTTGTATGCCTTCAAAACATGACAGATACTTGCTCGAAAGCTGAAAGAGGTGGAATGACTCTTGTCCCCTTTTATAGTTTTTGAAAGAAAAAGTAGAGATGGTAGTCTTTGCGTCTCAGTTAAGCTCAGATAACTGTCTTAACAAAAAACTCAGAAAATTAGTTTGTTGTCTCAAGTATTTTTCATTTTAAAATGTGCAGAGTTGCTTGTAGTTATCTATTCTACCCTAACCAGTGTGTTGCTTTTATGTGTATTTACTCTCTGACTAATTGAAAACGTTTGTTGAGTCCTGACAGTGAAAAAGGTACGTGAATTTGAAGCAAGTGCAAGGGCACATGTAATTATTTTAAGTGAATTTTTCTCTATAACGTGTGTTTGGGCACTGGAATTGCCCACATGCCCCTGGACAGAAACTCAGAGTTACAAATCAACTTGCATGACTGAGGAAGTTTGTATTATTTCCCATGACTTTGCAAGCTTCAGGGAGTGTTAAATGCTATTTTCTTTTGGTCCTTTTCCTCCATGCTACAATTGGTGCCCAAGTTGGGATATGGCTTTGAATTCTGGACAGATTTTTAGGATAGAAGCTAGGAGCTGGCCACTTGTGGCATCAGTACCATAGGGCAGATTTAGAATGGCACACAGGAAGGCCAGTGCAGGAGGTATCTCTGAGAGGCACTGGCTCCTACCGAGATCCTAATTCCCTGGGAGCCCAGAGCCCCTGCCTCACACAGAGGGAAGATACTGCCAATCAGCTGATTGGCAGCATGTTGCCTCTTTGAGAGGCAGCGTCTGTTGGCTCCTGCAAAGTTCCTGCCAGCATTCTTAAACTCTAATTTGGGAAAGAAAATTACAATCTGGCACATCACCGTTGGAAGGTTGCCGACCCCTGCTCCACACTGTACGAGCGGCAGCTTCAGAGAACAGTGGTATGAAACTTCCTTTGTTTTGTGCATCAGGAGCAGGCATCTATCTCAACGTGGCTCTTCCACATGGCTGTACAGCCCCACTGAAGGCAGCGAACGCAATGGAGTTGTCCACGTGTTGACAGTGAACAAATTATCTATTCCTATTGTTGCTGGATAAGGCACTAGGTAACCAGATTGATTTTATGATCCCTTACTGAGTGTTCAGGACTGGTGCTTGAAAAAGACATCTTTTATCTGTCAGCCAGTAAATCTCACATTGAGTTGCAAACATACTGGAGAGCTAGAATTCAGCAAGACCGTTTTTATGAATAGAAACATTTTCAGAATAGACACTCTCCTGAACACACAGTTGTTTTACAGGAATTAAAGAAGTCCTTATGGTGGATGGATAAGCCAACTCAGGATAAAATAAGAACCAGACTATACTTTGAACTGCTGTTTGAACAGAACCTTTTTGAAGAACTTAAAAAGTTCTGAGTTTTGTTGGTCTTTTTGCCTTCTTCCCTGCTTTTCTCTTTTCAGGGTTAATTGGAAGCAAATAGTATACAATACAAGAGGCTTTTTTTCAGCATTATTGACATGGAATATATCAGATATGCAACAAAGGTTTTTCTGGTTTATCAACATATTTGACATGCATATAAAGCAAAATCCTCCGTTGACCAAAATCCAAATACCACACCAAACAGCATATCAGCTACAATGGCCACCACTGTTAGCCTCATCTCTTCAGAACAGCTATAAATCCCAAAGAATGCAAACTAAGTATGAACAAACATTGAGTTTTCTTCAAATGAATGTTCACGACAATTCCAGGTCATCCAGTAAGTAGTATTCCATCCTTTGCCCCATCTCTGCCTATTTAGTAAACAGATGATTGATGAGAGGACTCTAGAGCAAGCTGCAGAATATAGCCCCACAGAGATCCACCTCTATTCTGAACTTTTGTCTTGGTTTCCACAAATCCTTGCCATCTATTAGAGAAGTTAATAACACAGTAGCAGTGATTCAAAGAAAATAGTCTCTCGATGAGACAATCCAGATCCATTGTCAGTTCTTTTAGCAATTCTGTGCACTTATGCAGTAGCCTATATTTTGAAAGTGCTGTAAAAAAACATTGACTAGCTGATTCTCTTGGAAGCTCCACAAAATAGATACTAACTTTTTTTAGAGTTGGGATACTTAGTGCTAGAGTTGACAAGACCTTAAAGATCTGAAAGAAGCTGGACCAGCACTGGCATTATAAATTGGGGAGTTCCTACCCCACGGTCACCTGTTCAAACTATTAGGCAGCTCATCTTCACCTCAATTACATTTGCTGAATGTAGAGATTACATGATATGTATTTTTTGGTGATGCATGTTGAAATCAAAAAAGGGTTAATTTTATAGTCAAAATCGTTCAGAAATTACTAAATAAGTGTCTTTAGAGTGTTCGTTTGAGAGAGTGTCCTGATGATATAATAGTACTTAGCTCACACCATAGTGCTGCTATCTTATGTTGTCTTGGCTAAGTGCATTGTTTAACTGTACTGAAAGAACCATGTGACGAGTTCTGCGTATATCCTAGTGTGGTTTGACAGTAATACTTAACAAAAATTAACCGTTGCCACTCCTTGCACATTTGAATGGCTTTTAGCAGATATTAAAGTTGTAGCGAGCATGTATTTTTAGGAAACAAAGATACTAATTTGAAGGGATTGCTAAAAGCCAGGTTCAAACTCTTGGGTTTACATGTATTTCCAGCCTGTTTCCTGTCTGGGAGTTTTATTCCAACCACATCCATTTTCTTTACATAGGGAATATCTTGTTCTCTTTAATTGGAGCTGCACTTAGGCTCAGATCTGCAAGTGTTTAAAGTGAACAGTGACAAAGCCCAAGTGCCTAAATGAAATCTTGTGATCCCAAGAACCTCTTCTTAGCTTCTTTCTACTCTGATTGTGCTGAAACTTCTGAATTGCATGAGATCCTTAACTTAAAATAAAGTGGACTCAGAAGTGCTGCTGTCTGGGTAGAAGTGAACAGTGTAGCACTTATCTTCCTCAGAGATCTCTCCAAATCCACAAATTAAGTGCTGCTCTGTGGGGGTTAGTCTCTCCTCTTGCCGAAGGGGGATCAGATGTAAGTTTCCCACTTTTGAGGAAAGTGGCCCAACCACCAGAATGTAGGAGAATCTGGGATTGGCTGAGATCTGTAATGCTTTTAATGAAATCAGTCAAACTGGCCAGAAAAAATAGAAGACTGAATTGGCTGCAGAAAGAGATTTCTCTCCTAGCTTAATGAATTAGGTAATGAAACAATTTTAATACTTCATCCATGCTCATTTAATGTAAAATTAAGGAAGAGGCCATAGAAGAGAGTGTGGAAGCTAGACGACCATCTTCTCGGTTGCGTACCTTACCTGGTGTGCTAGCGGGTCGTCATCGTGCTACTTAACTTTCCCATCAAAGTGAGTTTTCTGCATCTTGCAGCAGCTTCTAGAGAGACTTACTGTATTTGACTGGTCAGTAGTCGCAGCTTTAATGCCTGGCAGTTGGAGCAAGTCTTTAGGAACAGCAGGGTGTGAGTTTGTAGCCTTCAGGCGGAGGAGAGCTGGCCCCAGCTTCTCCGTTTCCCAGGTGAAGTTAGTCATTCTTAATCATTGAACTGTTGGGTGTGCGGGACAGGGAGAGCCGTAGGCGCTGCCCTCCGTTCTTCCTCCTCTGGCAGTGTTCAGAGGAACTAGGTGGTCCCTTCTGCCCTCCGGAAAACAAGGGCCTGGGAAGATCCAAAGGCAGAAGCTACGGTTGAATAGTGGGGCGCAAGGGCAAGGAGCGGTTTCTCAGTAGCAGTGAATTCACACACTGGGGGGGGGTTATTATTTAAGTACTGTCCCCACTACTTCCTTATTGACTGCCACAGATCAGTCTCCGTCTAGTGTTTAAGGCACCTCATTCTGTACATAGACAGCTTACGCGTGTAACTGGGAGCAGTGCGTTCATGTACGAGCGGCGCGTTCCCCCTCTCGTCTCCATAAGGAAGGTGCTTGTGATGTGGATTTTTATTTGGTTTAGGTATCGGAGGTTATTGGTTAGGTTTTGTTACTGGCATTCCGCTATTGGTTGTGTTGCAGGTGGGTGACAACCTAGGGCTGATAGTCAGGGTGCCAGCAGGGGCTGGCCGCTCGCTGGGGGCCAGGAGCTATGGGGGCTCCCCCCAGGCCGGCAGGGCAGGGCCTGGCAGCCAGGGCCTGTCCCACCCCCAGCCAGGAGCAGCGCAGCTGGGGGGCACCGGGGCAGCTCCGGCCCCAGGCATGGGGCACCTCCATGGGGCCAGGCCAGGATGTGGGCCCACGGGCGGGCCTGGCTCGGGCAGGGCAGGGATGTGGGGGAGCTGGAGACGGGCCCTGCTGCGGCATCGCTGGGGCAGGGGCTGATGGCCCTGGGGGGCTGAAATGGGGTCCTAAGCCAGGGGTGGGGTGGGGGGGGAGTCCTGGGGGTGGGCGGGGTCCATCAGGGCTGGCGGTGCCCTCCAGACCCTGGCACGAATAGCGATAAGTAAGATAAGCCCACCTCCCCTGCCCAGCTCCACCAGATGAAAATGGTTCATTTCTTCCTGCTTTACATTTTCTGAATAGTCTAACGATAGGTTTGCTTTCACGTCCTTTGAGATTAGTCTTTATTTCAGACAATGCTTTCAACACTAAAAGGGTCATAAAAATAGACAGTTCCTGTTAGCTTAGAAAGAAAAACTGCTAGTCTCCCTTCCTTCTCCCTCCCCCAAATTATTTGATAATGGAATGGGAAGCCTTCCTATAATCTTTTGCTTGATTTTTGCTAATATGAACCTGTCAAAGATCGTGGCATTTCCTTACGGTGTGATGTGGAGCCAGCTGGAACCAAATAATCCACCCACGTTTTCCATCATCTTTGTATTCTGGTAGGAGCTTCTGCTTAGCAGAAATGAAAAAATACCTGTTATTCCTTCCTTGCTGTCATGGTGGCCACGCTGAGGCAGTTTCCTACTTGGCTAAAGTCTGGCTAGATCTGAATAAATGTGACCAGACCAAAAATAATGGGTTTTCTGCCTGGAACCCACACCCAACTCTTATGGCAGTTCAAGAGGAAAGTAATTTAAGAAATGACGCTTTCCTTTCCACTCACTGCCCCAAAGAAACACTTTCAAGGATGAATTAGGAACATTCCTCCTTTGGCTTGAAGATGCAGAGATTTGGGTCTGTAAAAATACCTTCCTTGATCCTCAACCTTACTCCTACAGAAAGGAGAAATACCACTTTTATGTGAGCACGTGGACCTGCTTACCAGAGAACATGAGTAACTTCTGTTATAATTTGAATTGTACTCTTCCTAATGAAAACATCTACAAGGGTGGGCAGCCAGTGCAAAATACAGCTCCTCAGGCCTTTGGTTTCCAGGCCTGATGGCTCTGCAGCTGGAGGAAAGAATCTCTCCCACTTTGCTTTCCTGTTTCCAGACTCTCTTTTGGTCTGTATTGCATCTGTTTTAAGCATTAATGTTTTGCATGTAACATCTCTCAAAGTCTAATCCATTGCTATGGACCCACCTAGTGACGGCTTTATAGATTCTTTATATTCATAAAGGCACTTCACGCTTATCTTTTCATGATTTTTGTTAGGTTTGTATTTTTTTGATGTTTGAAATGGATCACAGTACCCAAACTGAATGCTTTCTGTGAATACTTCTTTCATTCAGCTCTGTATTTAAACACTTGATAAAACAATGATACTTATGTGGTTACCTGTGAATAAAGGCATAAGTACAAGGAGTATGGTCACACTGTTAGGGAGATGACCTCAAATATTATAGAGTATATTTTAGATCACCAGAAGTAAGAATTGTCTGTAGTCTAAATGTGAGGAAACTTTTACTCACCGGTATGGGAATGGAAATGGTCAGTGTCAGCTTCCAGTTTAGAATGATGCCAGGAGACCCGCATGTGTTGTTTACAGGGATCCTCTTCTGTATTGTAACTGACTCAGTGAACGTGCTAAGTCCGAAAGCTTCTCTAGACATGCAAACTGTAAAGAATCGGGCAATGTGCTATGGCTTTCAGTGATAAGCTGCTTCATTGCTTTGTGCAGTGATCTATGAGATTTTTGGACGGCCAGAAACAGCTCAGCAACATCTGACTCTTAAGCAACCGATGCTGAACATCTGAAAATCCTAGACAGGTGCTCCTGGTTTATGCAAAGAATGACTGTGTGCAGTCAGGCTAATGCAACAAAGATGCATGGGATTCACTGTCCACATGATGTGGGATCCAGTTAAGCATATATAATTGGTCTGTTGCCTTTGTACTGCCCACATAGGTGGGGGAGAGCCTCCTTTCTGTTATTCCTGGTGTTCGTTAACCTGCGAATCTGAATAGTCCGACAGATTGTTTCTAAGATTGTTTCTCACTGTAGTTCTCCCCATACAGTATACTTACTGTGTTATGTTAATAACTGAATATTCACATATAAACAACCATTGTGGTATACAGATTTTGCGTGTAACAACATTTAAAAATACAGTACTAAGAATTTTTCATTGAATATCCTGTATTTTAGGGATGGGTCACATTACAGGTCCTGTATGGATATCAGAGAGAGTGGCAGGGAGACTATGTATATTTGCCAATAATGAAAGCAGTGTTCGCAGCTAAAATTCTAATGCAAGGAAATATTTTGTAAGGTTTATAAAAATTATGTAGTTTTTAAAAGAAAAAAAATAACCTGCCAGGTTTTGGTTAATGTTGAAACTTTTTCATCCTGGTTTCACATGCTTTCTTTCCCGCCTATGAAAATAGTGCAAGCTTTGCAGAGTAGTCATACAAAACTCTGCAATCAGATTTGTAAATGCAGGTCATTGGATCATTAATAAAAAAATACTGTATTTCTTCTATGGGCTAGTCCAACCATGCGCAGAGACTATCAAAACTCTTACATGGTGGCTTCATCTTGCAAAATCCCTGGCCCAATTGCCTGATGCAGGAAGCTATAGTTCCCTCAGCTTTAGAAAGCTGATGCTGTTTCATACTGCCTTGACAAAGACAGGCTCTGATTTTATAGGCTCCCTCGATAAATCAACGTATAGTGAAAGTCTGTCAACCCCTGAGGGCTTACCAAGTCTAGGGGATGGACTTGGTTCCAAGTTTTATTTGAAGACTTGGTTTGCGCTGCCCAGTGTACAGTATTAGGAAAGGAAGTGTGCTATTGGAATAGGTGTGGCTTAAAACTGGAGGATGTCATGATTATTGCTAGCCAGAAACGCAAGACAACCCCATCCAAAACAAGCATAGTGTCTTGAGGATGGGTTGTTCTGCTGAAAATACAAGGAGTAAATTCAGATATTTTCTAAAAGGCTGTCCACATCAAGTTTGTAAATAATTTTTCCCTCAGTACTGTAACACAGAATAATAGTTAAGGATTTTTTCCTTGGTATTGTAACACAGAATAATAGGTAAGGAGGATAATGGGCTTGCTGAGAAACCAAATTATTTCTTTGTCATATGCTATCACAGAAGACTTAAGGGGGAAATCTAACCTGTAGCCATTCTTTTGCAATATTAAGGATTAGCTGCTGTCAAAGAAAAAAGTGAAGGAAAAGTAGGTGCTAAACTTATCAAATGAAGAGCAACAGAGTATCAGGTAAAGTTAGACATATCAGAATGTGCTACTGGAAATTGATGGTGAGCTCAAATAGGCCTGCTAACTTAATGTGTAGTCTTTCCTTTAATATTGGCTTCTAACCTGTAAGGTTGGAGAAAGCAATTTTTCTGCTTCTCTTTAATTGAAAAGCAGAATTGATGCTGAGAATTAGTCTAATGAATTTTCTTTCCTTACTTGATAAATTGGTTGAAATAGTAATAAAAAATAAAATTAGGAGACATACAGATGAGTATTGTGATACTATAGCTATCCATCAGCATAGCTTTTGTAAAGAAAAATTATGTCTAATGATAATTCCTTGAGCTTGTCAACAAATAGTAACAGACAATCATTAGATTTTTTTTTTCCCTTTAAAGAAAGTTTTTTAAAAAGACCTTCACAAGGGACTGTTAGAAAAGTGATTGTGGGATAGGAGTACTTTCAAGGATTAAATAGTCCTCTGAGGGACAGAAGACAAAACTAAAAGTATATTATCAACGTTTGGTGTAGAAAAACTACAACAGGGGTATCCAAAGTCTGAGTGTTGCAGGTCTTGCTTCACATATATGTATCAATGAATTGAAAATGACAGTGACCAGTGGTACAGAAACATTTGCGTCTGAGGCAGAATCATTCAAGTCAGGGCTGGAGAAGATAGTAGAGGACTCCATGCAGGAAGATGGGAAGGATGGCTACACAAGTGTGGTGTTGACAAATGCAGAGTATTGCACGTCAGGAAGAAAAATGGATGTGATGATGTTCACTGCTCTGTTCTAGCGTAACTCTAACCACTTGGGAGTGGAAGGCAAGACGACCTATGTTTCCTTATGGAACACTTAAAGTAGGTGGAATGATCCAAAGACAAGATCCAGTTGTTGAAAATGGAATAAGAAATAATGCTGAAAATACTAGAGTGGCATATGTCAGTAGCAAGCCCTTTCCTGTAATACTGAGTTCTTTATGGCTTAGGCTACCTGAAGAACGTATATAGCAGAAACAGAAGAAATTCAAAGAGAAGCAGTGCAAATTTTAATCTTGAATAGACTGACTTCTATATGAGAAAAAAGCTAAGAGACCGTTTCGAGAAAAGATAAATAATGAAACTAGAAGTTTATGAAATAAAAGAAAGGGAGATCAGTTACTCATTTTTACTCTTTCAGTAATTACAAGAACAAGTCATTCAGTCAAATGCAAACGTTCAAATACAAAATAGGAAACAGTTTTTTATGCAACTTGTCATTCACTTTTGGTCCAGATTCCCTGAGTATTTCCATATCAGAGAAATAAAATAAGACTCACATGTTTATCTCTGCATTATGTGTCCAAATACAAGATTTTGGAGTTAGCCATGAAAAAAGTTGCTCTCACCCTGTCTTTGCAGACCACACCTCTAACAGGTGAGGTTCTGTAACACATCAGGCTCTGTCTATCCAACTTGGCCTGCGTAGCCATGAGCTCCAGCCAGGAGTGCCTGGACCTGCACCAGGCAGCTGTGGTCTTCAGAGGGATGCTGTGGGGTCGTGGTGTGCCTTGGTTGGTACTTCATGGTATCAAACTCGGTAGTGCACTTGCCTGTTTTTTCTGTCTTATAAAAATTGGTTTATTTTGTATTTTAAGCCACTTCATACTTAGGCCAACCTTTTATGAAGTAATGTATATGCTAGAGTTAAAGCAGCCAGCAGGAGATGAGGGTCAGGAATAAACTTCCCTCTGTCATTATAGAATGCTTGTCTGGTCTGAGCACACCTTGCTTTGAACATCTAGGACATAATATAGTGGAGAATTGTCTCTTGTTTTGACGAAGGCTGTAGCTTCTGTGTTTGAGGCAGAGTTCTCACTTAAATTCTGTGGTGATTTTTCAAACTATTGGAAGAAAATTTGCTTTTAATAAATGTTGTACATCTTTTTTTATGCAATTAAACACAAATCCCTGGTAATGTCATGGGCATTTTTTTAGTGGCCCTATCTCATGGCCCACAAATCACTCTAAAAACTGTGATCTTTTTAGAGATTGTCATCACAGAGCTCTATGGTTGCTTTTGTGCCAAAGGCCTGTCCTGACTGCATACAGCAGGTTTTAACTTTGACTACAGTATTGAGACCCCTCTGAGAAATTCATGGCAAGTTGCAAAAAAAAAAAAAAAAAAAAAAAAAAGTAGGTGTCTCTGTCTCCTTCTGTTTTCCACTCAATTTGCACTTCTGGAGACACCTGCTGCCATTCTATTGCTAGCTCAGAATTCATTAGAAAACAAGTTTCACCTGTGACATTCTCACATGTGATATCTTTGCCCAGATTTTGAACCACATTGCTCTCAAGAAAGGGCAGTGGCTACATGCAAATACCAGGAGAGATGGTTGACAGGATTGATCATGTGGGGTCAAATGCTAAAAAGGTATGTACGAATGTGATTTTGTTTCTTGAAAAAGTGTCAAAAGACTATCTCTGATATCTGATGTGGTGACATTCACTGTTTCCGCATTTTGACATTTTTCTCTGTATGCCTGAGGCTGTTAACAAGCAGAAGTTATCTAATTTATTTTATTTTATTTATTGGACAGGGGTCAGGCACTTTGTAAATTATGGACTGCATTCTCAGTGAATCAAAATATTTAGGTTGCTTGTGAGGTTCAGTCCTTGGCATCGTGTCACTAATTACTTTTACATAACTCTGAAATAATGACAAAAGGAAAATGCATCAACAAAGAAAGAGAAATTAAACTTTGTAAAACAAAACAAAAGCCACATCAGAAATAGAAAGTGTTATTTAAGGGGAAAAGTGGGTGACCAAATGTGCAGTCTGGATTCAGTACAATGTTACATGGCAAGAGAAGAGACACAGCTTTGGATCTTCTCCAGGCAGAAGAAAATTTATGACATAAATTTTCTTTGATAAACATTCCTGAGAAACTTCTTTGTATTTTAATCTTAATGAATGTTTGTCTCAATCCAGTGGGGTGTCTTTTTTTTGTTGTTGTTGTTGTTGGCTGTGGTTTTTTATATCTCCTTTCTGATTCTTTTATATTCTGAATATACCTCAATGGCAACTGTTGAAGATCTGTCTTGCTTGCAAGCTAATTGGTAATAGAAGGTAGTCAACCCTGTACCTGGATTGCATTAGGGATTTTGAAGAATGTCCCCTGATACTCTGATTTTCCCATACATATGCTTCAGAATACTGTAGCGGTATTTTCTTTTTTTCCCCATAGAAGGTGCAGAAGCATTCCCAGGGGCCTTCAGCATGCTACCCCAGCAATGTTTCTAGCCTCTACATGTCCCATGTAATGAGGGATGAGAAGCAAGAGTTAAGCCTCCATAGAAATAGCAATAACAACAAGCCATTGGTCTGTTTTATACCGTACTTACGTATTTATTTCTCTATAATAGTGGCTGAATTGGAGTCTGTGTGATGGAAGTAGGAGTTCAGCTTTTTGCTTTGGCAGAACCAAATGGCATTAGTTTTGCTTTGACTCAAAAGTGGAAAATCACTCATAAAACTGCATCAGACCACCGTTAAAATAAATGAATGGGTAAGGTATGCTTTTGTAACTTTATAAATGAAACATAACTCTACATCCTCATTGATTGCTGTTTCAGTGTGCAAGGTGTAAGATAGTGTTTTAGAACTCCTTCCCTTACAGAGACGTATTTAACATCATTAGAATCATTGCTTAATTTACAGTTAGATCTTCCCAGTGACATGTATAACAAGTTAAATATCAGTAGAGTGCATTTAATAAACACTAATTTGTAATAATCTTATCATAGACTGTATATGTAATGTAGGGACCTTGTGTATGGTACAGTAGAAAGGGAATATATTTACAAATTTGTTCTGAATTTAAAACCCTTATATTTCAGCATCTATATTTTTGAAACATTTACTAGATAGCAGTTACATGAATTCTTATGATTATACAGACTAAAAAGGAATAAAATAGATAAGCAATTTACAGAATGTAAGAATGTTACCTTTTTTGTGTTCTTTGTCTAATTACAGTCTAAACTGTAAACTGGTTCAGATAGAGGCTATTTCTTACAAAAGACCTAATTCTTCACTGCTTTTCCAGTACAAAGTGAATAGAAAATGGTCATATTATTTGGAAGTATTTTATATTCCCAATTTTTCTCTAATCCAACAGAGTATATAAAAGGGAGGGCAACCATGAATTGAGCTATATGTGTTTGTATCCTGCCCACTGCCAAAGAGCTCAGTCTGGTTATCTGAGGGTGGCTGTAGTCCTATGCTAAAAGTATAATAAACGATCGTAATGGCACTGAAAGACAACCGCTTCTAGTGAAGAGAAGCAGACAGATGTACCTGTGGGCATGGAGAATTTTGATTGCAAACACCAGAGCAAACCTCATGACCACAAGAGGAAGGCTGGGATGCCTTCACAAAACACATAGGACTAGGTGCTGTGGATTACTCCAAAATACCCTTGCGCTTTTAATTGCATGATGCTTGTTTTACATCAGACAATCAATGGAAGCAAATCTGTTTGTTTTAAACCCAGCATCCTTGACACATAGGTTAGTAAGAGCAGACTATAGTGGAAAAAACAGTCAGATTAGAAATACAGAGACAAAATGTGATGACTCTAACCCTGTTCAGTGGATGTGTTAAAAAAATAGACAGAATTGTTATTGGGAAAGTGAGGAGAATGCGGTGATAAAACCTGCAAGAACTATATAGAAAGCCATGCCGAAAGACTCACTGGGTTAAGCAGAAAGATCTCAATTTCAGTGCACTTGGAATCACGCTGAACAATTATTATCTACTTTTACAAGTAGATCAAAGTTGTGTTTTCAGGACACTTAGGCTCAGAAGCTTATGTTTGGCTATAAAACTTGCCTGTTCAGAAGAGACTCGATTTCTACCGACCGCTCCTCCGCACATGCATGGGGGGAAAAGGGAGTCATTTCCTTTTGATGGGAGTTGGTTATCTGTATGAAATGAGTTAGGTTCATTGTCCGGTATATTGTGGCAGTCATTTACATGTTTGTAACAGTCATTGCAAATGACACCGAGGAGGAATGTTCCTGCTGGCATTGTCATCCAAGAGGCTGAAGATCAGATGGGCACTGACAGTAAACAGGCCTGTCACTCAGAAAGTAATCATCCCAGTCAGGATGGAGGCAGAGTAGGGAGACTGTGCATCAGGTGAGGCTGTGGGCTTTGGCTGGGACAGTAGGTTCCATGCAAAATAACTGCACTGAAAAAAGAACATAGAAAAAAAGGCTTAGAGCAACAGGTTCCTGGTTTAGTAATGAGAAACTGTAAATTTGAAATCCAGTTAGCTTCTTAAATCATTTCAAGCACAGTTCCTATCTATGGATATGCTCTCTATTTTTGTGAATTATTTTTTAAACTGTGCTGGTTTTATTTAATTTTATTTCAAGCTGCTTCTGTGCAGACCAAGGCTACTAAGACAAACAGTAAAGAGACCCTGTAGCTAACTGACAGCATAGAGAAATAATAAAAAAAGTTATACCCAAAATAAAGGAATGGGGGGGTGGGGACACACGGCAACAGGACGACAGGACACAAAATCAGGAATGTGTCCTCTCTAATTTTTCCTGTTTTCACAATTAGAAGTTACTTTTAACCAAAATATATATGTAATTTAATTTTAATTGTATTTACATATACTATTTTTATTTCTAAAAACCCCATTTATATTATAGTTTACATCTGTATTAATGTTGAGGTTCCTTTACTGTGGCTGATGTGGAATGGATAGGATCAAAGAGTGCCGACCTCCTTTTAAAAATGATTAGGAACTTTATTGTAATATTTAGTGACCCTGGGGGAAGTCTGAATTCAAATTTTAGATGAAGGTTCAGGTTTCTTCTTAAGGGTAGCGTCAGTTCTCTTTTACAGGGAGGGTTGCAGATGGTAGGCCCCTGCTGAAATTGCAAGTAAATAGCTGATAAATGAGGGCTTCCCACTTGCAAATGAGATGGTTTTACTTTTCCTTGAAGAAATACAGTAAATTGAAAAACTCTAAATAGCACAGAAATTTCAGTCCTCCAGACCGCCTTCTCCTTCTCAGATTTTGCTATACTATATTCAGCACTCAGTTTTGCCAACACCGAACATGCCTGATGTGGCATTTACATGCTTTAAAAAAAGCATAGATTAGTTATATTTCTAAGAGTTAACTTCTCTTGACACATGTACTTAATTCCCATTAATGGAAATGGCAGCTAGGCATGCACACTGAAAGGAAAAATCTGTTCCTAAGCATATGATCCAAACTGCATTGTAGCTAAACATTTCCATACTCTGAAGTAAGCACTCATTATTTGCAAGATACTCTTCATAGTAAATGCATCAACCCCACTCTATTCTCCCTCTGCTCTCTTGTAACCTGTTCCAAAACACCCTTTCTTAGAAATCTTACAGATCCATTCTTAATGCTGCAGTTGTTTTGGATGTGTGCCTAAGAAAGAAAATCCATTTAGGATCTTCAGAGTTTTGCATATTTTCTGTGAGAATTTTCCAGTAAATCTTTCTGTGGAACATCTTACATTTCCTTGGACTTTGTAGGTCTCTATTATTAAAACCTACAGTGGAAACAACAAAACCCAAAAAGCTCTTTTTTTTTCCCAGCACTTCCTTTACTTACTGTATTGCAGTATCTGCCAAAGGCACTGGGCTGACGTGCTATCATTTGATGATTTAAAAAAAATAAATTAATGTTTTGTTTAAGGTTTTCCTTCTGCCAATATGCTTGTATAAAGACCTGTGGATTCTGTGTATGCAATGTTCCAGAGTTATGGTATCTCTAACTTGAGCTGGGTGGATAATTGATTTTTTGGTTCACCTCTTGAACTGGAGAACCACAATAGCGACAAAAAAATTCAGTTAAGCACAAAAATTCAGATAGGAGTTTGTGATTTGAGTTGTTTCTCCTCACCTAAATGAAAACCAGAGCTTTTTTGTTTAGTTCAACCCAAATTGTCCTCTTTTACCTGGACTGGTTTGTTTTGGGCACCCCTTAAAGGAAGCAAAGCAAGAGAAATGCAGATTCACTGAACTGCTGGGGGAGGGGTGGGGGGAGGTTTCATCTTTCTCATCAGCTGAAGATATTTGAATTTATATCCCAAATTCTCAGTTTGAGAAGAGAATTGAGAGACCGGAACATAGATCTCCCAAGATGCAAGTGGGTTTTATAACTATGACTCTCTTGGCAAAAAGGGGCATCAGGGCTTGCTAGTACTAATCAAAAGTTTCAGGACAAGATAAAACTTTGTACCTTAAAAACTGGACAGTTGCATATTACGTACATTTTCTTCTTCTCGGTCAGTGGTTATTTATCCTAATTCCTCAGTTTTTCCACTTTCTGATATGATAGCAGCCTTTGTGATATGACCTGGCAATTTCTAAAAAGCAAGCCTTAAAGTTAATATGAAATGATTTGTAGAAAGGTTTCAGAGATTCCCTCAAACCATTTGTTTAACTTGCTTTTTCTCCCTCTTGCGATTGCAGTTGAACTTACTATGAGAACATAATTTTATCGGTAAGTCTATACAATGGATTGTTAATAATCTAGTAATAACAATACAATAATACAGTAGTACAAAACAATATTAATACAATAGTAACAGTAACTTTTTTCCTCCTTTTTGGACCCAACTGTGTTCCCTGCTGCCTTCCCCCCCCTCCCCCCCCAAGCGGGGAGAGGGAGCTCAGTAGTTGCAGAAAACATAAAATGAAGGAAACCAGGAAGAAGGGGTAGGCACCTGAGCGCAAAATGTCTTGAGGTAAGAGTAAATGTAAACTTGGGTAAGCGAAAAGAAGGGTTCATGTCAGAAGCATGCAGGGGAATGATTTCTACTTCCTTCCTTTCTTCCATTTCCTCTCCCCTTCTTAGCTCTCGCTCTTGCTCAGTTATCTTTGTTTTCTCCCCTGAACATTTTTTTGCTTTTTTTCCCCCCTTTTGTTATGGTTCTTTGTACTTCTTCCTAGTCTAGCCAATGTCCTCTTCCATAATTCCTGATGTTGATGGTGATTGCTCTGGTTTATAATCATATTAGCTGAGAGGCAGCAACCAAGGAGTCCCATTGTGCCAGGCATAATACCAGCTTGGAGGAGTATGTGACCATTGCCCTGAAAAAGCTCAAACAGGAAATTATATAGGAAGGGGTAGATGTATGTGAACAGATGAGGGAAGGACATGGAAGAAGAAGGGCAGTTGGTGGAGTGGAGCTGAGTGGAGCTAACATGCAGTCAAAATACAGTAGTCCTGTTCTGCCAAAACTGTTGAAATTTTTTTTGAATAAAAGGTGGTCTTAATTTTCCTCCAGCTGGGGCTTCTGAGTGGCTTCTCTCTGCAAACTTCTCCCAAGGCCAAGTGTGAGGAAATAGGGGAAACAAAGCAAGAAGTGACAGAGAAGGAACAGCAGTTATGGATGGGCAATGGTGCATCAAGGGGGAAATGAAAGACCAAGAAAAGGGGCCCTACAAATGTGAATACAGCAATGAAATGTGTTTTAACCAAATAGTAGATGTAAAAATCATGCTTTTGTGGGAGAAACAGCTAAAGTATATGTGTTTCAGCAGCATAAGGACTGTTGTCGACTGTGAGGCACGTGGCATCTTTGTTTCTCATCCTTTTGCTGGAGTTGGCTAACTGTGTCAACTTGGGCAAGCTACTAAGCCTGCCTGCATCTCGGTTTCCTTATTTGAGGCCAAATTCTCCTACTAAGTAGCCTCCTACTCCACACAGAGATTTGCTGATTTGAATGGAGCCCCTGCAGAGTGAGATACTTTTCAATACAAATAAAGTTTTGGAATCGGCCCTAATTATATTTATTACCTGCAGAGGAGTAATGTGAGACTTAACATGGTTTGAGACCCTCAGATGAAAGAGAAAGTATTTGGAATTGTTCTTTTTAATCATCTGCTGCCTTTTCAATGTCTACTTCATAGCTGTCCTAAGAGGGCTAGCTACTAAATAACAAATGAAAAATCCTTGTACATATTAACTAGGTTTGTCAGACTCCTATGAATGGACCTCTGTGGAAAATATTATTTGCTAGGGGCTACTGAAGGAAGTCAGTTTACCCTGCCCCACAGTGAGGAGCCATTAGATCTACCTCATGCCAGAAGCTGACAGATTGTATGTGACTCCGCTCCGAGCGCTGTGGTGGTGTAAGGCAGGCTGGAGGCAGCCTTCGCAGATCCTCTTTTATGAACTGCGGTGCAGGCGCTTTTGCAAACTTGGCTTCGGCGTTTTGTTTCGCGAATGGTCTGATGGACTTTGGGGATGATGTGCATAAGTTGCAAGTGGGTTTGCTACTCGTGGTTAAAATGATCATCTCAGGCTTCTAGCTGGTGATGCCTTTATGCCAACACGGGACTGACTGGCCCCTGTGTGTGAGCCTGCTGCTTTATAACATAGGCATCGAGAGGGAAAAGGAACGAATTAAACAGTGTAGCTGTTGGATATTAATAAAAATAATAAGCTTTTCTATTTGGAATTTTTTTAAGCCAGTGGGCATGAAAATGTTGAACATTTTATGGCCGCTCTGTGCGAATATGTGTATATATTTCAAAAAGTAAACTTGCTTTCCCTGTGTCACTGGGAGGCAGGGATAAGAGGGGAAGAGAGGGGGCAGTGGACCTAATCAAACTGTTGTGGGGTCAAAACCTCGTGTTTTTTAAAGGCCCTTAATGTTGTCCAGCTGCAAATTAAAGGAGGAGAAAAAAAAAAAGAAGAGAGAAAGGAATTAGGGCTGGGGAGCTGGAAAGAATGGAGTATAGATATGTGGTGGTGGGTGGGTGGGTGTGCATGTGTGTGCTAAAGAACGGGGAAACCGGGTTTTTTTCTCCTTTTTTTTTTTCTCGCCCCCCCCCCCCCCCCCCCCCCCCGCGAGCCCAGTGCCAGGCTGGACACGGGCCGTGCAGACTATTGAGGCATTGTGTGCTCCGCTTCCAGAGTAGCCCCCGGCTGAGCCCCGGGGCTTGGACGGGAATTTCCCCGCGGCGTTCGGCCGGGCGGTGCAGCCCTCCCCGGCGGAGCGGAGCGGAGTGGGCTGCGGGTGTCCGCGGGCGGCGGGGCTGGCCCGCGGCGGCTGCCCGGCCCGCGCGGGTGCTGCCCGCGCCTCCGTCCCCGCGTGTCAAAGGTCCATTACCTGATTGCCTTCCTCGCCTGCCAGATTTTTATCTAGATAATTGGAAGTGCCGCGGAGGCTGCGCTCCGCCGGCCAGCCGGGGGGCTCTGCGGCCGCGCTTCGTCCACCTTCTTACCAGGGGCTGTCTGGGCGGGGGGGATGAGAGCGATCCACAGCGGAGGGGACTCCTCTTGCTCGCCCGGGGGAGGGGGGTGTGTTTTAAAAAGAAAACAAGAAAAGCCCTAGCAGGCGAACGGAAAGTTTATTTTGGTGGTTGTTTGCGCGTGTATGTGTGCGTGCGTGCGTGTGTGTGCGCGCCCGCTGTTTTGGCATGTGGCTACCTTTTCCCTTGCACACAACAGGGCTGTTTGATGGAGTTTGGAGCTGAGGAAACTTTGGGTTTGTTGCCAGGACGGTTCGCAGCACTTTGTGGAAAGCAAGAGCTAACAGTGAGACCGACAGAGTGAGTGACAAGTTGTTTACAGGTTTCCTTGAAGGGGCCTCTGCTATATTTCAATCTGTCAAAGTTGCTTTTCTTCCCGCAGAACAATGCCTGATTGTTGTGCGGGGTGGTTTTTTTTTTTTGTGTGTGGTTTTTTTTTTTTCCTTCTTCCCCTCCCCAAAGAGAGAGAAAGGGAGAGAGAAAGCGAGAGAGCGGAGAGGGAGGGGGGAGAAAAAGGAATGAAAATTCTTCGGAGCACAAATGCCTTTGGTAACATTTTTATGTGTCTAATCTTTTCTCCCCTATTTCAACTCCGAGAGAGTTGATAACTGTTTCAATTTAATCAGTCTGCTCTTGTTTTATCTTCTTTCTCCACTGATCTTCCTCAGCGCAGGGGATTTGCTCCTGGTTTGCCGGTTTAGGTGGATTGTCGGGCGCTCCCCCCCCCCCCCCCCCCCCCCGGTTTTTAGGACATCGAACGAGTTGCCTTTTCCCGTTTCGCGGCGGCGGGCGAGCAGAATTAAAAGGAAAGGACAGGCACCCTGAGGTTGCCCAGCGCCTCGCAGCCGCGGCGCGCCGCGCCGCTGTGGGGGGAGCTGTGCGAGCAGCCTGCTGCGAGGCGCGCTGCCCCTTTAAGAGACTGGTCAAGGAGTCCTAGCTCAGAGCGAGCGAGCGAGCCGGGAGGGAGGGAGGGAGAGGGAGGGAGGGAGGGAGGGAGAGAGAAAATCAATCGGTTTAGAAGGTTTGGACTCACTTGACAGGTTCAGTTGGAGGCGACCATAGGTGGCTGCTGTGACAAAGGGAAATTGTGCTTTTCCAGCATGCTAACTGACCCTGATTTACCTCAGGAGTTTGAAAGGTGAGTCGAGTTTTTGGGGCGGGGGGCCGCTGCCTTTTGCGTTGGGGGGGGGGCGGGGGTGTCTTCCCCCCCCCCTTTTTTTTGTTCTGTTTTGTGGTTGGTTTGTTGTCGTATCGTTCTTTTTTTAATTTATATGACCACGCGTGTTTGCGCGCGTGTGCGCGGATGAGCTGCCCGCGGTGCAGCTCGCACAGACACACGGGGACGGGCGCGCAACTCCGGCGCTTGGCGGCAGGCCGGGGAGATGCTCCCCCCCGGTCCCCGTCGTGCGTCCCCGTCCCCCCCCCCCCCGCCCCGAGCGTTACCTTGGCTATTCAAACGGCGTGTCAGTTAGCCGGGCGGGGGTGGGGGCGGGGCGGGGGAGCCCCGCGCCTGCGGCGGGCGCCCCCGAGCCCCCCCCTCGGCCGGCCGCCCCCGAGCCCCCCCCGGCCGGCCGTCCCGGCGGTGCGCCCGCGGCGCGCAGCTTTGTTCCGCCGCCTCGGCGGCCGCCGTGCCCTCCGCCAGCCCACCTCCCCTGGCCGGACCGGCCGGCCGAGGCGCAGGGAGCGAGGAGCCTCCCCGGGCAGCACCTCCCCGCCCCTGCCCGGGGACTCCCCGGGCGACGGAGGATGCCCGGTGGCGGGCGAGGCGGGGGGTTCGACTTCCAGCCTCGCCCTCCCGTCAAACTTGGGACGGCGCTCCGCTCGCTGAGCACATGACCTTTTGTTGATGTAGCGGCAGCGATTATTTTTAGGCGAGTTAACATCCCGGCCCTCCGTCAGGAGAACATCCTTCAGCCTGAGGAGGGGAAAAAAAAAAAAGAGAAGGAAAGAAAAAAAAGTGAAACTCTCGCCTCCAAGTTTTGGCCGTCGCCTCTCTCGTGGAGTGTCAGGAGCCGGGTTTGGGTATGACGAGTGGGGTTTGGGTATGACGTAGACGCACCCGTCTCCCCCTGCCCGGAGCGGGAGCCTTCCCTGCCTGGAATTAAGTTTTTGCTGTCGCTGGCGACAGCTTGTGACCTCCAAGAGTTTAGTCCTTATTTCATATGATCTGGCGCTCCTGGGAGGTTGTGAAGCGTTTTCTCAGGCGCTCGTACGCACGTCCATCGATGATCCGGCATCCCTTCCCTGTGGCTTCATTTTTAAAGGTTATTAATAGTCCCTTGTGTGGCTGCAGTAAACAATCCAAACTTTCATTTCTAAGCAGTAAATAAAAGAACGCCAGGACGCGCATTACTTAGGTTTTTCTCGTCTTCGTGAAAGCTACCTCCTGTATAAACATTTGGTTGTATCTGACTATGCAATACAAGCTAGGTGCTAGACCAGCTGGTTAAAAATATGCTAAGTCAAGCTGTTCATCGTTCAAACCTACTGAATTTGATAGTAAAGGCATAGAAAAGAAGGCAAGATAAAAACATTTTAAGTGGGCTGAGGAACACGCATGCAGAGAAAGGACAGGAAAGAATGCTTGAATTAAAAGATCGGAGAAAAATAAAATTGGGAAACGCAGAAAAGAACTATTTTAACGCTTTCAATCCTTATTCTGCGACTAGAACACTTCCTTATTAGAAAGTGGAATTGGCATGGTTGCAGTGCTCCAAGGTCGTCTTTAATACAATTTTCCAGACTTGCTTGGAATACTTGGCGTTTTTCTTTGGTTTGTTATCATTACAATAATAGAACAAAATTAGTTTTGTTCATGTGCATTATATTAACTTAGTTCAACTACCTGAGGAAACTGTTACTGTTTCTGGTGTCAAATCTGATCTAGCACCATGATCATGCATTTGTCTTGTTCATACAATTAATAGATTAAGTATTTCATATGCTTCACTAAGATTATATACATACATTTATAAGCAAGTGATTTCTGTTATTCTTTGAACTTTGTGATGAACAGATTACTTGTAAACTGTGAAGCAGAATGAAGTCCTTTCATTTTCCTGTTGGGGGACTTTTTTTTTTAATCTGAAGTCTCTCTGCATTGTAAATATATATTTGTATAAATTTTATATATAAACAAATAATTTGGGACAAAACATATTCCTTAGAAATAGAATGACCTTCTCTGCTCTCTCCCCCCCGCCCCCCCAGGCATACGTTTCATTTTCAGAGATCCCAGCTTTCCTCTTGTAAACATTCTAGTTAAATAATCAATACGCTGCTCTCCTTTTGCTATGCAGATAATAGCAAGCAGTAGAAATGGGAAGCAATAAATGAACCTCAGGACGTATAATTTTTTTTTTCAACAATTTTCCCTCTGCAGTTGAAATTGGTAATACAAACCAATACCTCTGTTAATCATTACCATTTGTTTACATTGTGTGTGTTTGACTATAGTTGCGCACACATACACAGAGTAGATACTGTCCATGTAATATATGTGTGTTTATCAGAAAACAGCCATGAGGACACACTTCCTCTTACATGGAGATGCACAGATCCTCAGACACACACACGCTCGTAGAGTTCACGCGTATGTATATATGCATGATGCACAGGTGATTGTTTTTTAGACATTTATGGCAGGTTATTTTCTCAGATTCTCACAGTAAACACAGTTCTTGGAGCATGTTTCTGCAGTTGTTGGGGTCCAGCATGTCGTATCTGCATGACCGACTTCAGTTTTGTTATTACTATCCATCTCCTACTATTCCCTTTTAAACTTGAATAGCAAATTACAAGGAGGTAAAGATTTACCAGGCGAAGTTGTTTGCAGTTCAGATCTCAGAGCGTCTGTATATATCTCAGGAGGTTATTCTTCTTTCCCTGTCGTCTTTCCCGTGATGTTTCAGTGTATCCCGGTAAACTGCAAACAGTTCAGAAACTTTCAGTCACCCTAACTGAAGGGATCTGAATCAAGGGGATGTCTCTTATGTGTCTGTGGCTATTATCAGGGGGCATTCACGATACACACTTGGAATGAAAATGATCCTCAGTGTCAGATGAATAAGCATTCATTAATTCATTCAGCATCACTAGTAAATTGCAGTAGGTTTTGTGAATTAGCATGTATAATTAATTACCATACCAAAAATGTGAGGGTTTTCGTCCTTTCCTGAGAAGTTACTTGCACGTCTTTATTTCTGTTTGTGGCGGTTCAGCTGCTTGCTTGAGAGCAGCATCAGAATGCGTACGCTGAGGGGGATGATGTTTGCAGAAACGTTGTAGGAAGAAATTATAACTGGAATCTGCTCTGTTTGTTACACAGGGAAAGGATGACTTCTGAGTTGTACTTTGTGATGTACCTGTGGCACTCTGAATTGGCTTTAAAGGTCTCAAAAAGAATAACTCTTTTGTTGTTGTCTTTTTGTGTTTTGTTTTTGTGGTTTGGTTTTTTTTTTTTTAAAAGATGGGTCATTATACTTAAATATAACAAGTATGGCCACAATAGAAAGAAAGTTTACTTCATTGAGGAAAAGGTAGAGACAGTGTGGCCAGAACCATCGTAGACAGCTGTGAAATTTACAGAATGATAAAATCTCAGAAATGCCCAACATAAAGTTTTAATGTCTTAATAAAATCTGATAAATGAAAAATAGATAAAGTGACTGCTTAACAATGTCCCTAGTGTATGGAATGTTCTTAAACCCAAATTAATTACTGCATATTTACATTTCTCTGTAGACTGAGAGAGAGGGTACGCTAGGCATCCGGAGAGAGTGACATCCTTTCTCTTTTTCATTCTTTTCTTCTTTCTTTTTTTTTTTGTAATTATTTTTTTTTTATTTTTAACATGCCAGTTCAAGGTAAAGAGGTATGCAGTGTTTGTGGAAGAAAGAAGGATGGGTTAGTGCTTCCACAGGAAAAAAGGAAGAACTAGAAAAGACAAAAGGCGTGGATGGGAGCAGTGGGGATGGGGATGGTAGAACAAGGTCAACATTTACAGTCACCAGTTCTGTGCACTCGAAATGTTGTCTGTGCTAGTGGATAGCTTGTAGAGAGGAAGGGCTCAAGGATGTAAAGCAAGCCTCTGCTGGGAGGAAAAAAATATACTTAGCTGCTGCACTGCTGCACTGCACGAGTCATTTTGGACTCCCACTGAATTTATTTTGGGGTTGTACCAACACTGTCAAATGGAGAAATCATTTTCCTAAAAGGAAACTTTGCGTATTCCTAAGTGCTTTTCTTAGTTAAAGTTACCCTAAAAGCGTTCTTCTGCTGCTGCATTTGCTGAGAATTTTGGAGAAAGAATGATACCTTTCTATTAACCGGCTTGCTCAGAATGACGTCCCACTCCTAAAATCTACCTGTAGAAGTAAGAGTGATTATTCCTTCATTTAAACAAAAAAACCCAATGAAATTTCTTTAATATCGGGCTGAATAGCTTTTACCTTCCACCGAGATGTTTTGAGAAAAGGACTTTATTGCTTACATTTGTGGGTCTAGGGGTCTGGGATCTGAAGAATAAATACAGTGCTAGTTAAAAGTTTCAGATAATGGTTTTTTTTGCAGTGACCAAAATTAACATGATTTTATTTCTCTGAGAGAAGGCTGAAGGAATTAATGCATTTGCAGACTACTCATTAATGTCCTGTGTGCGCTGATTTCATTTGTTGTGCTTATGCTTAGAGAGGAAGAAGTTGACTGTTACAGATTATGGATTTTAATGAACATCTCAATAATTCACCAGTTGCTGAAATTGTGAACTAGACTTGGAAGCCCAAATGAGAGAGCTGATGAGTGACACATCAGCCCGCACAATTTGACTGTTGTATTCATTTCATTTGAATCAAATCGGGAGTTTGGCATTACTAATTCTGGGTGGCTGGCTCATCATATGCATTCAAGGAGTTAATTAAAACACACACAAACACATACACACGCTCTCCCACCAAGCATCTTGCGATGTTTATGTGCATAGTGTGTTTGATTGGTACCTTTAGATAGGAGAGGAATTGTTTTTCCTTCTCTTGCTGTCCAGAGATCTTAAATACATAACTTGTTTACAAAATATTTACTACTTCTCAGGGAGCTTTTAATGAGCATTTATGGCTTTATCATTTAGGAGGTATATAGTATCTGCTTGAGTTACTTAAATGTGAAGCTTCCCTGATAGGATAGGGATACGTGTCTGTGTAATGTGATATATCTGTAGCTGTATAAAATACACTTTTACATATTTATACAGGAAAAAGACTATCTCCTCCCAAGGTTAGATTTATAGTTTCTTCTCATGCTTTTCATACTATACTTAAAAAAAAAAAATCTCTTAATGTTGAATAGGGTACCTGCAATGTTTGTGTGTCAGATACCTCTGCCTTCACAACTCTTGCAGAAGTCAGTCTGACATCCTCTTAGCTTTTTTTTTTTTTTTTTTTTAATTAATTTCTTGCTCAGGCCTGGTTATAGCATAACTAAGTCGTAAGTCATGTTGTGCCTATACACACTGGAAATATTCAATGCCTGTGAATTCTGCTACTGTAGTCAAGAGAAAAGAAGCGCTCACAGCAGTTAATCAATAGCTGTAGTACGTCTTTGCTGATGGCAAGGAGTTCGTTTAACAAGTAGCATCCTTAGAAGCGAAGTGCTTTTCCCTTTTAAAGTATCTGTGGGTTTTTATCTAACTTGGAAAATGTGTGAAGTCTTCTGTGCTTCGTACGAAAGGTAAAATTATGTTGTATTTGAGTATGTTAAAAACTATGTTGCAAATTAAGCAAATCCTTGTCACGTTACTGTATTACGTAAACCAGAACTTACTTCTGGAACTTTTGAGTTTTTCTCTTGGGCTTTCGGCTTTGGACAGTGGGCGAGCAATCGCGTGTGCTGTACCTGACGGGGATTTACGGCGTTTGTACCTTGTGCGTCCCCTCCCGCAGACCCCCTGGCGAAACCCTGCCGCCGTCAGCGGCCATAAAGTTTTCACCCATGCCTTTGCTGAGGGTTATGATGCTAGCCTGCGGTCTGCCACGCGTCCCACCTCTCCCACACCCTACCGAGGGGCCGACTTGGTCCAAGTGGCTTGCACCTCGCCTGGGGCTGGGGCCGGGCTCTGCCTGCGCCAGGCGGGCAGCGGGAGCCCCGCGCACGCCGCAGCCTCCGCTCGAGAGACGCTGCTTGTCACCTCTGCGCCGAGCCCAGCCTTTGCCAGCCTGAGAAGCCAGGAGTCTCTAGAAGTTGTTCCTGAGCCCACATGTCCTTGTGACAGTGTGAAGTTCTGTGCGCGGTAGTTGTTGGGAGAGAGCAAATTTAGACAAGATTTTGGAAGAATTTTGGTGAGCGCTGCTTGCAGGGGCCATGGTACTTGAAAAGACTGTAAGGAGTGAATGGAAATTGTGAGATGTGCAGTGGTAATTCAGAGAAGCTGTCTGTCTTTTTTTAGGATAGGTGCAAAATGTATTTATTTTTTAAACAGAAGAAAGAGGAAAAGAGAAAGACAGGAGTTCAATTCTGGTTGTTAGAATCATCAGATGTTAGTATGAAGTTTAGGAGTGTTAGAGGTGCTGCCCGTGGTATTGGGGGGGGTGTGTTTGTTTTGAAAGAAACTTGCAAACATTTTCCTACCCCTTATTTTTGATCTGGAATGGCACTTCTCTTCAACTTGTCCTTTGTCACCTTGTTTAAGAAAAAAAATAATTCAACATGATGATACTATTTTTGACTTTCAGAACTCTGAGAGTTGAAATGAAAATGAGGGAAAGCTTGGGGCTTGCTTTGAAAGTTTGAAATGGCTTTGACCTTGCTTCCCTTAAAAGTATTGTGGGATTAATCAGGTAACGTTTCTCAATTCTCAAATTGTAACTGTATTTGCTATTTTTTAAATTTATGTTTGGTATTCCAGATTTCCTTTTTATACTTCTTTTTTGAAAGATCAAGTATGGAAAATCCTATCAGCAACTGCTCTTTGAGATCTATAATAATTTTATTTTGTTTTGTTTTACAATGTACTTCTGCTTTTGTGTTTTCTTAAGTTCATGTAGACTGTCTTCATTGCGTTTTGCTTTTTTCCTAGGATGTGGGTGTCTGCTTGCTATTTGATCTAAATATATCATAAAATGTTACCTTAGTGCTTATTTTTCTGTGTGGTTGTATTATAGTCTTATTAGTACATATTTGTTTTTGTCTTACTAATCTTAATATAATTCTGTTACTTTTGGGGGCAAAAATATAAGCAGAGTGAATAGAAATTTAATTTTCTTGTCTGAATAATCAGAGTTCTTTTTAGTGGTGAGGAACTCTGCGTGTGGGGGGGTATGTGCTATTCTTGCATAGTTAAGACCATTGTCTACATCTAATGTTCTTCATGAACTTTTGTAGCTCTAGCGAAAAAAGACCTAAGAATGCCATGTGTGTAAAGAGAAACCCATACAGTTTGTCATCCTCTTGGTTTCTTTGCTGCTGAGCTTGATTTTTTTAAGAATGTGGGAGTGAAAAAATGCCCCATGTTTCATTCATTCATCTCGCAGGTTGGGCATGGGCAAAGATAATGTATCTGACAGTGAGCTGGAGCTACTTGCCATTGCCAACTCAATAGACAGCATAAGACCAAGAGTAGGGAAAATGTTAGTGGTTCCAAACAATTTTTAATTTTGTTACTCTTTTTTTACCATAGTTAACGTGAAAAGATTTCGCCAAGGTTTTTTTTTTTGCCAATTAAAACAGTGAGCCTAAAAAAATCTCAAGAGTGTGTGTACCCATACATACAGACGTATTCATGTTTGCTTGCTTTAGTTTGGTATGTTCATTTACGGGGTTGCATTAAGTTGCGTTATCTTCAGTTTGATGGCAATCCTAAAAAAGACTGTGCTTTAATAGAGTGTGATGCAGCTAAAATTCATCACAGTCTGAAAGACCAAAGTGCATCTCTGCATACAATTTTTATAATTTTGAGGTATTCCTTGTTTCAAGAGAGAGAATGTTTAATGAAAGATGTGAAGTGTATGGTGTCCTCTCACCTTCTGGGGTGGCCTGCCTTGAGTTAGGGTTAAGGCATTTCAGCAGAGCTTTGTGCCGGGAGGGAGCATTGACTTGCTGTACTTCTGCCCATGCTGTATTTGACTGTAGAGGTCTTCTGTTTTCACAGAAATTCCCTTAGCAGCCTCATTACATTCACTTTGTAAAACAAGACTGAAAACATTTTCTCCAAAGGTTTAGTCAAGTTTCTATTCATAGGGTTTTCTCCCTAAATTTCGATGCTGTGGCCTCACTGGGGCAGAGGCTTTTTTGGATAGAAATGAGATGTGTGGGAAGGTGATGGTTGGTAAGGGCGAAGGGAAGGATGTTCTTACCCATTTGGCATGTCTATTAACAAACTGGGTCATTTTGTTGTGTTGTATTTACATGACTTGTTCCTGTGCTGGTGTGAAATGTGAATCACCAAAACATGATGATTATTTAAAAAAAAAAAATAGGCTAAATGAAACAAAACTGAAATAGAACTGAAAGGCTAAATGAAATCAAATGAAAACAGAACATGCAGCGTTATTCTCTTGGTACAGTTTCCTTCTGCAGTTGCTGAGTAAAGCCAAACAGGTTTCTTTTCCATGTCTGTTAAAAATATCCAGGCTTTTGAGTTTGAAAATCCCAGAGACATAGAAAATACATCTTTATCTTCAGGTTCAGCCTTTGGTTTGTCTGTTGCTCATGGGTTTTGGAGATTTAAGTAGATGTTTATGGTCAGTGTGTTGTAAAGAAGGCTATTGATTCTCATCTTTGTTGAAACCGTGTGAACATCAAGTTGATTCTGGTTTTGCAACTGAGATTAGAATTTGGCAGAATTTCTCAGTGGAAGGCTCTCATCCTTTGCTTATGTTTTTTAAGTTCTGCTCACTTTTGCTGTTCTTGCCTAAACTCTGAAATTAATTGTGTGACTCAGGAAACCATGTTAGGCTATAGAGTTTGCATGCAATACCATGCAAACTAGAGGAAAAATACTGTGCCACTCTCAAGTATGCCGTGCATCTCTTTTATAGATAATCTGCATGTGTATTGCTGTCATTGATTTAGTGTGTTTTTGTAGAGTGCAAGCATCCTGAATCAGGACCCCATTATGCTCGTCACTGTACAAACACAAAAAAGAAGGTTTCTTTCCATTCCACAGAGCAGCCTTTGTGCTTAGAGCTGAGAGTAATATCAATGTGTCTTTGTATGGGGAAAATTCAGAAACGGAGAGTAGGTAAGAGATCCGTAGCATGGTTCATGAATGAGATTTCAGTCCTGAAGCCATGCTTTAGAATTTATAAATTGAGCAATATATGTGCATGTGTATTCTCCCTCTGTATATTTTCTACACATATGTATGTAGAAGTTGCTTTAGAAGTACTGATAATATTAATAATAGATTCATACTTCCTGTAAAGTCCTTTGATTAGGAATTCAGAGCATTTGGAAAACATTAATATACAAATCATGAAGATTTCTATGCTCTTTAGATTGAGAAGCAAGATTAGTCTCAACCTATAGATGAGAAAACTGAGGGATGGTGTCACGAAATCATTTGCATGGGTGGGTATAAAAAGTAGAGATACCAGCTGCTAGTCCTATTTTTTAACCTCAAGACCCTCCTTTTCCTTCTTGAGATCCTAAGAACTGCAAATCACAGACTTAGTGTCTGTCCAATTATAATTTCCAAAGGTCTCATTCTAGCAAGGTGAACTATAATATTCAGATTACTTAAATATGTACAATAGGGACTTTGGAGTATAATCAATAATATAAAGTAAAGAAATATGTCCAGCCCCAGCTGCATCGGTTAGGGCTGGGAGGGAATACTTTCTGTAGCCCCTCCAGTTATCTGAGCAGGCTTCTAAACTAACTCCCTGCCTGGAGGCAAGTTCGGAGAACTGCAGTTAAGTAGCAGCACCCGCAGTGTTGAAGCAGTAAATTGAGAGACAGTATGTGCTACTAACGGTCAGGTAAAGGTTTCATCCTGGAGAACAATTAACATTTTCAGCCATATGTACAAGAGCTGTCATATGTTTTATAAACTGAAGACCAGGCGCTAGGGCAGTCCAGGAAAAAATTCTTCACATGGAGAGTATTAATGTGAGGAACAGACTCTCCTGAAAGCAGCAATGTAGGCAGCCACAGTGAGCAAACCAACTAGCTTAAAAGTAAAAACGATGCTGCAGAACACAAAATGCATTGTGATTCGTACCCGTCTTTTAAATGTGTGACAGAGATCCAAAATGAAGGAAATTATACAAGCTTATTAACAGGGAAGAATTATTTTCTTACTCGTGTTAAAAGTTCTTCTAATCTGTTTTAGTGTTTTTTTCTCATTTCCAACTCTATGCTCAGTAAGAGTAGAGCTGAATCACTGGGGTCTGCAGGTAGATTTAGATCTAGTCTCTGTGTTGCATCTCTTACTACACACTGTTGAGAAAATGGGTATAAACTAAGGAGTCCTGGGTGGATTTGATCTCTGTAGCCTGTGAATATTATGACTGAGCTATTAAGTTATTTGATAAGCTTTTTAAGAGGGAGACTACTTTCAAGATAATGGATTATAGTCAGGCATGTTTCATAGTGTTTCAGTAGTAGTTATTCAGCAGCGTTCACAAAGACCTATTTTGTGATAGGGCTAGTCAAGGCATCCTTTAAAATGTGGCCATTCATTCTGAGTGTTTGGACTCGGTGGGACTGAAGTTCAGTGTCAGGTCCTAAAAATGTAGGCCTAATTAATTAATGTTCTGCTCAACTCTATGAAAAAGGCTGACGTTTTTCACCCCAGTAAACCAGGATGGCATGAAATGGTGACTCACGAGATCACTGAGCGTAAGCCTGACTTTCCTTAATCTGCAGCAAACTTCCATCAGTTGCAGTGCCGCCAGAATTTCTAAAGCATTGGGAGAGATTTCTGCAGGCTTCTGCAAATCTGTAGATTTCAGAAGTTCTGTGTCAGTGTGCTTTAAAGACACGTTATCTGTCTGTTCCTCCTAAACAACATGTATCCCTGGCAGATTAGGATGATCAGAACGGCGGTGATGAAAATGTACCTGAATTCTGCCAGGGCTAACATCTGGGCCTTAGTGGACTTGGCACTGTACACAAAATCAATCTTTGTTTTGAAACTGTGTGTTTCCTAAGGTAGTAATTCCCAGTTGTGGCCACCAAGGTCTTAAGCAAGGCTGCTGCACAAAAATGCATTCTTCCAAATACACATTTGTTTGATAGCCTCAGTTGTCAAAAGTGTGACCTCTGTTAATTTGTCACCAGGCAAATTATTGTCACCAGTTCCCAGGTTCCATGAGAACCCCAGGCAGACAGCAGAGCCCCATGCTGGTTAGCATTTCTGGTTTTGCTGTTTGTGGTAATAAACAACTTACTTACAAATGAGTTGACTGCCACTGAGGTGACTTGCCATGGGTTGTCCAGTGTAACAGCAGCAGATTCATGAGTGGATTCTTGGAGGGCTCACTGCCCTTGTCTGGAGCTGGTTCCTCCAGAGCAGCACAGCCTGTCTTATATTTTTGTATTAAATAAACTAAATGGTTATCGGATAAGAAAGACAGAGCCTTATTGTTAAAATGATTTATAGAATTTCCTTCTAAATGTTTATTAGAAAGATGGTAAGATGAATGAAGTTGCTGCTGTTATAGTTGGGGAGAGTCTCACATGGAAGCCTGTATTTTTAAAAGCAGCTATAAAAAATTGGAGCGTAATAGAAGTTAGAACATTATTTTCAAAAGAAGATAAATAAAATAGCTTTTTACATACATGTGCAGTCTATTGAAAGGCCATCCAAAGCACTGATACCGATTTAAGAAGATGATCTTTTGCCTTAATTATACATCTGGGAGATATTAGCTGAACATTTTGTGGAGAACTGTGAATACCTTAGTTGCCAGTTGTCTAAAATGCTGCTAATGATTGCTTCAGTGCCAGTGTTTTGATGGCTAGAACCTAGGCCTGAATATGAATACAAAGAACTCAATCTAAAAAAATGCGTGTGCGCACGCACTTTTTATACAAAACAGATTTCAACCATCTGCTTGGCACTTAGCTTTGCAACTATAGGCTCTGATATGAAAGGGAGCACTGTCCAGGTTATGAATGGTATCACTTTTATTGGTACCTTAGAAAAATTGTAGTGTTTTTAGAAAGCTTGTGTATCCAATGGTTTCTTCAGTGGAATAATGAAAACAACTGCCTTAACCAAAATTTTGTGCCTTCCGTCGTTCCTCTAACGGTGGCATCTCCTTACCCTTGCAAAACGGATTTTGTGGTGAAGAAAAGTTTCTGTTCTGCACCTCAGCATTTCCAAGTGTATCAGAGGAGTTTAGATGAGTGGCCCTTAGAACTGACACCCCAGATGGTTTATGACACAAAGCACTGTTTGCTTAGGAATACGTTGTATAGCAGAGTCTGTTGCCCAAGCACTGCAGAGCGTGTCAAATCAGCATGGAAGTTAATGGACCAAAAGCCCTTCTGAATTTAACACTTTCCCATTTGATCTGAATTTACAGCTTTAAATCAGGACTGCAGTTTTCCTTTAGTGGTGCAGTGGTGGAGAGTAAAGTTGATAGCATAAATTACAGGCGTATAATACAATCATTTTGACCCAATTCATCTGCTTAAAGGTTTAGAATGAATGAAACTGACTAAAATCTTTGGTAAAAGCCTATTCATGAAATATATAAAAAAAATTTGAAAGTTAGGAGAAGATTTGAGTATGTATTAATTTGATACTCTGACCAGTCCATGTTTTACTCTTAATAGGTTAAGCAGAAGAAAATGCACTGTACAAAAAATGAAAAATCTTTGGAGCTTTCACTCTTTGTTAGCAATTCAGGTACTATTTCTTTGCCTTTGCTAGATTTATCCTTAAAATATGCAGGACAAAAATATGCTGCTGCTTTGCTTTTCTTCTTTGAAAGGGTTTGATAGTATTTTCCCTTAGGTGCACGTTTGGAAAAAGGTGACGAAAATGCAACCTCCTGCATGTAACAAAGCCTCTGTGTTTGGCCATCTATTTAGTGCCGTGTCACATTAGTACTGCATTGTTAACACCTTTGGACAGGGCTAAAGGTTCCTTGCTGCTGAGTCTAGAGAGTTGCTTATGTCAGATCATAATGTTGCTGGATGCTTTTCTCAAGAAATGTACTTTTCATTTAAGAGTAGGGCTAGATTGTTTGCTTCTGAGATGTCAGGAGGGTGAATAAAAGGACTAATTGTTACTTACGCCCTCATTTGATAAAGATTTCCTTTTCTCTCTGTTATGTGGTCTGGAGAAAGTACTGCTTTTAACTGTTGCGTTTTATTTGCCCGAGTCTGTCTTTTTGTGGAGAACATCCGAGATGATGAAAGAAAGATAAAGTTGGATCTCTATGGATAAAATGATGATAATACTGGAAACTTAAAAGCTTCTGCATAGTTTTAGATTAATATAATGTACGGACAGCAAAAATCCGACTTTAAAAAAAAAATGCATGTGAAATAAGCCTTAACAGTATTAAGGCTGTAGCCCTAACAAGCTAATAGACTTACAGCCCTCTGTATTATTCTCGTCCTGTCTCTTCCTTCCTCAGCTTTTCTCCTTTCACCTTCTCCCCACAAGCAGTTGGGCATGCTTTCTACATTTTTATCGGGAGCCCTGTTATTCTCACAGGTGGAGATTAAAACAATAAACCTATTAAGCTTAAGAAAATTCTGAGGCCTTTTAAGTGGTGATTCAGATGGAAAGCAAGCCAGTTCTCCAGCCACTGTGTCACCATGCCTTCCCTACTGAAGATACTTCACCCTCTTCTAAGTGAGGCAGTTCTTCACGTTGCATGCCATAAGATGGGTTTCTTCAGGAGTGGGAAATAGCAGCCTATCTGCTGTTCAGCGTTAATGATTGCACAAGAATAAGCTGCTGTATTCAGGGATGGGTGAGAAGAAATTCTGTATGAAACAC
Source organism: Harpia harpyja (assembly GCF_026419915.1). Classification (NCBI taxonomy): domain Eukaryota; kingdom Metazoa; phylum Chordata; class Aves; order Accipitriformes; family Accipitridae; genus Harpia; species Harpia harpyja. The sequence goes on along the minus strand of NC_068945.1, from coordinate 11,522,699 downwards.
CATGAGTGGATTCATAATGAAACCTTTGCTATTCAGCCCCCGTGTTCTTGGAAAGTTTAGAGGGGAAAGTCTCCTTGACCAATGTCAACAATTTGGTCATTTTCTTTGCTTCCCCTCCTCCTCTCTTTAGGTAATATAGTCATAGTTATTGTCAATTTATTTTCTGTAGATTCCTCCAAACCACTGTGGTTGGAAGGGAGTTCCGGAGTGAGTGCATGGCAAGGTAAATTTGAGATGGCAGTTGGTGGTGTGCGAGGGAGGGTTGGGAGAAGGAGGTGGCAGAGGGTACAAGAGTGCAGCTACAGTTTTAAACAACCTTGCAATTGTCCCCCTTTTTATTGAAATGGCAGCTTTCAAGCCAGGTCCCTGAACTGTTTAATTTGATTTACACTGTTAAAGCTAAGTTCCCTCATGCTGTTAATAAGGACTGAACAAATACCTTGCTCTCTCCCTTTTTTTTTTCTTTTTCTTTTTTTTTTCTTCTTTCTTTTCTTTCCACCACTAAAATTCTAGTTGTGTCTCTTTCTGGTCTCTTTCTGTTGGCTTTAAACAAACTGCTGCGTTGTGTCCCCTTAAGTTTAGACATCCGACTTAACGAAAAGCTTGAGATGGAGAGAGGATGGTTTGTGGAGGAGGACACGCTTGGTAGATCTAGTACGGCTCCTTCTTATGATTTTCAGCCGGTTCAATGTTACCATCAGGTTACAGTTGCATTTGCATTAAAGCGGGGTATGAATGACCACATTCAAAGGTTGGACTTCAACTCTCTTTGTGGCCTGTCATTGTCATAATCTAAAATAAAATGACGTTCATGATATGCAGGTGCCAAATGGCTACAGAAAATCAGCCTGCCAGTTTCTTTGACTGTCTAGCTCCAGTGTATGAGGGTGTGTGAGGTCAGGAACATGTCAGTACAGGACTTTGGAAATGCCTTGAAGCATTATGTGCTGCTTGTGCCTTCCAGGAAGCCGTAGGTACAGATTTGAAAGTCTCCAGAATGAAGTTGGCTCTTACGTTTCGGAGGCTATATAACATCTGTATTTTCAAAGTTTCTGATGTTACATTTAACGCTGAAAGCAGGAGGAAAGGATGAATGTGTGTGTAGGAAGAGTGCATGATTTTCATAAAGAAATAAATTGTGTGTGGAAGAATTGCATGTGAGTCAGCTAGTACAAAAAAACTTGTGTGTCCTTTTAAAATTTTGGGGCAATTAAATGTTTTTAATAGTTTGACTCATGCATCTAATCTATTTGGAAATATACCACTTCCAGGGGCGTTTGGGGAGAAAATCAGAGCTTGTTTTTCTCTCTCCTTATTTTTATCTGTACGAAACATCAAAGTGAGTGCCTGAAATAAATTGATCTACATTTTTAGACCCATTTATCAGGTGGAGTTCAATAAAGCAATACATGTGCATTGTTAATTGTGAACTATTGTGCAGATGACTTGTTTTTTCTTTGAGATGAAAATAACCCTGTTGAATAGGAGGGTACATGTAGCACCAAGTGTGGGTCTTGTATTGTGTTTTTCAATTTTTAAAAACACTTCAGGAGAGTAATAGGTAAAAGTTGCATCTCACCAGGCACCAAGTGCCTTGTGTCAGTCCGGTTTTCAGGAATTGAGTTTGATGCTCTTATTGGTAGTCTTAGAAAAGAGGACAGGAGCTGCGTAAGTCCAGAGAGCAGTGTTTGCCCTCACCTCCAGAGGGCTCACCTCCTTACTGGCTCCTCTGCAGCTCTGGCTACCAGGAACATCACGGGAAGTTTGTTCTTCCTCTGTCTTTGCAGTACCGTTGTGTGAATAAACAGAGGCTATGCTTGTCATTCAGCCTCCTTGCACAAGCCCCGCATTCACGTATGATCGTAAGGCTCTGTCCAGCTCCTACTGAAACTAATTGTAGGATTCTCATTGACTTGGGTGTTGGATCAGGCCCATTAAATGGCAAGAAAATAAAGTGAAAGCATTGTTAATGATTCCTATTGGTGCTTTTCCTGGCACAAAGTACTGCAGATAATTGTTTTTAGATGAAATACAGTTGCATCTGAGTATTACATTTATTAGCTTTTTAAAGGAGGAATAACCAAACTGGACATATGGGGTGTTTGAAGTGTGATTGTGTGAGACTAAGATAATTTCAGGAGAATAGCTTAAGTCACAGGATATGTGTGATGCCCTTTGTATACAAGATGTGGGATTGTGGAATTTATTTTGCATGCACTGGTTTTCACTGAGAAAGAATCCAGAATGCAAATATATAGTCAGAATATATAAGGAGTGCAGCCTTGCTGCTGTAGACTTCAAGACCCATTAATCAGGCCTGATAGTGATGTGATCTCTGAAAATACTTTGGTTAAGTAGGTTTAATCCTTATTAACAGTAAGTTGCTTGAAACCATTTTGAGTAAAGTCTGAGAAGGAATATGGTAGATTGAACACACAGATAAAGGCCAGCCCTGTTAGGCTCTGAGTGGCTTTGACTCCTTTGAAGTTCTATGGGTTTTAGACTTGCTACAAGATCAGGACACTAACAAAAGAATTTTCACCTTATCTTCATATTTTTCTGCTGTAATTGACAATGTCATTTCCACATTAAAATGGGGTCCTACTCATGTTTTTGGTATAATTTAGGCGTTGCCCCAGCCCTCCGCAGGACTTGGTTAGAACATATGGTATAAGCAGATACTAAACAGTCCGTTTTTCTTAAGCCTTATTCTGCAGTGTTCAGGTTAAATGACGTATGTAATTTGTCCACATTTTGGAATGTTTCCTGTTGACTTCAGTGTGATTTAGCTGTGGATGACTGTGATCCAGAGCCTTTTAAGAACAAGGAGATAGGAGAGGTCACTGCCTGTTTCACTGCTTGCTTCTCATTCATCAAGAGGGTGGAGGGAAGGAATGAAGTGTCAGAGCTTTTGTTGCTACTGTTTTTTGGGAAATGTGTTCAAAGAACTATTTTGGAAGATGATGGTGAAGTTGTTCCTACTATTTGCGCTGCATTGCCAAAACATTGTACTCTTATATGAGGTAATAGCTGCGGTTTGTGGCGACATTATGAAAACATTGGTTTGTTATGATGATTGCAGAAAAAATCCCAGATACATGGTAACGTATTTGTAATATTTTATTGAAGTGAAACATGGAAAATACAGCATAGCTTGGAGTCTCCTTGGACTGATTCATGTTTCAGGAATGAAGAAGCAATTGTGCAAAACTTAAATGGCTGTACATGACATCGATTAAATAATAGATTTTTGGCCCATCTTAGTATAGTTTAGTTTTTTTTTTTTTTTTAGTATCACTATTATGTGTTGCATTTGGTTGGTAGTAGGATGTATTTTACATTGCTAATAATCCAAATTAGAATGTATCTTTTCTTCTTGTCCTGTGAAATACAGGCAATATTAACTAAAAGATAACATTGCTGCTGGATGCTGATGTAGAATAAGGAGTGGGACATAGGTAATACCTTACAGGTTATATGTTATAGCCGTTGAAGGCTATCTAAGTATCTAGATGGGCAAGATGACCACAGACTTTCCTCTCAACATCTAATCTTGAGGTAAGGCACTCAGCATAATAAACAGAGATTCATAGTGTCCCGTTATGCACTTCGGCTGGACCGGCTAAGCTCCTGGGTTTCCCAGCTATGCTGGCTGAGAGGTTTGAAATTAATTTTTTAACTTCTGATTGCCTCTTTGTCTATGCAACATATTTTTGTTTCTTCTTTAATTCCTTTTTAGTTAATGGGCATTACTAAGTCTGAAAACTTGGATCATGGCTTTTATATATTTTTTTTTTTTTTTAGTTTATTAAGGGAATAGAATGAAAGCAACACAATATGCCAGTGATGCTTCAAAGGTCTAGTTGTATGAAACTGCTTGTTATCCTATTTTGACAATTTTGTATGCTTGCTAGGTATGTGGGTCTTTCAGTTCAAAAGCTCTGCTTCATCTGTGTTTGGTGTCTTCCATCGTGTTTAGATAGTCAAGCCAGAACCTCTAAATGTTTAGTAAAGTCAGTTGCAAGAGAGCACTGGTGATAAATGCTATCAGATTGTATGAGAAACAAGTCCCAAAAGAGGTGTATTAGAACAGTACGTCACTATACCAGTAAACCAGCACTGTTGTTTGCTTCATCCTCTTTTTTTCTGTGACCGTTTTCATCTTTTTATCACATATTGCAAAAGACTACTCTAACATATTTATCTTTTAGAGAGCTGAAACTTCTGCAGTATTTGTGTAATGCCTGTTGTTATGACATGTCTCCTATAAAGCAGAGCAGGATCTACAGCAGCCATGTAATGAATGACCACAGTCAATTACTGTGATGAACAATTGATTTCTGGCTTTTGAAAGTATACCCTTAATAATTATTCATTTGGCTGAACTATCCTATTCTTCTTTATATGAGTTGTGTACAGAAAGAGGCATGATACATGTTATTACTCATATAGCTGTGTCAATAATGATATAAGCTACATAGATGTGACAAATGGACTAGAATAAATAATGGCAAAGAACTGAACTAAAATATTTTGCTTTAGGTAAATACTGGCTCTTTTTGATGTGTTAAAAAAGCTACACTATAAGAAAAACATAATCTCAGAACAATTATATCAAAATCTCTAAAGCTGTTGTAGTCAAGTCAGTGGGGTACTTTTTCTGGGTGTCTCTTTTCCTGCTTTATATGGTGATTTGTCCAAATATGCAGCATTACATTTATTCTGTGCAAGAAAGAAATATTTAGGGTCATACTCTGTTTGTACAGGAGTGTCCTTTTGTAATGTGGTAGATAGTAGGTGACTAACAAAGCAGAACAGTTAGACTCACAAGGTATGGGTTTATGGAAAATGACCACGGATTAATTAAAAAAGAGATAATAACAGTTTATTATCCTGATATTGTAAAGCTCAAAGTGGAGTGCCCAGAGTTTCCGTTGGAATTGGTGGCAGCTGGAAATGCTGAGAACTTTGCAGGGTTAGGCATCCTCCTCACATGCTTCAGAAGGTGCTAAAGTCAAAAGGAGCTTTTAACTCTTTGAGGTCATACGGCCTCACTATGAAACGCTTGTCTGCAGAACATCCACGTACTTGTGGCGGGGTGAAAAAGGGAATGGGAGAAGGAATGGTAAGGGAGGGAAGGCAGGGGATGGGACTACTTACATAGGTAAACTTGTATGAGAGAGAGAGCTAGCTGCCTTCTGTCCTACTTTATCTGTAAACAGATAGTGACATGATATTGAGCACTCAGTTCTTCTTCTTGGATTTTTTTTTTTTTTTTTTTTTTTTAAAGTAGTGGTGGTGGATCATTTGGAGTTGCTTCATTTTGTTCTGTAACCAGAGTGAACAGGAGGGTTTGGTTGGCAATTTATAGGTTGGGAAGGGTGCAGCTGGAAATCTACAGGAGTGGCAAAAAGGAAGAAAAAAAGGGAAACAAAGGTTCTTTAGTCTTTTCTAAGGTGCATGGCTATACAGGTTTGGGGATTCACTATCCAGTGGAAAAAAGTGAGAGATGGACCAAGGGAAGTTATCCTGTTTATTTGACTAGGCCTTCCCTTGACTCAGTATGCTATAATCATCATTATGCCGGTTGTCTTTCGAAGTATAATTAGCCTGGAAGTGAATGTGGGTGGTGGGTGGTATGGCAAAGTATTTCTTCAGAAAAAAAAATAAAAAAGAAATGGTCTGCTGAAGAAAGAAGTCTTGTGTATCTTTCCAGTTTTTTGGTTTGGACAGCGTATATATGTAACTCCAGAAGCCAAAGACGTTCCGAGTTGAAGTCCAGAGAGAGTTCACTCACAACAGTCTAATTGGAACATGCCCCAATTTATTACAATGGTGATAACACTTTGTGCTTCTATTGTGCCCTCTGTGCTAAGATCTCAAGGTGCTTTACAAATATTAAGGGATTAACTTGCACAATGCTGCTGACAAATAGGTTTTATTACTGTCCCCTTTTACACGGCTGGGGAATTGAAATACTGAGGAGTACAACAGCTCAGTTGTGCAATGCCTTTGCCTGGAGAGAATAATTTATGTTAAGTCACCCCACTGCAGCCAGAGGTTTGAATGTAGCAAGAGGGAAACTTAGTACCTGCATCCTCCTCAGTGTTTGCAGCTCTCCATTTAGCTACATTCAGATTTGTTTTGCTAGACAAACTTGCAACCTTAGAGGGACAGGAGGCAAAGTTATAATTAATTCCTCCTTAATTGGCATAGCAGTAAGTAATTCTGCTTAATCCATTCCTTGCTGTGAGGATGAAGTAAGGCTAAACATTTGAATTGTGGAGAGGACAAGGGGAAGAGGGGGAGTAGGCAGTGAAGGGTGGTCAGAGACAGACATTTCTTATGATGTCGTACGCACATGTTAAGAAATACCTACATAAATAAGATAGCTTTCTTATTTTTCCCTCCAATTGCCTCTTGACTTAATTAGGTGAAACGCAAAGAAATAGATGATTCAGTTTGGAAAAATTCACTAAATTTTCCCTACCCCTTCTTGTCTTTCATTCAGTCCGTAAGAGTCTCTGGAGTGTGAAATGTGAAGACACCAAATTGGAATTAATTTTGCTTTTTCATTTAACAGATTGTGTTACATTAACACCACACTATTGCCAAGCAGCAAACCTTTCCTTTCCTCAGATGTTAGCTACTAATACAGACTAAAGACTGCTGAAAGAATGGTTGTACTGAAATGCTTTATTTAAGTTTATCCTCCCTTGTGGCTCGAGCGGGCCCTGATTCTGCTAAGATGTATTCACATAAGCAGTCTCACTGAGTTCGCTTTTATTGCTTCCTGGCAAGTAAGCTGGATTCTGTTTCATATAACATCGCCCAAGTTAGAATTTCAAAGCTCACTCAATCCTCAAAGAGACCTTTGCAAGACTCTCTTCTCCTGTATCTACACAGGCACTAAACACACCGAGGACACAATTGAATTAATCAGGACTACTCATGTACAGAAAATCAACCAAGATTGTGTTTAAGAGATGACAACTTTGATATCATATTGTTCATTACCAGCCAAGGAATTGTTACTGCTTATGTAACCGGATTATTAAATTGTTTACTGATGATGAGTCTTGCTTCCAATATTAAGCATGCATTGAAAGTCAGTGTAGTTCTACTGAAAAGAACTAGCTATAAATGACATCACAGGATTTATTTTCTCTCCCTAAATTGTGTTTTGTTTGCACTTTTGAGTGCATTTTGTAATTTTCAGTCCTACGAGTTTAGCCTGGGATCTGACAGTCAGGCTGAGTTCTCTCATGCGCTTGGATGGTGACCAACATTCAAATTCTGCAGGTTAAATTCTTCTCCTGAAGATACCTGCCTTTCTGCAAAATGTTTATTTTGTGCCTCTCACGGTCCTGACAGATCCTGGAAGTAAGTTATGCAGATCCCAGGGGGGTTAAATCTGATTCCGCAATTAGTACATTATTCTACGGTATGTGACTAGAATGAAATGCTGTTCAGTGGCCTGTGGAGTAATTGGTTCTGCAGGACTTGGGAAGGTAGTAGTAGTAGTAAAAACGCCTCAAATTAGAAAATGGAACAAACAAGCAAAAAGATGTACATGACTCTCTGCGCATCCAGCGCTCAGGACTGTTCAGCGAGGATGTGTCATTTGACACTATGTGGGACAGAATTGCGCCTTAATAGTTTGGATCCCTTTGTTTTCTTGCTGAGGATGGCAGTATTTAAAGCTCAAGCTCCTTCAAGAGCAGTTGCCCATTCATTGGCGCCAGCTCAGTGAAGAAAATACAAGTCTATTCCTTTCGTTTTTAGCAGAATTGCATCTCGTATCTCTGTAGGAGACTATTCCATTTCAGGCTTCCTGCCCTTTGAACTAGACTTTTTATATACATTATTTAAAAGATCCTGTGCTACAATTGTAAGCTTAAATTATATGAATTTGAGAGAACCTGAGCAAAACTGTCTTTGAGGGTTGGTTCTTCTTTCAGCTGTGGTACTGTTGCCTTTTTCCATCTTTATGACTGTAATCCCATTGCATTTGGAATCATCAGGACTCAGTGTGGGGGTCGCTGCCTATGGACCTGGGTCATAACCTGAATGAGCAGTCAGTCCTCTCTAATGTGAACAAAACTCTTCTACTCTGTGTGTGTGCGTGTATGTTAAAGATGACGTGGTTGGACGTGCGTAGAATTATCCTGCATTTCATCTGTTACAAAAATAGAGAAATACATTACAGTGCTGCTGGGACTGCCATTCTCAAATGCAAAAGGCTTCAGCTGCTGCTGTGTTACACCTACAACCCATGGTGGTGGGCACTTCACCTGTTTATTTTTTTTTACCCGTAGACCATTTTTAAAGAAAAATACAGTCATGTGCTTTGTAATCATAGCCTTTTCCAAGGATACTACATTTCTAAAAATTTTCATTATCTGCCTATGTCTTTCCTGTAATGTTAATTCTTTGTTTCCTTAAACTATGGTGTGCATGACAATACACAATTAAATAGTCGCCAGGCTTGCAGTTTATTGCTGTTGTGGTTGGGTTTCCTGGTTGGTGAAATAGGTTTTTAAAATATGATTTGTCAGGCGTGTTTGATCCCACTGAAGATACAAGGCACGTTGACATCTTGGGCTGCTCCAGTAAAGATAACTGGCGACTATCCGTTAAGTTCAATGGAGTTAAAGTAGGAACTGTGAGAATGTCACATGTTTTACATTGGTCATAGTATTCCCCACATTTCTGAAAATGATGTGTAGTTTATCATGCCCAGCAGTTCTGGGAGACATTGGTCAAAATTTTTATATCAAGGTTCAACTGCATTTTGACAAGCAGTCTCTTGTACAAAAAGGTCCCCCTCTGCTTCTGTGTGATGTGGGCCTGAGGGTAGCTAATGCTAACCTGCTTTACTTGCAGCTATCTCTTCCTGAGTTCTTTTTCACAAACGAAGCATGGAAAGATCTTTTTAGATTTTTGCTGTTAGATTGTAAGCATTCACTTCTAGTAGAAGAAAATCGGAAAACTAAAAGGGAAAATGAAGTTTCTGTACATCAGCTCAAGTTTGGCAGTACAAAACGACATGTGCTTTATTGAGTGCAGTTGAATGGGTCTAAATTAATTGTAACTGCTACTATATGTGGGAAGGTATAGAATGTAAAATATAACATTAATAATGAATGCTTTCCTGTTGGTGGATAACTAGTTTTTAAACTGCCTGGAAAATGAAGTTGCTGGACAGGATTCACTTAGCAAGGCTGCTGCCTGCCATGTAACTTTGCTGAGTTTAATAATGGCTGGTTACACAGGTGGTAAGAACAACAGTGGTAGATTTTCTGAGAAATGCATTATTTTCACAGTGCTGCTGATGGAAGAAACGCTTAGTAGCAGCTGATAATTAATGATCAATTTGGAGATTATCACAAACAATTTACAAAGGTTGACTTTCCCTTTAGAAGTCCCTTTGGATAAACTGGATGGTAAATTACCTGCCTAAGGCTTTTACTTTACTTGTGCTAATAAGATGAAAATGAATGTGTTTGAAGAGCTCTGAACTGAACTTTCCAGACTGTCTGATAATCCGTACAACTCTTCTTTAAACATCTTAAGTGAGTGAGCAAATAGAGACTATAATAAAATTGAAAACCATCATATGGGTGCATGTTACCACCCGGTTTAAGTAATGGGGCATGACAAATAAGAGGCACTGCTGTAGAGTTCATATTTTCATTTTATGGCATACATTAAATATTTGATCACCAGCCAGCAGATAGAAACAATTGGGCTAAGAGTATCATTTGCAAATAGAAGGGTAAGATTTAGACTGTCATAGTCTGAGCACGGGATGGAGAACTTCTATATTTTAATCCGTGCTTCAATATCGCCTCTTTACGTTGTGGTGTGCAGACCACTTAAAATCCTCTTCTGTATTTCCTCAGTCTGTAAAAAGGAGTTAGTAATCCGTATTTACTTCAGAGGGGATAATAATCCTTATTTACTTCACAGAAGGGATATGTGAAGAGTAATTAGTATTTGTAAGTGCTTTTAAGGATGAAAAGAGTAGTGCAAGCATAGAAAGCTCTCTAGTAAACTGTATAAAGGAAAGAAGAGAAGTAGGATGAGGTTTGTAGAGGTATGTAGGTGTTTAGAGACATAGATGGGCTCCTAGTCTGATTTTCAGAAGTGTATAGGTATCTTAATATTGGAAGCATATTTGAAGATCTCTTACAGCTAGACAAGCTCTGTGGTTTTGGCACTTTAATATCTTTATATATCTGGCTCATGACATAGCGGGTGGGAGGGAAGTAGAGGGAAAAAGGGGCATAGGGGTGTAAAGGCCTGGTAACAGCTGCACTTTCTGATCTTCCCCCTCTAAAGCAAGGATGGAGATGGGGGTTAGAAGAGAGTAGGAGAGAAAGGAAAAACCTTTGTACATATGATGAGCTTTTTTACAATGGGGGTTTTGCAGACTCTTAAAAATGCCAGTCGGGAATCCCAGTGTACAGCTGTATGCTTGGTCCATGTTGCGAGTAGATTGGTGGAACCAGAAGTATGCTCTTGGTTAAAAATGTTCCCCTAGCCTTAGTTTTATATTTTTAAGACTTTATTTTATGATTGGCATTTTTAAAGCTTAAAATCTGGTACACCTGTGTGAGCTACTTAAAAGAGAGAAAAAGTAAACAGAAGGATCTTTGCTTTGTAAATGAAGAGACGGGTGGCTAGATACAAGTTACGGTAATACAGAAAGTACTCTTTCTAGGGAGTTGTGTCTTTTTAGTATGCCTTTATAATTAGTTATCCAGGGCAGAGGTTGGAAAGGGGGCTGGTTTTAGCTTTCCATCATTATCTTGATAGTGCGTTTGATGAATGCAGTATACCTCATTTTCATTGTACTGGGGAATTATCATCAGAGCTACTGCATAATAGAGGAAACTGGAAATCAGAGCTTGCGGCTTGCTATCTGAATTTGGCCCTGATGTGCTGTGAGAGGGTGGGTTAGAGCTCTGACTTTCACTTGGGTGCCAGTATTGGGCAGTTCTGTGCGTAAACAAGAACCAAACTGGCGTCTGTAACAGTTCATCTGTGAAACGGGTGTTGCCATTAGTATTTCATGATGAAGGTGTGTGAGATGCCTTTAGTTTTTCTGAATGAAAAGCGCTCACTAATTGTAAATTACCATGGCATTACCTGGCAAGGGGTGAGTTTCTTGTGCGAAGGACAGAGAAGGGGATCCAGTGAAACTGGACAGTGTAGTGAAAAGGATTCAGTGACATTCTCCTGCTAAGTGCTGTTTTTCTGGTGTAGGGGTTTTGGGTTGGATTTTGGGTTTGGGTTTTTTTTTTGCATTGTCAATGCCCAGAAAAGAAAGATGAATAGATTTTTACATTAAAAAAATAGGTAAATAGGTTAAAAAAAAAAATTTCTTAGAATCTGTTGGCAGGACTGTATGAAGAAACTTAGTTTTGCAGTTTCAAAATACAGTAGGTGAATAGAGTACTTAATTTTTGCCCTTGCTTATGTGTCAGTATGCACAAAACAATCAGGTAAATTAATGATACAAGCAAGTAATACAAACAGCGATCACCAATAAAATGTTTTCTTTAAAAAAGAAAACCAGAGCTTGCAGAGCTTTTTATAAAGGCAGTTAAACATTCTTATCTCTTATGTAGAAATAGAAAAACTGGGAGCCAGAAAGATTCAATAAATTTGTGGGATCACACAGGAAGTTGCTGTCTTCTGAATTCTTAATGTTGCGTCCTGGTTTCATAGGCCATGCTGAGGCAGAGAGGGTATTCAGCAGTAAACTACCTGGTCATAGTTTCAATGTTTGTGCTTCTTTGGCACTGATCAATGCCAAAGGATGTCGCTGTACTGCAGAATTAGATTTCTGTGATGTATTTCAATAAGCCAAGCAACTCTGTATCCTAGGTGTCATTCGAACAACTGTAGAGCTTGCCAGCTGGTTACTTACCCAAATAAAAAGCTATTTATTACCTTTTTGAAATTAAAAATGGGATGGTGGACCTTTCTTGTTGCATTTTGTATGTAGTTCAGGATGGTAACCTTGAAAACATAGCTTATCATCAGCCTGTTGATATGGAGGTATTTGTTAATGTCTGATACAAATGAATCCATGATTTCTCTGAATGTCATAGCTTAATGTGACTATAATTATTCCTAATCAATTACTTTCATTGCAGTAGGTAGCCCATGGAGTTACTGGGCATCCTCTTCCAATACAAGAGTGTTCTTTCCAGTATCATCTTCAGATACATCAAAAGGCTTTCTTGGGAGATCTACTTTCTGTTGCCTGTGCACTATCTTTTTATAGGGATTCATGCTTGAGTTGTTCTCAGTGCCAAATCCATGTAGTTAGAAAAACAAAAAAGCGGTGTATGTGTGGGGAGTGTAGAATGAAAAAAGAAGCAGGAAGTAAGGAAGTTTGGTGGTTCGTTTTTGTTTAACAGAGAAGTTAATTTTCGAAGATGCTCAGCACCTCTGCCTCTTGCACCTGAAAGGAATCTGAAGGTCCTCACTCTCTTCAGGGCCAGTCATGTCCTTTGAGTGCCTCGTTCTCCATGCAGTGGTCATTTTCCTGGTAATACTCGTGACACACGTTTTAGATCTGAACATCTGGATTCAGATTCACTTATAATATAATTAGGTGTATCCCCAGCGGGGAGAAGGTTTTTGATTGAAGAAGTCTTTTCAAGAAAGCTATTATACCACTTGTTATGGCAATAGCAGCCAGGTTTACTTTACTGTAATGTATATTTATTTTTTTCAGAAGACTATAGCTCTCATCTGAAGTTGGACCTCCATGGCAATATGTGCCTTAGACTGCTAAATTGTTTTAATACATCTCAGTAAAAACAGTTCTAGGCAAGAACATTTTAATGGTGATTTTTTTTAAGTGTGTTTGAAGGCAGTGTGTGGACAGTGTGATGTAGGGGAAGAGCCAAATGTTTATTTTAAGATGTGTCTGAATGAATCTGCCTACATAAACTTGCCAGTGTTAAGAAAGAGGGGCTCTGCCCCTTTTAGATCACAAAGGCCTCTCAGTGGGGGATGGTTTTGGTAATGGAAAAAACAAAAAAGGTTCCAGTATGTGGTGGAGGAGGTAAAATAAACAAACAGCAATGGATGATTACTTCTCTCCATCAAGGCTTCTTTATCCTTGCAAGCTCAGTCAGTGGTCAGCATGTTAGACACCCCTCCCTGTTTTATCCATCCCTTAACTGTGTTCTTTGACAGCATTGGTTTATACAGCTGGTCTTTGTGGAGCTGGATGGGAATTGCTGTTGAACAACAGACATGAAGGTAGACAAAGTACCTATGGAAGGGTGAATGGCAGACATCCTCTGAGCTTCCCTGGAGGGAAAGATACTGGTTTCAGGGTTTTTCTCCTCCCTTCCACCCCACCCTCCAATTGCCAAAGATTTTTAAAGTGGACATCTTTTTGCGACAGTGTGCCAGTGCCTGCCACTGCAGCGTTTCTAAAGTAAAATTGAGCCTCCTTATGGTCCTAAAGGTATGTTGTCTGTTTAGAATGGTCTCTCATTTTTGTATTTGTGGATTTGTTTTTACTTCGCATACCAATATGCATTTGTTCGTGCAAGGGTATATGTGTCTTATATGACTAATAGCTATATTTTTCTTAGCTAACAACTCCAGCAGTATCTAGGGTTAATGTTTGTTAAGCTGGGTAATTATCAGCTGTTTATGATTGTTCTTTCTCTTGCAATTTGACAGGCATTTCTTGAATCAGGTAAAGCAAAAAATCAGCTTTTAGACAGTGGTGAGCTGAAGGCAATCCACTTACCTACCTGTGCTGTTACAGCGGTGAGGAAGCATGTTAGTATGTGCAAGCAGCAGTTTTGAGAAGTGTTCAGTAGTGCTTTAAACTGAACACACGTGTTCAGAAATCAGAAGATTACAGAAATTAAAGCGGCTTGTACAATACTACTGAGAGTTTGTTAATGTGGATTTTTAATTCTCACGGTTTTATGAACAGAACCTGGGAAAACAATACAACAACTGTGAACCTTTCACAAGACTACTGAAGAAGACTTCACAGTAAAATATGCACAATGAGTGAGACAGGAGGCCTCATATCATACCATAAACTTTTTCTGGTTTATCCCTCATGCAGTCATCTGTTGGAAAAGAGGTGGCATGACTCTGTGGATAATCTGAAGTAGGAGATAAGAGTGCGAAACCGCCTGAACACTTGAAAAACATTAATCTTCTCTTTTGGAATATCAGAATGAGTAAAATTATTTTTATTTAAACAATTTTTGTTTTACTCTATTTGTATTTCAGAGTAATTTTCAGAGGCAGCAATTTTCACTAGTTTCTGAAAGGCAACATCTGGGCTTTGGAACAATCTCTTTTCAGCTTTGAAAATTCTACCTCAAATTGCTTAGATGTTATAAATGTTCAAAATTTTTTGTGTTTTTGGTTTTTTTTTAACACAATAGAGAGGCAATAATGATTTCTTCCCTGTCATTTTATCTTGAAGTTCAGTTTGATTTTTCTTTCTTGGGCTCTCCAGGATTATTTGTTCCTGGGCCAAGAATGCACCTGTCATGTATAAACCTTCCAAAAAGGGGGGAGCACACACATGCATGTGAACAAAAAGATAATAAAAATTCTAGGCAGCTGGAATTAACCTGTTGGAAAGAAAATGTTTACATCCACTAGAGACCTTGCTCTGCCTAAGTATATATTTTCATACACGTGCACACACACAGACGCAAAAATGTTTCACTGTGCCTGTAATTCTTAAAGGTACACATGGGTTCTCTGAGGCCCCAATTCTGCTCCTGATAAAGTTATTTTGAGGCCCAATATTTCAGTGATGCAAGTTCAAGCTATGAATGGATATGTATATATACTTTACTAGCATGATCAGTTTTACCAGGAAACATACAGTATATGTATGGATGTATGTGTTTATGTATTGCCATGTTTATTTGCATTTTTTAATAAAGTGATAGACATGGTGGAAATGTGTATGCGAGTGATGGTTGGAGCAAGAGTTTATATAATAACGGTAGAATGATACTGTAAGTTCAGATGCAGAAACATCAGCGGGTATATTGAAAATAATTTCATAAGTGCAATTATATGTACATTTATTAGAAGCAAATGTATATGCAATATAAACTTATTATTCTGAACTTACCAGTAGGGAAAGTCAGAGTGAAGTGGGGAAAAAAGAGACTTTATTTGTTGTTTTTTGGTTTTTTTTATTTCCTTGTTTCTGGTTTGTTTGTGATTATACACAAATGCTGGTGAGGGAATGTTGTTTAAAAAAAAAAAAGAATCCATTTGTTGAGTTTGAAATGTAAGTAAGGAAAGAGGGGAAAGGAGAAGGGGGCTTGAAGCTTGATAGCTGTTTCTTTGGCACTCCCATTACTGAGCAATGGTGTGATGGAAGAGTGGGAAAAGCTGTGTCATACTTTACCAAGATCTCAATCCAAAGAATGGCTTCTCGTGCTGAAATCTGGGCGTCTTTTGGGAGAGAATTCTTATTATTAATGTTGATTCTACTGAAAGTAATTCATCATTTAATAATGCTTGAAGAAAATTTTATGTCAGCTTGATTAGACAAAGACTACGAATGACCAAGAATAAGCTCCCTAAATTGCAAAAGTTTTATTAGCTAACTTTGCAAAATCAGCCCGTGCTTCCTCAGATTTCTTTGTAATAAGTAAGTCATTCATAATTGTCATAATTTTAAAGCTTTTTCAACTCCTTGCCTTCATTTCACTCAATGTCAATGGAAATTAGTTATGCACGTCTGTGTGTGATGTATGGATTCCTTGTAGCATGCAGCACAGCTCTCCCACTCAGCGTCTGGAGACTGACTGACTTCTTTTCTGTCATTTTCAAGTATTAGTTTGTACAGTGAAATTTCAAGGCCTGAAATCTCTAATTATTTGACTAGATTCCACTTTGTAGTTCAGCAGGCAGAAGAGTGATGATTACCTAATGTCATAGTGACTGTGATACTAGTTTCAGCATTGAGCAGTTCCTAAAACTTGACATGAAAATAAAACCAAAACTCTGCTATTTCTGCTGTGACATGAGGACAAATGTAAAATAATAATAAAAAGTAAAAAGCAAGATGTATGAGAAGCTGAAGAGTGGGGGGAGGTATATTTCTAAAACGTTGGGGGTGAGGGGGGAGGAAGCCAGAGTTAATTTGAGGATGCACTGGAAAATAAATGAGCTTGTGGATTTAATTCAAAATCATCCAAGCAGAGTCTTTTGCATGAAAGAAGCCAGTGATCAGGCTCAGTTTACTTGAAACATCAACAATGACTGCATCCTGCTGTTTCAGAGTTTGTGCTGATAGATGCTCATCGTCTTTGACACTGCACCGTTACGATTGTATGTTGCCTGTGCTGTAACCACATTGTCTCTACATGCCTCTTCAGGTTCTGAGAAATTCCCCCAAAATCCAGGTTTTAGAGCTTGATCTTTTAGAAACATACTTTTCAGCAGAAGTAAAATCTGATCCTGTAGTTTCTGGTTTATAAACATATTATTAGATTTTTTTGGCCCTTTTAGTTGACATACAGACTAGTGAAAAACAAAAGGTGTATGAAGTTGACAGGTACCAAACAAAAATAGGATACAGGTTCTCATGCTAAAGCTGGTTTTGAATGTGTGTCTCTGGGTAAATCACTGCTTAACACCTACTAGTTGCTGTACAAAACAAGGACAATAATGCAAAATCCTGTATGAGATCTATAAAAGAATTAGGTCATATTCTTTGCAGTAATAGAATATAGTATCTTGATAGGAGTTCCTTCATCACCTTACAAATTCTGTTTTGGTTGGAGGTTGGTTTGTTTCAGGCTAGAGTATTTCACTAAACAACTTAGTCATGCACAAAGAATCTTTCCCATTTACCTGCTTCAAAAGGTCAATGAAAATCTTTGCATAATGCACGTTGGGAACATTCCATATGAACTTTTTTCCACAATGTATTGTTACTAGACTTGATTTTACAGTGTTTTTTCATGCATAAATTCCTTGCAAATGTGAGAAAATGGAGTTGATAAATTTTTAGTTGAGAGCATAGAGTTTATAGAAAGTTGGGGTTTTTTTTTTCATTTTTCTAATAAAAAAAATTTTACAAGGTTTTTGTTAACATTTTATTGAAAGACACTTGTAGGAAGTTTCTTATTTGAGGGTTTCAAAACTTGTCAAAATGAAACCATTTACCACTCGAATTTTGAACAGTACCTTTTCTCAAAAAACATTTTCCATAGTATGTGGAATATCAGGTTGATCAGCCAAGCTGCTGATACTTTACTATACTGACTTTAAAATGCAAACTTTAAAATAGATAGGGGATAGCATATTCCCTGCCTATTTTATATGCAGAATCTTCTAAACTGGTGGATTAAAAAAAATTGTTAACGTTACCCCATACAGGGATGCAATCCGGAAAGGAGAAAGTGAGTTGGGTGAAATGGAAATTATTGGGTGGTCTTAACCATAGGTTTACTTGTGGCAGCTATAATAATAGACAGTGGCACAGAAATATTGCACAGGTTATGCCACAGCCATCTTGGTTTGTATTAACAAAAGTGAACAAAAGTTCACCAAAACCTTTTTCGAATAACGCAACTTATTTGTAGCATATATACATTTTAAAAAATGGCCGATTGATACAATCTTTGAAAGTAATAATTAAGAGATTATTCCATCTCAGTGTGACA
Organism: Harpia harpyja; assembly: GCF_026419915.1. Taxonomy (NCBI): domain Eukaryota; kingdom Metazoa; phylum Chordata; class Aves; order Accipitriformes; family Accipitridae; genus Harpia; species Harpia harpyja. Next base: position 11,504,994 of record NC_068945.1, on the reverse strand, counting down.
GATGAGAGTATGTTCCATGCATATTTTGTATTGATTAGCAGATTAGAGGTGTTTGCTTCTTTTTTGCCTTTTTTTTTAATTGTAAAATTACTTCAGTAAAGAATTCCAAACCAGGCTGTAAATGACTCAAAGATATTGCCAAGTGAAGTCTGTTTTTAGTGGTATGTGTAGAAACAAGTTGGGCTTGCAGTTCCCAGTGGGACAGAGTGTGGGAGTCTGCCACCCTTACTCATGTTGAGTAATACCTTATTACACAAGTAATCCTGTCAAAATGAACAGAGTTGGGGTTTTTTAAAGGTACTAGTTATTGAGCGTACATAAATAATGAATGAATTTGGGGCCAAAGTGGAATGGAGACAGTCATTGGTACTAACTAGCACCTTTTGCTTGGACTGTCTGTAGAGAGAACATAGCTTCAATAAACCTGGGAATATGAACCTTATTATTTATTATTAGTTATTAGTACTAAACATGGTCAGAGATGAGGCAGATGTATTGCTGACATTTTGGATAAGCTTGTGTTTGTGCTTCTATATGTGTGTGTGTATATGCTTACGCATTAGATATATGTAATATTGCTGCTGTCTGTAATCGTAAGTATTTCCTTTGGAAAAGCAGAGTCTGCAGATTTCCAACATGTACTTTAATTAGAGGGAAATATCCCTGCAGATCAGGAGGAGAGTCGGATTGAATCCCATTGAAGTTCAGGGACTAGTTTAGCGTGTAACATTTGGTTTGGACGTAGGCTGTGTGAGCGAGTAAATTCTTGATGCTGTTGGTAGCTGGAATGACCCCTCCGCACTGCTGCTGGAGGATCAGATCTGCTCATCTTGTCCTTGTGCATCTCTTCAGAATACAGTTCTGTGCCTGTCTCCGATGTATGGGGCCGAGTGATTTAAACTCTACCCATGAGAAAGACTTAGTTTATAGCTGCCAGAGAAACTCAAGGGGTGAACATTTTCATGCCGATTCAGAAACTGGCTGTCCGACTCCAGTCAGGCACTGTCACGCCTAGTTATGGTGAGAAAACAACAATGCCTCTCTTGATAAAGGAAAAAAAAGAAAGTCTTGCACAATCAAAATTTTGACATACAATTTAAATCATCTCTCTACATCCCGTGGACTTGGAGCTGTCAAAAAGGCAAAGCCTGTGTTTGAATGGAAAAGCTTTTTATTTCTTTAAAAAGTGTACCAACTATAATTATCCATAACTATGCAGGCCTGTTTTAATGCTGTTTTATAATTACAGGTCTTAATGCTAGATTATACAAAGTCATTTATAAATAGTCAGAACAGAGGGACTTTGGGAGTTTTTAACCTGTAGATTGCTGTGGGTTGTGGCAGCTGACGGGATTTTGCCTGTATACGTATGGGGTGAGCTGTGTAATGATTGATGAATCCCTTAATTAACTCCCAACAAGTTAAGATTTATGGCCTCATATCTTTTTCTCCTGACACATCTGTGTTTGTCACTTCTGAAGACATGGATAAGCCATTTCTCCAAAAGCTTTTGTGGGTATCTGAAATGTTTCTGAGGTATTTTGCTTAATGTAACAAGATTAGAGTTTTATGACATGAAATTTATGAAATTTTATGGCATGAGCAATCAAATTGGGATGGATGCTGTTTGTGTGCTAGAGGGCACTATCTCCTTGAATACTGGATACCATTTTAGATTTATTTTGGGTATACAATCATGTATGAAATGAACCAAAACCAATGAACAAATGGAAATGTAGTAGGGACACTTAAATGAGGTTCTGTTAAAAATAATAATAATAAAAAAAAATAGAGCTGTAGAAAGATCACTTTTGTGAGGCATTGAACTCCAGGAGAAAACAAACAAACAAACAAAATAATGTTATTTGGTAGCCTGTTATTTGGATGGAACCAATAGTTGTAGATGGCACGAGGAGACAATTCATGTGGATGCAGTGTAGCTCTTACTCTCTCCAGTAGGAAAATCCAGCCTTGCTGAAGTCAGTCCAAAACAACTGAGATCAATAGACACAGGGTATCAGTTTAAGCCTACAAAGAGTCTGTTGTAAATTGAAGGGGAGTAAAGAAATACGTGGAGAAGCTATTGTAAGATGAATCGCATCAAATATTTGTGGCATAAGAGTGAGTTAGAGGAGTGAGATTTTACTTCCCTGAAAAAAAACATTCCTGCTACCAGGAAAAGCATTTATTTAATGAAAATTTAACAAAAGGCATGTTTTTTACTGCAATTTCTGCATATTAAAAAGCCTTTCTAAAAACAGAAGACTCTTTTTACGAGAAACAGGGTCCTATTTGAATTCATCACCAGAACTAAATCTTCAGTTCCATCCTAACCACTGATAAAAATCAAGTATGGGGATATGTTTCATAACTCCAATGTGTCTCTACAGTGGTCTGAGTACTGCCTGTGTCCCACTGTGTCTGAACTTTGCAGATTTAGGTTGTCTAAAAAATTACTATTTAACTATTCATATTCAGTAGAAATGATTAATGACAGTTCAAAATGCAACTCCTCCTGCAAGTCTTAAGTTGCAACAGATTTCATCTGCAGAGACACCCTTTTACATTCAGAATCTGGTCCACCGTATTGCTACTTTTCTGAGAGTTATATCTTGGGGTTTTGTTGGGGTTTTTTAATCCTATCCATAAGTTGTTCAAGGAAACTAATGTTTCCTCTCTCATTGTAAACCTTCTTTCAGAGGGGTGTAATTGAAAACCCTTCTGAGTTTAAACTAGTTTGAGGAAAAGATCTTGAAGTCATGTAAGCTGTAAACTGTCGTGTTATCATTGAGGGTAGATCCAGGTTGTTTGCAGTCCTTTGTGAGATGGGATAATTCCAGTCCTTCATTAGACCTAGATCTGTTTAAAAGAGCTCAGTTTCAGATAACGTTGTTACTCAGAATTTAGCAGTTTCCCTTTCTTTATTGTTTATAATGGCAAGTCTACTTGCATCTCAGATACAGAATCTGTTAAGACCTAGTATTAGCTCAGTAGGAAAATGAAGATACATGAAAAGAAGAGAATTTAAGGATACACAGTGAGGGAGCATTTCAAATTCAGAAGAGGGACCAATAAAGCTGTAGAAATAATGAAAGACCATCTGTGAATGTATTTACCTTGTATCATGTTGTTTTCTGCTTGTGAACCTATGGGAGATTTGATCCTTTACTGCTACAGGCTTTGATAGTTACTGTCCTTTTGGAAGACATTTCCAAAAGTAGATACAGATTTAGTTATTTATTTAAACCTTCCATTTTCTTGTGGAAATTTCCCAGATATTTATAAGGAGTAAGTAATTTCTGCGAAACTCTGATGTTTGTGTTTGATGTTAAAGGGGACGATGAGATTTCTGACAAGGCCAGATTATGCCTAACTCATGTTGCTATGGACAGAGCTACCTGAAGACAATTTGCAGTCATCTGAGCTGTGTGACCCTTATCTAGGGTTGTGCATTCATTTCTTTGAGTGTCCTAGTCACTTGGAAGATTATTGCAGATTAAATCCTTAACTTCTGTGCCTTAGCCATTTTAGCTATTTGTTAGCCTTCTAGGATTGTGATGGGCATGTGGCTTGTAATTTAAACTGGATCTTTTAAGAGCTGCATGAGGAAGGAAGAAGTTTCTTCTTCCCTCTCTAGTATCGCTGTAGATTGGCCTACAGTGCAACCCATAGGTTTTCATTTTAGATTAAAAAAATAATAATCTCTGTTATTGCTAGTGCATGGAGGTGGTCACCTCTATTAAACCACAACACCTTCCTTGCCTGTTTTTATGAATTCCCTGCAGAAAATGATATCATCCCTGTTGGGAGCAGTGACAAGCAGAAGGAGATGATGATCTGCAGCATGCTAACTGAACACAGTACAGGAAACCATGTATTCACTTACAAAGTTAGCAGAAGAGCTTTATTTCAACATGATAGTCAAACTTTCCTTGTGAAGCAATGTGACAGAATCTGGATTATTCTGAGTTAACAGCAGTAGGAGTTTTTAACACAATTTGGGTATATAGTATATAATACAAATCATCAATACAAAGGAAGGCATCCTCTCTCTATTTTATTGTCGAAGGGAATTGTAGTGGAGACTTCTGTAGGTGGTTTACAATATTTTCGGTCATCTTATCGAATATAAATGTCCTAAAGTGTAGAACATTATTGCGGCATGATTGACAAATGATTTTGAGTCCCTCTCTTTTTGTTTGCCAAAATTGAGACAACCACTTAGTGCTGATGTTCAGAAAGAGAGATTGTGTAAAAACCCAAGCTTGTATTAAGGCAGTGTTGAAATGAGTAACCAAAATGTTACACTGAGAATCAATAGCAAATGTGTATCTTGGTGCAGTGCAATGCAGAGTATGAATAATTCACATTAACTTCAGGAGGGAGTTGCATGGTTTCTGCAGAAGAAAAGCTTGGGATCTGTCACGTCAAACATAGCTGTAAAATGCTGAATTCAGTGGGCTAGTAGAAAACTGCCAGTGAGAGTCTATCTGTTGATCTCTGTCTTTATACATATGCTTTGCTACAGACACGTAGGTGGGAAAGCCTAGAAGACAGAATTCAGGTAGGATGTATGAAGTGTTAGTCTGTTGGACTAAGTCAAACATTAATAGAAAATACAGATTGCTTCTCTATGTACAGGCAATAGGTGGTGTTCAGAACAGGCGATGTGCAGCTGAGTATAGGTTCTGGTAGGGATTTTTTTGTTTGAGTTTTGGTTTTGTTTTGTTGGGTTGTGTTTTTGTTTTTGTTTTTTTTTAAATATCTAACTTGGCTCAGGAGGCGAAGCTCAAAATGAGATCATTAGAAACAAAATAAGTCCTAACAAAGGGCTGTTTAAAGTCGCTGTTTGTTTTCAGACCCAGTTGACTGCTGCTAAGAACCATTTCGTGCTCAATATGCCAAATCGTATGGACATGCTCTACCTCACAGCAGCCCCACACATGGTTCAAGAGGCTGCTGGGCTTTTGAAATGCAGTCCTTTAACTGTGAAGTGGAAAATCAAAATGGGGTAATTAGAATCATAAATACTAGATTTTTGAGGAGGAGCAGTATTACTTCAGCCTGTCTTTTCAACTTTTATGTACAATAGTCTTCAGTTTTCTTGTTCATAACTTCCTATTTTCTATGAAATGTTTCTGTTTTTTTCTTCTTCTTTTGACTATGCCTATAGGATTTCTTATTTCTCGTTCCACTCCTTATTACAGATGCCCCTGCTTAGCACAGTGGCCTGTTATACCATCCATGCACATACCCTGATTTTCATGAACAATGTTGCTGTAATTAATCCCAGAAGTCGACTGCATTTTAATACTTCACTGGACCCCTCTATTTTGAAGACCAAGCTGGAAGTGTTCTGGGTTCAGATTGTCCTGTAAGATTTTCAGTAGTGCCTGCTTTGGATGAAAGCTGGATTTTCCAATGACATAAGGATTCTTTTAGTCTTTCTAAAAGTTGAAGATACACACACATGCTATCAGAACAGTGTTATCAGGCAGTCTCAAAAAATTCGGAATGTGGGCCTGAATTTTAAGTCAAGATTTGTGTGTGATTTTTACAATGTGTGCTGTATGTATCTTCCTTGTGTATCCTTTTTTATATAGATACAGATGTAAATTACATGTGTGCTTTCCTGATCTGGCTATAGGTAGGAAGTACAGGGTATCTTGACAGCAAATCTTCATCTACTTAAGTGCAACCCTGAATTTGTCTTGTCAAGAAGCTTAGATTATTAATGTCCAAATGTTTAATTGCTTAACTATCCCAGATTGGTGAACCTGAAAAGATTCTTGCAACATGACTGTAACACTGTGTTGTTCACATGGGTGAAGTTTTATAAACACAGACGTTTTGGCTTGCTAGCAAGTTATTTTATTTTATTTTACTTTATTTTTTTTTATCAGTTATGGTTAAATACATGCGGCTGATTATTCCTTAAAAGCTAAGTGGACAATAGCTTGTATCGGGAGACATTCTATCTTCTTACAGTCTCTTGCAAACACAAAACCAGATGGGTATTTTTTTAAAGGAATTGCATTTCATTATACAGTTGTCTTAGGTGAATTTTCATGTTTAAGAAGCCAGAATACAAGAGAGTGCTATATTAGTGTATTATTCTCACAACAAACAAGCCACTGTTCTGTTGCTACCTGCTTGGCCATTGTTCCCAATTGTGTATGCTTTGCAGTGGTATTTGGATGGTTTCCTGCTCTCTGCCAGCACAAAAAAGGCATTTCTGTTACAATGGCCCCTAACCACACAATGACGGCATTAAGGATTTATTTGGAGGTTTCATTATTTTCTCCTCTTTTGTTCCTTCCAGGATGTCTTCCAAGCGACCAGCCTCTCCGTATGGGGAAGCAGATGGAGAGGTAGCCATGGTGACAAGCAGACAGAAAGTGGGAGAAGAGGAGAGTGACGGGCTCCCAGCCTTTCACCTTCCCTTGCATGTGAGTTTTCCCAACAAGCCTCACTCTGAGGAATTTCAGCCAGTTTCTCTGCTGACGCAAGAGAACTGTGGCCATAGGACTCCCACTTCTCAGCACAACACAATGGTAGGTTTGCTGATGGTCTATTGTGCTTACATCCATTCTTTGAATTCTGCCTCTACAGTAGTTTGGCATCCAGATCTGTACTTTATGGAGTATACAATGCACAGTTACACGTACAGAACATGCTACAATAATGTGAAAGCTTTGACCTAGCTGGACTGCCGTTACCCTCCACTACAAATGCTAAATCACTTGCAGTGCAAACTCCACTTTTCCTCACCTTTGCCTGCTGGCATTTAGGGTGATAAAATTTTTTAGCTATAGTGATGCGAATTTGAAGTGTATGTGTTCGCCAAACAGTAAATGGGTTTGGAATACTGTAAGTGAGAGTCATGTTTGGCGTGGGGTCTGAAATATCACCCCAATGCCAAGTTTATGCAGTAGTAAGGCACGGAAGTCTGTGTAAAGGGTAAAAAAATAAAAGCAACTTTGGATTCTGCCGGTTTTAAAAATTCACGTCTGATGTGTATTTCACATACCACAGACACCTATAAGAAAATTTGCTGTGCTTATGGAATTAAATCAGCCTTCCACTTTTTCACTTGTGAATTCCCACCTTTTTGTGCACTTTACAAGTGACACTGTGCACTTTACAAGTGACACTGTGCACTTAATTTGTTACGTTTAACAGACCACTGGAAGTCCAGAACTGGCTTTATCGAAAAGCAGACAAACAAAAGAACAAAAAGCAATGCCATGTTCCTCACTAGTGTCGTAGTGTCACTATTGTAATGTGACGTGTTTGGGCCCTTCATGCAGAGTACTGTGATTCATTTTTATAAAGGTTGAAAGGTGCAGGGAAAGGCATTGAAACCCCAGGAGGACTTAGGCACCTCGACAAAGCCATCTATTGTGAACACACTTACACAGTTCTTGCCTGTTTACAAATTGACTGTAACTTTTCTCTTAGTCCCCCACTTTGACAAGGGCACTGACAATTTCACTTTAAGTGAAGATAATGAATGGACCTGCATATTTAAAGGCTTTTAAAGAGGCATTGCAAAATAGGTGATAGTGTATTCTCATAAAAGCCTGCAACAGCTCCATAGTGGTATTTAAGCCCTTACAGCTCATTACGCATATGTAACAAGCCCTAAGTAAAAAGCCCTTAGGGATTATTATTTCTCATAGGACCAAGTCACTGAATGTTCACTGAAGCTGCTCTTGTAGACAAAATATCTCACGATCCTGATCCATTTTTGTTCCTTTTTGGACTAAGGCTTAAGTTCAAGCAGTGGTTTGGAATATTTAATTTTATTTTGTGTTATTGGAACTCTAAATGAAGAAAGAAGGTAATTGGAAAAATTACTCATGGGCAGACATGTCATTATCATTTTCTAGCTTGTTTACCTCTCATCCTTTATCATATGTTTTATGGAGATGTAATTCGTTCATATACAGTTCCAGCCAATGGGATGTTAGGATATGTAACCAGTGTATGAGCTTTGCTGTATTTTGGCCTATTTTAAGAAAGTATACTGAAGGTAAGGAGTTGTTCCTGAAAACATTTAAGTCAATAGATAAACTGTTGATGACACCAGTACTGTAGAATCAGAGCCTAATGAAATAAAAACTCATTGTCTTCTAAGGAACCCAGCAGGACTATTTTAACTATGCCTCACTGAAACACTTAACTGCTCTTTAACGGATTTTAACTAGCTTCTTTATTCATTTATATTTTTTAAGACCAAAAAGTTTAGCTGATCATCTAGTGTTACTTCCTGCTAGGAAGGCTATATTTAATGTGATGCCAAAACAGCGTGTTCTGTGTCTTTATAATACAAGATACTGAATTGTTGCATGTTTTATACCGTTTTGCTGTAGTAGTGAGATGATGTAGGCTTATCTGAAGCATGTTTGGGGGATTGTACGGACTGGTTTTTTCTTCATATATATTTTAAGAAACTTGCCAGTTTGTATGAATGTGACATTTTGGTAATATCTCTCTCTTAGTGAGGAGTGTCTTGTAAAAATCATTATCAGGTAGGTCAGAAAGGATGTAGCCTGTGTGTCTCCAGAAAGAAGGAAGTGATCAGTATAAATGAGTAAAATATACATAATCACTCCTTCTGCTGTTGTGGTATGTAGTTATAAGAAGGAGGTAACTGAACCTGGTGCTTGCATAACTTTTAAATGACTTCAATTTGGGTGATTAGCAGTTATGAAAGTCATTCCCAAAGGGTATTCACTTTGGTAGCATTATAGAGGTAATTTTTATACTGTTTGAATTGACATTCTGTGCTATTTTATAGTCTCTGGGAAGCAAATCCAGGCGTATGCACATATGCACACAGCGCCACAAAGTGCGGTCCAATACAGTTTTACTGATAAAGCTCCAGCAGTGTGCTTCACGCTACTTAATAGCTTGTCAGCTGCACTACTACACCTACTGACCGAGTCTGCAAGTGACTATGGAGTTCTTGTTTTGCAGCTGCATGCTGTCCTTAGCAGGGTACACCTTTACAGGTCTCTCCGATGTCCGATAAGACAGGATCAGACATACAGCCAGTCTGAATCATGTAGTGCATCACTCTGCTGCACCCTCCTAAACTATACTGCTTTGTGCGTGATTGTTGGCTAAGACCCTTCTCTGAAGGGATTCTTAGATAGACATGGTATAGATCCAGAGAGATCTTTCTGTGTTAGCTCCATGTGCAACACCCATTTGGCTTAGGGAACAATCTCAGCAGAAGAAAGCCACAGCCAAGGGATCTGGAAAGGGTATGGACTTACACAGCTTTGTCTCATCAGTAGGCTGCGTAGCTGAATTCCTCTTGTCACCACAGCTGTCCCTGCCTCCTCGTATTTTGCCTCTCACCACTGGGTCGTGAAGGGACAGTTAGGAAAACAATTTCACCCTCAAGAATCAATTTCTTGGCCTCACTTTTCTAGCTGCTAATTGACCCTCTCTTTCTTAGGTTACTTCTAGCTGTGCTTCCTTTTACAAGTCCTGCCAGCTGGGACATCCTAGGATCCTTAAGGTAAAGGGCTGATTGTACCAGACTGATGATAACTCAACAGTTTACCCCCTTAGACTTTTGAAGATTCACCCTGTTGCACTTCACCAAGTTGTAACAATTGCCAACTTAGAGACACAGCTCAGAATGCTGGGTAAATTCTTATAAAAGGAGGGCAAAATCCCTAGAAAGAAACCTTCAAACCTAACCAGAATTGACAAAAACCTGCAAACCCCATCTTCCCATCAAAATGAACAGGGTATTTCTGAGGATGCTGGAACTGCAGCCAGAGAAGGGTTAGTGCTGTGGGTGCAAACTGAGATGCAGAAGGCTCCATCCGAACATCAGGAAATGCCTTTTACTGTGAGGGTGACTGAGCATAGGAACAGGTTGCCCAGGAAGGTTGTGGAGTTTCCATCTTTGGAGATATTCAAAAGCAGTCTGGACACGGTCCTGGGTAACTGACTCTAGGTGGCCCTGCTTGAGGAGGGGGTTGGACCAGATGACCTCTGGAGGTCCCTTCTAACCGTTCTGTGGTTTTGTGAAAGGCAGGGGCAACTCTATCCCAAACTCTCTTCCTCTTGATAGAAGAAACTAGATACTTATTGTAAGTAAGAAACAATATTTTGGACAAACAAAACAATAATTTACCAGACTTGAACCAAAGGCTCAGCAGAAAATAAAAGACAAATAATTTGACCTAGAATATATCCGAGAGTCCCCTTAGGATGTTTGTAGCAGGCAATAAGCTTAGTGGTGAAACACTTGAGGATTACAGTATCAGTCAATATCTCTTCTGAAGAAACCTATTAAGGCTACAGTATTTGGATAGCACAGGTAGTTGTTAGCTCATCTAAGTTGGAAGGATTTATTTTCTTTATTTCTATTTGTCTGCCTTACTATGTTGCTTTTGCCACTCTGAAGACTACTGATCTCGCCAGCGGTGTCTGTGTGCTAATTTCTGAAAATAAGAGATGTCAAAGCTAAAAGCGCTAATTAAAGTATACCACAGGCATGGTGTACTGTGGTCAAATTCGACTGTTCTTCTTAACTGTAGAATATCAGTCAAATGCTGGATGAGATTAAAAAAAAAAAAAAGGAAGTTCTGACCAAAAGATCAAACTGGTAAAGTATAATTTTGCCACTGTCCAGTTGTTCCAAACTCTGTGACTGCACTGCTAGCCCACATTTGTCCTGCACTTTCAGTGGGATTTAGAGTTCATTTTCAGCAGTGCTGTTAATTGATAGGAAATATTACAGTGCACTGTTAAGTAGCTTTATTGCTTCACACGAAAAAATGTTGCATTTCTGTGGTGATTGAAGTTATTCCTCTGTAACTTGGGAATAATATTAAGAAATTTTGGTCATATTAAGAACAACATTACTACTGGTCAAAGAGCTTACTGATACGTTGCTTCATGTTTTTCCTCCACTTGACCAAAATAAAAGGTTGTTTAATGCTGCGTTTGAATTCTCTTATCACATACATGCTGGCCTGCACTTCACCTGTTGGTCAGGGGTCATCAGCATGTGAATAGTACTGGATCAGAACAACATGCGGCTACAGCATTTAGCTACTATTCAGAAGTTGCGAAGAGAATGGAAATATGAATGCATATAGCTTTTTAAAAAGTCAAATAGGACTCTAATTATACTGAGCTAAAGAATGCCTATTAAAAAAAAACCACAGTGGTTTTAGAGAAATTTTAATTTCCAGTGTACCTTTGTGCATCAAGCTTAGGATAAGTTATTGTGATGGTACAATGCACAGTGTTGTGAACACCAGTGCCGTTATTGTGCCAGCTCTAATAATGAGAATTTCATTGTTTGGGGAGAGCAGTCTCCTACACTCTAGACAAAAGTGTAATTACTTTTGAACGATGTGGAATGTGCTCAGTTTAATAGCACGGAGAATAGATTCACAAAGATTCAGATAAAGCTAGCTTGGAAGCCATATGTGCAATGTGGCAGTATGAAATTGTTAGCAGGCACCATAATTACAACACACACACACACACAATTTCACAGTTTAAACTATAAACTGTTGTTTTTGTAAGAGATAGAGAGGCTTATCTGAACAAGACTAGTTCAATTAAAACAAAGCAGAAATGGTGGTAAGTTTGCATTTGTCTTCTTTTGATGTTCTTTCCTTCCTCTCTTAATGGTAAATTGATATTTATAAGACGATGAAATTGCATTGTTAAAAACATTGCATTATAAATGTCATCACAAAAGTAGCACATGAAGGCAGTTTCCACAGATACAATTTCAGGCTTGTATCAAGAATTTGATCTTTTCAATCTTTACACTTGCACTGTTTCAGAGAATGACTCTGTGGGCTATTAGGAAAGGAAACAAATAAAGAAGAATCAGCCAGGACCCATCAAACAGCTGTAGAAGTTGCCTACTGCATCATTTAGTCCAGACCCTAGAAAACTCTGCAGTCCTTGAGAACCAGTCATGATGGAGCCAGAAAAAGCTTTGATGCCTCTCGTATCTGCCTGACAAAGTATCTTCCATTTAAGTTATTATAACGTGCTTATCCTCCTTGTCATGATCTGTATTCTCCTGGCTCTCCAATCCTGTCCCATCTATGTATGTAAGTAATGCTGACAGTATTTAGCAATTGCTTGCAAACTACTTGTTGTGCAGGTCCTGTATAGGGCAGGTAAAAAAAAAAAGTTTTCATTCTTCAGGTGAGGCAGGGATCAAAGCCATAGTGCAATTCAGGAGCAGCAGGCTAGTTTATGGAAGTTCCCTTGGTTTTTTTCTACCACTCTCTTAATACGGTAAGTTTTGCTTACTTGTGGCCATGGAGAAATAGAGTGGATATATCATTCCAGCTGAAGTCAGTGGGCAGAAAGACTGGCTGAAGCTTGAGATGACACACTGGTGTTTTGATCAGACTCTGAAAGGTCCAAAGGTTGGTTAGGGGACAATAAATAAGTAATGAAGTAGGAAAACATTTTTTTTTTCCCCAAGCAGGAGGGTTAGAACTACATTTAAAACAATAAATTAACAAATCAAGACCAGACTCATCATCTATAAATTGCCTGAAATACAGGGTGCAGATGACTAGTTTTTAAAGGCCACGAAGAGAAGTGGAAACAGCAGTTGTTTGTTTTTGCTGAAGATCATCTTACTGTGAAGCAGTCACGTTTTTAATGGATTCATTTGAATGCAGTTAAGCAGAAAATAATCAACAGAAAAGTAAACACCTTTGTTTTATGGAAGTGCTGGGAACTGTATGTATCCATTGTTTGCAAGTGATTATATGCCTAGGAATCAATTCATTGACTTCATACTGGAAAATATGTTCATTTAAGCTTCTTGCATAAATACTAGTAAAATCTAATTCAAGTGAATAGCTGAAAAATTCCACAGGAAAAAAGATAGGTAAAACCATAGTCGGTAGGAATATTTGAACCAGATGGTCTCTCTTACAATGAAGAGAAAAGAACTATTAAGTGCACTATGAAAAAGATACATAAGCCTTAAAAGAAAAAAAACTTGGTCATCTTTCTAAGCAAAGTAATCTGCCCTAGGACATCCACAGTGGACACAGTTGTTTCCTGCCAAATTAATATCTCAATCCAGACTGCCTTCAGTAAGCAGCTCAGTTTGGGATTACACACATTTACTGAGATCTGCTAGGTAATTTCACTGAGGATTGTATGTTTTTACTGGAAATAGTGCATTGGCCTCACCTCTACCAGATCATCCTAGTAGTATGTGCAGCTTTCATGGCTTGGAAGTGCAGCAGCGTGTCCGCAGCAGTACATTGCAGCCAGTACCCAGAAGACTGGGACAATGATATCTTCCAGAGGGAGGTAGGAGATACAAGATACCACAGATTTGGAACAAAATTTTGAAGCTACCAATTTGAGGAGTGCTGATGAAGAGGAAGACAGGGGTATGGAGAAAGCCCCAGCAGGACTGCAACATTACTTTATAGCAACAACGTAAAGAGACTACATTTAAGTGTTCCTACTTCTTGATACAGCTTTTGCTTTCAGCAGTCAATTCCTAGCTGTGACATAACGTAGGTAGGATCTATGGTATGTCCATTCTACCAGAACTCAAACAATAGCTGTGGACTTCATATGGTTTTGCCAGTCCAGGTCCATCACCTGTCGCACTCTGCCCAAATTTACTCTGAAACGCTGCCTTTTCTTTGTTGATAGTGAATCTTTACAGTGTTGTAGTAAGGCAGAAACCCTGCTGCCAATTAAACACCCAGTTCTCCATGGTTCTGGAAAGAGAAGGCAGCAGAAATTTAGTTAAATTTTCATGCTTTCCCTTTCAGCCAATGGGGTTATCTCCTTTGGCCAAGCTTCTGCACTGTTAAGAAGTTTGTGGCCTTGGGCTGGCAGTGTAACTGCTATCAGAATACAGAGCAGCATACCAGACTTTCGTACTCTCATCTTACGCATGCCTCAAGTTGATTGTATTTTGCCCCCTACATAGTGCAGACTTCTACTTTTTGCACACCACCTTGAGTCATTTTTGCTTCAGTAGTTGCCTGTTCATTTTAGAATTTCCAGAACATTTTCCCCATGTGCTTTCTGTCTGCAGCATATGCTTTTCATATCCACCTTACTTCCTCCAAGTGGCTGGTGTGGCTTTCTCCCTTTCTTTTCACTGCAGGTGAGAAAGCCTTTTTCTCTGTTTCTGGCTTTATAAGAACAGCATTACTCTATCGCTTTCTGTCTGCTTGCAGTTGTCCTCTGAAAACCTTTTTCTGCCTTGCCCATTTTCTTCCTCTGCTTGTAGTCATATTTAACTTAGTCATTTTTATTATTAAATCCATTCTAAAGCCTTTTAGTAAATAGCTCATATGAAGACATTGCACAGTAAAAGAAAGTATTGCACTATTTGCTTGGACAGAATGTCGATAAACTAGAGGATGGTTGGTTTTTGATATGCAGCTCTGCTTTCAGTAGAGGTATACCAAGACTGAAATGCATTGTGAAGTATTGGTGATGGTTTCTTGAGTCTGAGTTGCAAGGAATCTCTGTGATTATCAGCTCTGGCTCCTAGAAGTGCCAGAACCTTCTGCTACACTCAGTACTCACAGTCTTGTTTTACAGTCTCTTCTCTCACTATCAAATGTTTGTGTCCGTAGCAGGATGTCACCCATTGCAGCGACAGTTTGAAGCATTTCTTTCTTTTCTGTCCTTTTAATGGCTGAGTGAAATGCTCTATCATGTTTTTTGCCTTCTCTCTTTAAGTATGTTTTCTCAGGTTATACAAATTTAAGTTGGATTAGGCTGTGCCAAGGCCAGCTTGCTTTCTCTAATTTTTCTTGCCACTGCTAATGCTTTTGCAGATTCACCAAAAGTAATGATGGTTGGAGTGGTAATGAAACTGTGGCTTCAGGCAGTTGCTAGCATTTAAAGTGTCATGTCATCCAGTCATGTTTTTTTTCTTTCATGGAGCTAATGACTTCCTCTTTTCTTGAGTATATCAGTGAAATATCACCACCTTCTCCACTGTAATAAAGGGGTTTATTAATTTTCTCTGGAGATTCATGGCTGGAGAAGGACCTGTGGTAAAACAGACTACAGATTTCAGTATGTGTTTGCTTAAGTATGGGCATCTAACGTAGGTGGGTTAACTCCTAAGGCACGTGCAGAAACCTCTCTACAGGAGAAGATTGACATGCTGCAATGTTTCTGAACCAACCAATGCTCCAAAGCGTTTCAAGACAATTAAAGGGAGGACACAAAATTTCTTAAGTAAAAAGAGTCCTTTATGTCTGGGGTAGCAAGCTTGTCTGAATAGCTTGGCCAGCCTCATTTCCAAATTTTCTTTAACACTGCTCTTTGTTTCTTTTTCTGGTTTAGGTACAGTTGTGTGACCAGATAAGGCATTTTTTGGTCTTCGTAAAGGAGAAGTAGACTTGATGAAGCCTGTGAATTTAGCATCACTAGATAAACCAAGGGGCGTAACTGAGTAGAGTTTGTGCCCAGTTTAACTAAGGATAATTTTTGCCAGAGCAGTGTAAACAAGACTGTTATTATGTGTGGAAAGAGTCTGCTTCAGCATCCTTTTTTTTATGCTTTTAAAACTGAATCCACCCCAAGGAAAAAAACTGCTATAAAGATTAACTTTTTGTAGTTTGTACAGGCAACAGGCAAATTATATAGATTGTCTGAAATAGAACAATAAAATCTAACATCAGACTGTTATTATCTTTATTTATATTGTACCCAGAGCGCGATTTATTTTTATAGAGACAGAAAAAAGAAACATTCCTGCCCCAGAATGCTTAGCTTATGACCCTGTTCCTGCAAAATAATCTGGTTGATTGGAACCTAATGCTGATGGTAGCAAGAGGGAGGGAAGGAGAGGTCACTGACTATAACTCCTTCTGCACATAGCTTTTTGTAGGATTGAAGTTTGATGGCACAAAATAAGAAATATTATAGCAGAAGGTAAAATCCTTCTGACGTCTCAAGTCTGAATTGCTGCAGTAGATTGTATGTGTATCTATACGCCAGGTCGTGTCAGAAGTAGAAGCTCGCACTGCTTTATTAATATTGCTAGCCAGAAATAATACAAAATATCTGTGCTTCAGACACTCCTCTCTGTTGTTACTCAGATTGAATTTAAAGTGCGTGTTTCATTTCTGAAACTGTAAGTGAAACTCCTGTCTTTCTCACTCTCTTCATTTTAAACTGCTGCAGTTGTAATCAGGAGAGTTGCTCAGGTTTGGATCCATCTGTGTTCAAAGGCAGCAGCATTCACTGAGGTTAGCATCTAGCTGCCTAGGATCTGTGGGTCCCCAGAAAACAGCCATACAAACGCCGAGCTTAGTGGATTTAGGACTCTGTAGGAAAGAGTTAGTTTTTTGCATAATTTTCAGTTAAATCTGTGGGCTTTTTTATGGTATATGAGAGCAGTCTCAATAGTAAATTTCTGTTGATTATAGGTCTCGGCGCAGTAAGAGAACATTTTGGCTTTCTCTCATACAGGAAGGAAGTTAGCATAAATGTGGTCACTAACACATAATGTCATGTCAATCACAGTGTCACTTTTGGGGTGAGAATTCAAGGGTGAGGACTGGTCAGACTAAATCTTTACAAAGTGTATGTTCAGAGGTAAGCTAGTAACTTCAGGATTAACTTTATGGTTAATGGAAGTAAATAGGGAATAGCAGAGTGTGATTCATTTTGGCCTAACATAGCTTCTAAGTAGGTCAGAGAAATCACACCCTAGAAGTGCCTATTTTTCTTCATAGGTTACAACTGGGGCTTAGGGTGATAAGCTCAGCTGTTGATCCCTATAGTTTAGAAGTCTGTAGTTAGATAACTTCAACCAAAAAAGCCTTGAGTGAGAGGTAATTGCCTGGCCAGACAGTTTGCTTTTTTGTAAGTAAGTATTTGCTATATAGTGCTTAGCTCTGTTAGGAATATAAAGCATTCTGTACCTCGGAGTTCAAAACTCATTTGAGTTTGTGTCCTGTGTCTGGCTGATGTTAGAGCGTGAGTCCATGGTACAATCTTTACTTTTATAAATACAAAGTCTGCAAATACCCCCTTTTTTTTTATTCTTAAATTTATATTGTCTTGACACAGACAGTAATGCACGTAGAGTGTGAGGGAGAGCAGATTGATCATTCATGATAGTTATATGCATAAGACTTGTTTAAATTCTTTTTAAACCAATTTGATAAATTCTATTGGAAAACAGTTTTTAGAATTTTATATACCTACAAGCAGAATTGAAAATAGTGTGATTCAGTTCTGCAAAGAATACATCTCTGGTAGATGATGTACTTTTCCTGTTTGCTTGTGGCCAGTGTAAACTTAGCTTTCGGGCAGAGACCATCGCTTCAGTTTTGAAGCTGTCAACATGAGTATTGGGTAATACATTGACACAGGGCCACAGTGAATTCCCTAGTTTTCCATGTGGATAAACTAATTTGACTGAAATCTTACTTTTATATTTAGGGCCTGTATCTTTATTTTGCTCTGTAAAATACCACAGTTGTTGGACTCCATACTTGTAATTTCATAAATATTTAAAAAAATGGCAAGTTTTCAGTTTACCGGATGAAATTAGACTGTATTACCAGCTTCCCAGTTGTTGATTTATCATTGGTAACTCCTTTCTCTTGTCTGTGCCTTAATTTATACGCTAATACAATGGAAATGATACTTGTCCTTCATCCATGGTGGTCTGTCTGTGGTCTGTTAGTGTTTCCAAACTCATGGAGATTCTTGAATGCCATACAGTGAGATTGGGGTTCAGTTGACCAAAGTTTAGGCACATAAAAGTTAGGTGTCTGGGCTCTCTTCACAGTTTACAGAAAAAGATAACCACCCTCCTAGAACAACCTTTCCAATCTTAAAATAAGCATCTAAGATAAGAAAGATGAATTACCCTCTGAAAGTGCTTGTCTATTGACTATAGAGGGAGCTTTAATGACTAGTTTAGACTAGTGTCTAATTTGGGGCTAAAGTTAGGTGAGAGTAATCCCATTTACAGTACACAGTGGAGTTAAAGAAATAACACACATTCTTGTATAAATATCGTCTCGTATTTTTGTAGAAGTAACCACGTTCAAGCTCATCTTTTTTTGGGGAGGTGTCTGTGTGAAAATTCTCGCAGACTTCTTTTTTAACCAGCACTGATGGCATTTAGTGAGGTTTTAAGAATTGGATATTCCCTAAAAGCAAACCTTTTGTTGTTTATCCAGGCAGCAATGTTAAGTTCAAATAATAAATTTTACACTTACATGTACAGTTTGAAACGTGTTGGTTAGCAACATGAATCGGAGAACAGAAGCAATCCAACATGCCTTTAAAAGGCTATTTTGAGAAGATTCTCTCAATATTGAAAAATGGTATTGACTGCAGTGGTTTTCCCCATTTTAAATTTAGGGAATTACGTCTCAATTATATTAGAAATTTACGTGCTTAATAAAGCATTCATCGTTCTTACTATCAGCTTCAACAAATGTCTAATTTTATTATTAAATTCAATTCATTAAGAGAACACAGCGTATGTAACCTGTTGTGTCTGAAAGATTTGATTTAGCCTTGCTTGGTCATTTTTATAGCAGTACTGACAAGTCCAAATGGCATGCAAAGGCTTAGCAGATAGACCTAGCAATATATTAGTTAAGAAACTGTAGTTAAGTTCCAGTCTTAGTCTGTAGAAACCTGTCTGCTGTGCTTGTTTTAATTCTATTTATGTCCTCATCTATGTTTAATCCAGAAAGTGGGTATATATACATGTGTGCAGTTTCACATTTTGGCACCGTATTTGGTATATTGTGTGCTGTGACTTGTATCATGCCTGCAGGCCATAGGAAAATGACACAAATTAAATGTGAAGTAGAGAGGAGACATAATTTAAAACTTGCATGATCTAGAGATGCAGTATGGCATATGAGAGTTGCAACATATTGCAAAAAATTCACCCTATTTCCCCAACAAGAAGACCATGTTTTCAGCTGTGCAGGCTGCTGGAGACATAGGCAGCTTTCTTAGCTGTTTGCTTGAAATAGCTGTGATTGCATTTTATTTGAGGCAGTATCATGACCACTGCTACACATGCTCTGTCGTCTTTTCGTTCCTGTCTAACTACACAGGTCAGTGTTCTCCTCTGCCCTCTTCTGTGATTCTGTAATTATATTTATTTTACATAGACATGTGAGTTCCCTTTTCCCTTTTACATATGTTGTTTTGCTTCATGCTGGGAAAACTCCACAGCCTGACAGGGCGCTTTTTTTTCTTTTTCTTTTTTTTTTTTAAGCACTCCAAATTCTATCCAGCTTTAAACTCTTATGTTTATAACCCTGAATATCTCTAAAACGTCTTTACCTAAAACACTTTATGGTTTTATTACCAGGTTTATGCCAGTAATAATATTCACATCAGCTTTCTTAGGGATAATCTTTAAGCAGAACCTAGCAAGAAAGGCTTTGAAAACTATCATTCCCAGGAACGCAAATCTCGGAACATGAAACATCGGTTTAATCGCCCTCTCTGACAACTTAACGCGACAGATTGAAAAATACAAGCCGATATGGAAGTGGGATCAATGGATTATCAAAGTCCTAAACATCTTCTCTTGGGGGGGGGGCCGGGGGCAAGCTTTGGGGTCCATTGGCATGCATAAGACATGAAGTTTGCATAGCTTACCGCAGATCCGATGCTGTCTGACTGGCAGGGAAGTTGAGAGGGAGAGAGAGAGATTTACATGAGGGAACTCAGGGGGCTTTGTCACGGCAATTGTATAAAGTGATATACAGTGCAAATCGACTCGAGCATGTCCCTGGATAGCAGGCGGTTTACAGCCTCTTCGAGCAGAGATTACTGCTTTATCTTGTCATACTAAATTAACGTGGCAGCACACTGTTAAACAGTGGTGACCTCTTCATCTGTGGAAATTGCTGCCTAGAGGAGAGATGGTATTTAAGGCTCTCTTTCTCTCTCTCTTTCTCCCCTCCCCACTTTCTCTCCCTCTCCCCCTCCCTCCCTCCCTCCCTCTCTCTATCTTGTCTTTTTTTCCCTGTAGGGCCCTGAGGCATTTTTGGGTTAGGTTGTAACATTAAAGACAAAAAGAAAGAAAGAAGGGGGGAAGGGAGAGGCTTTTAACATCAAGGTGACAACAGCTATGTGTTAATTGGGCCTTTGTTGTTTGATTAATAGCCACTTTGGTGTAGAATATTAAGACAGTTGTTTGGACAACTTTCTAAAAATGACATGTCCTTTCAGTAAACTGGGATTAAGCAATGTTCTCTGGTCTGCACATTTTAACTCCTTATTGTTACTGCATTTAGTCCTAAGCTTACTGTTATTTAGGAGCGAGCATGCCATCCTCCTCTTCTGGCACCATCCTCAGCTGGCATACGTTGACATAGCTCTCTCCAGTGGCACTCCAGTGAGCGGCCCTCATGCTGGTATTACTGAGGGTCAAGGTGATGAAGATACCACGGAAACGTAGTTGGGCTCCTGTGTTAGACTGTGACAGAGGCTTTTTAGAATTAAATAATCATCCTAGAAATACAGCTAAGTGGGAAAAGGGCCATAGCCCTTTCATCGGGCTGGCAGTGCGATACAGAAGAATGGGAAAAATCAATCTTGCGTTCCCATCTTTTTCAGTAAACTGAGGCGATGAAGGCGAGAATGACATCTCTTCCTTAGACCAGGTTTTCTGTTCCTGATTTTTCTGTTTACTATGCAGTGATTCATTGTGGGTCCAACGCAAAACTCTTTGAAGTCAGTATAAAGACTGCTTTGTCTTTAATAGGCTTTGGATCAAGGCCCACATGACCTTAGGCAAATTATTGCAAATCAGTGTTATGAAGTGCTTTGAAATTTGCAAGCATACATGTCCAAAGGACTAATCTTTGCTGTAATTTTTTATAAGCAGTTGGGAGGCCAGGTGAAGTCACGTTGGCCAGCCTAGCATTGGGGATAGCCATGTGCTGAAAATGGTAACATTATGGCTGCATGTTTGGGTGAAGGAGTCCTTCCCTACCTCTTCCTTTGCTGAATCTTTTAGTCTTTAGCAGGCTCTGGTGCTATGTTGTTGAGGTTATCAGTTGACAAGAGAAAACACTTTTATGCTAAAAACTCAGCACTGACTCTGGGGTGCTATAGGACTTTCACTACTTCAGTCATATGAAGAAAGTTATGGAAGTTTAATGATCTGAGATGGAAAAGGACTTTAAGATCAACTAGCTTGGATTTTTCATAGCTGTAGACAATTGTTCCTTACTGTGAATTTCTTGAGCTGCCACCTACACAGATTCATGCAAAATTCTGTGCATTTTGTATTGTACATTTTGTATGTAACATTTTCAGAGGCAAGCTTTTATTCACTTCTCTGAGATGCCAGCAAAGCTTATTTTTGCAGTAGAATATTTACCATCTGAGATGCAATGTATCTGTGAACACCGATGTTATCATTGTTTTCTTTGGATGAATTTTGAAGGCCATTGAGCTAAGGACTTACACTAGAGATACAGAAAGGACTGACTTCCTGATTTATTATTTTTAGAAATCAATGCATTTGATAATTTATGTACAGCTTACAGAGGCCACGTAAGTGGCTCATGAATCGATCAGCAGCCAGCAAAAATGAAAGCTAATGAGCTCATTTCAATAGCAAGTTGCTCATTAGCAGGTAGGCTCACTGATCTTTCAGGTTTTCCAGTTCAAAGTCGCATGGTCTTTCCATGTTCGTGGAAGAAGTAGTTTCCTTGAAAAGAACAAAACAGAAGAAGGCGGCACAGCAAGGTTTTGAACATTTTCTTGTTGCTTTGACATATACATTTACAGTAAATGCTTGATATTGGGCTGGAGAGGCAGCCACCTAATGGTCTGCAGGGCTAAGTCTGTGCCCATCGCTACAGTACAAACAACTTTCAGCAGCTGAAATTGAATTTACTAGCGAATTTACAAGATGTATGGGAAGAGGAGTATGGAGGCCTCTTCTCTGCTTCTGCATTGAAATTGATACATTCCCAGCACAGCACTTTTCCCAGGACAGCATTTTCAGCCCAGCTTTTCTCCAGCTCAGCAGTCAGATGTGGGATGCTAGAAACTGCATTACCGTGCAGGACTAGGCAGTATGCGCTTCCCCCCGTTCGCAGTCAACACTGTGGCCCATCCTGGTCAGATAACAGCAGGCCTATGTCCTCCTCTCTCCTAGTAAATAATTATTTGATGCCTTGTTTGAAACGCTTTGGTGCTTCCAGTAGGATTTTTGTAGGGTGTACGCAAAAACTAGCTCATTTGGCCCAGGTGTTATCCTTCTTGGTAGAGATACCAAGAGCTGAAGAAACATGGGAATTAACCTCCCCCGAGGAAGTACTCTAAGGGGCAGTACTAAGAAGTATTGTGAATTTTATGTGCTAGGGCTCATAAACCTGCCTGAGAGCAGGTTTTTAGCTTTGTCCATTAATAGAGTACCTTGGTGTCCAGCACTACCATTGATTTCTTCTTTTCCTTTTAGTAAAGAAGCAAATTCATTATTAATCTTTTTGAAAAGCAAACCCACTGCTTTAATTACCAAACCTTTGATAGAAAATTATTGAATCCTTATGTTATTTATGTATGCAAGTATACAGGTAAAAATATGTAGGTGTATATATATACAAACACACGTACTTTAACTATCTGCTATAGACATGAGAAATATCCTGCTCCTAATCAGACTGGAAAAAAACAGATTCTTGACAGAGTTGCCTGAGGGCCCTGCAAAAGAGGGACTCTTGAAACATATTTTAAAAATAATTTTTAAAAAGACAGATTTTTCAAATCTCAGGAATAGATATTCAACTGCCTGATTTGGCTTGAAATGAGTTGGCTGAATCAGTTTCTTTTTCTTTTAAGTAAGTCTATAAAGCTTTGATGAATCTGGCTCATTGTTTAGCACTTATCTCATGAGTAAAGCTTGAGAGGTTTGGCTTGAAACTTACCAAATCACATCTTTGGAAAATGGCCCAAGCCTATTGTTTTATTTGGGGGGAAAAAAAAAAAAAGCTAAAGCAAAACACAACCAAAAAAACCCTGATCCAGCTTAGTGGGTAAGTCCCTTACAGACCTATAGAGCCCCTACCGAATGAGCCCGTCTGTTTCTCAATGTATGTGAACCCTGCACTTTATGGAATTGTAGGGCTGAGAGGGATTGTGAGAGGTCATCCAGTCCCAGCTTCAATCCAGGGATCAGCTGTACCAATGTCATTTCTATCAGATAACAGCCTAACTTCCTAAGTTACTCAGTGCAGGAAACTTAACAACCTACCAGTCTATCTGTCCTGGAGTATTGCTGTCTTTACCATTAGAAAGTTATTCCTAATGTGTAACTCAAATCATTTCTGCTTCAGTTTTAGCCACTGCAGCAAGAGAAATATAGTTTCTCTTTTCAGCAAATGTTTTTGTATTTGAAGGCTGATATCACACCCCCTCTTCTCAAACTTGTCTTTCAGTATGTGGAATTCTTGTCTCCACCATATTTTTCTAAAAATTTTTTACTGTTTTTTTTCTTCCCAGGAACTAGTAGTAGTGGAAACATTTACATTTTAACAGCTGTGTCTCCTGCTTAACAACAGATGATTTTCCAGTAATGACAATGATGTCTGCAGCAGGTGCATCTGAGATGCTACTGAAAAACTCTAATTCCAAGTAAGAACAGACTCAGGGTGGCTCAGTCACGGTTTCATAAATGGTGCTGAGTCGTTTTGTTCAATCAACTTGCAGTTAAATCCTCTCTGGTACTAGTCTGTCTAGTTAGCTGTGGGTTAATTTTCGAATGGAAGGAAGGCTTTGTGTGCCACTGTCTTTTGCTTAGTTCACTGGTAGAAGACAAGTTTTGGCGCTGCTTAGCTTTGCAGCTCTGACTGCATAGCTGTGGAATAGCAAAATGGATTATAGTGCCTCTTGCATATCAAAAGGATTGCCAGTGAAGTCTGACTACAGGATCTTTTCTTATAGAGAGGAGGAAGAAGAAACGTTGAGTCTCGGGTCCTAGAGTGAGTTTCCAAGACAAGGAGTTGGCAGGGAAGAAATCTTTTAAATTTAAGACATTTGATCTGGAAGTCAATGGGGAAAAAATAAACATCAGACCTCATGATATCAATTATCTGAGGCACGTTTAAGAAGTAGTCAGTCCTCTGAACATAATTATTTTCATATGTACAAGATAAAGTGTGTTACAGATTTAAAATAAAAATCTTTTTCCTTTTATGATCTTCAAGGAATCCACTGTTTATACAAGCTGAAATAAGGTAACTGATATAACGGGGGTTGTGCTTTTCTGCATTTTATGGATTTAATAAATCCTCTGTTAAAAGGAGTTACCAAGTCAATCTTCCCACTTTATTAGAAGACACTTAGTGGAAATTGACCTTCATATCAGCCAACAGTTCTCTTTTTACTGTGTTTTGGACTACTTGAGAAGAGAAAAGCCACATTCCCCTTAAAGCGATTCTTTCTCCCTTGTCTCTCTATTTTTACATTTTGAGTTTTTGTCTTGTGACCACCAGAAAGAAGGTATATGTATGAGCCATCTGGAAATCATAGTTGTTTGTGCTCAGGAAACTTGATGCATTTTACAAAGCAGTGAAGTAAGTACTGATCTTAAGGGAGAGTGAAGACTAGGAATATAGTTAATTTGCTGCACACCACTGCTTTTTTTTGGAGCTCTGCTGTGTTAGTTACAACTCCAGTGGTGAATACTTAGTGATTTCTTCCCATCTGTGCAGCTGAGAGAGGTTGGAGGTCAGTCTAGGGTACAGTGGAAAAAAGGGGTGTGCTTCACTGCAAAGGGAAAACCAGTATGCAAGATAAGTTGGCAATGATGGATAAAATTTCCAGTTGATCAAGAGTGAATCTTCATGTGGTGAAGCCCCTTTCTTTCCACTCTCCCTCCTGACACTTTTTGGTGGAAGGTTTTGAGCAAACTCCCCCTTCTTTGGAAGTGCAGAGTGCTACTGCAGTCAAAAAGTCTCAGTAATTGGTGGCAGATGACAGCTGCTGATGAACATCTCAACCTCATGCTTCAGTTAGGAATTTGGGTAGAATTTCACAGTATAAGGATATTATAGAAATCTTACAGAATTAACAGAATTTCAGGACCACATAGTTATAAACCACCATAGGTCCTGTAATAAAACAAATAAAGTTTACATGGTGGTAGGAGGATGATGGTCAGCTCACTAAATAAGAATATTGTGAACAGGCGTGGTCCTTGGGCTGAAAATTAAAAGCACGTAAGAGCAGATATGACCAGACATGTCAGAACTCTTCTGAATTTTCTGCACGTGTTTCTGAAGGAAGTCTTTGAAGATTCCTGTAAATGCAGGATATTAGTATATATTATTTCCAAGAAAGAAGATGGAAATAAAAAAGAACAAAAAAACTCTGAGGTTTTGTCAAAGCCAATGTGAATTAAGGGACAGTCCTTTAAAATGGATGGATGTGTTAGAAAACTGACTGGAGGACTTGCCCCAGGAATTGTGGTAGGAAATAGCTCTTCATCACTGGCAAAGGATCAGTTTGTTCCATTACAGTTCCGTTTTTCACTTCCAGATTTATCAGTTCTCTGTTGGGTACTCTTTTGAACTGTTTTGATAAATAATTGTACTTGTGAAGGTTAATGGACTGTCAGTCCCTTATTTACTCTCAAGTCAAATGTGGTGCATACTAGTCAGAAGCGTGGCTCGTGCTTCATGACCAGCTGACCTTAGTGCTTTAAAGTGTGGTTATAGTCAGATAAATGACTGTAAAAATGACATTAAAGGGTCCCATGTTTTCTGTCTTGCTGTGGCTTTAGAGGTCAAATTTAGTTGCATAAAAATACGATACTTTTATTAATTGCCTATAATGCTATAACTTAACCTGGGGTTTGAAAATAAAGCTGTGTCTTTTCTGCCTCATGTCATCTCTAGTAATAAACATTTTGCAAATGGTAGTTAACTGACTATTTTGTTGATGATATGTCTGCAAAGCAGAGTCCAGTTCCTTCTTTTGTAGCAGTATTGACTCTTTGCTGCTAATGGCAGTTAAAAAAATTTAGTCAATAAAGCAAGCAGATAGACGTGATTCAGAAAATACATGGGGAGCAAATATGTTGAATAAAGATGACATTTTAAAGCCACTGTTCTGCTTATCCCCATACATTTTAGGAGGTTCACTGGTTATAGAAGCAGAACACAAATGCTTCCATGTAAACTTCTACTAATCTGTGCCAATCTCAAATTAATTGCAACCCTTGCAGTCGCAACAATGGCTAGCAATTTCCAGACATGTTTGTTGCTATTTTCCAGTTTATTTTCATTAGTATCTTCACTGGATATTGTAAGAAAGTGTTTAATTTCATCAGTGCTTAAGCAAAAGAGTAAAACCTAAGACAAACTACTAGTTCCTCTGAGAAATTTTCACGGCTAATTCTGGTTGTGTTTAATTAAGTGTACACTGTGCATAAGCTGACCTCTGTGGTACTAAGACTCATTCTGTTACTTCCAAGGAAGAAAGTTCTACTTTTTATTTAAGTGAATAATAGCTGCGATGAAAATTAATAAACTTGCACACAAAGGCTTAAAATAAAATGTGTTCTGGAAGTGAGATTTCCAGAACAGTTTAGTCGTCTGAACCAAGTGATCCTGTTTTCACTGAAAATAACCTGTGGAGGTAGATGCAATTTGCTGATGGAGATCTTCTGAAAGTCTTGCTAATCGTTCAACATTCTGCCCAGCTTCTTTGGAGAATAAATATGTGCTGAAATCAGGAGAAGCAGGCTGATAATTAATATCTTAATGGAAAAATGTTTACAAAAGGGTGTTGTTTAGACAGTCCTCAGAATTTCTCCATTTAGTCAGTGAAAATATAACTGTGCATCCCCGTTCTGTTCTGTGGGCCTTCCTAATCCTAGACTTTCTCCTTTGAAGATGATGTTTTGGCTGATTGGGGTAGCTGTGATTTACGTATCGTCTAATCTTTTTGCATTACCAACTTCGTATGTGATAACAGTACCTTGATTTGTATAGGCTTGGGGTGAATTTGAACCTACAATGTAAAGACTTCTTTATTTTATGAATCTGATTCCTAAATAATCAGTGAAAACTGATGTCATGATAAAGTTGTGTAACACCAGGTTGAAAGACAGGGCAGCTGGCAGAGTATATATGTGCTCCTTCCAAACTTTTTAAATTTTTCTCTAGCATAAGGCCTGGATGGAGGGAAGAAAGTACATTACATTTCTATGAATGACACAAACGTGCTTCCTGATTAATATGTGATACTGATGAAAGAAACAAAATTGTCATAACTATTGTTAATACTAATAGCTATGAACGTGACTGTGATGTACTACGTTAACTACTCAAGAAAGCAGTCAGTGGTCAGGTATATCGGACTTTGCAGCATAGTGTCGTGGTAACATCTTCTTTTGGCCCTCTATTTTTAAAAGTTTCTTTGAACCTTAAGTTATGAGACACTATGTAGTGTTTCAATAACAGAAATGTAATACCAAAATGTATTGAGAAGAGCTTTGTATAAATGCGTAAGTGCAACCTCCAGTACTGTCAAAGATACCGTAAGGAAGATTGGATGCCTATCGGATGGACCGGTCTTACATGTCAGAAACTAGTTTTTGCCTGCTTTGTACCTTGTAAGTACAAATAAGCTGTCAGCATAGTTCCTGTTTATAATGTCATTTGCATGTGATTTTCACTCTCACTTCACATAATTGAATTTATTCAGGCAATTTATTTTTCAAATATGTAGTCTCCACATACGTGTACATCTGAAGATTAAAAAACTTAAATTAAGAAATTTTATGTAACTCTTTTGAGTATGTTTAAATATGTATACTGTAAGTGTAGACACTCATAGACCAGAATAGAAGGGAGGAGGAAAATAAGGAAACCCTCCAAAATGTACTGTAATTTCTTTTAATGTGTATGTATGTCTGTGTGTGTATATATATAGAGAGAGAGATGAAATGTGACTCTTATAACCAAATACCCTGTCTTTGTGTTCACCCCCTGTCTGTGCTCAAGGTCTCTAGGTGCTCAATAGGAGCTTTTTAATTATTTTTCCCTGTTTGATGTTGCTAAGTATAATGAATGGATTGCAGAGAACTTTTTGTTAGAAACCTTCTGTACATCAGCTCAGTGCTGGTAGGCACAGTGATACCTGGCTGGATCACATCCTGAGACTCACTCTTGATAAATTTAAGGTCAGAAAAAGACAGATTTTGTATAAACCATGCTCTATTAGTCAACCAATACTTCCTCGTCACCAAGTAGGCTTACATTCTTTCCAGCTAAAGTGGAGAAAATTGTGTCTGTCTTATTTGGGTTGGGCAATTCTGTGGGTTTTTCAGCATCACTTCATGATGACTGAAAACTACAGGGAATACTCAGAAATCAGTGATTCAAAGAGGAGCTTGGAGAAGAAAGGCTATTTCCAGCAAAAGTTATTCATCCTCTGCTGATGGTGGGTAGTTGGCTGTAAGTGTAGAAGAATAGATGTTCTTTGGGGTTTTTTTGTTTGTTTGTGAACATGACATACAACAGTGCACAAAATTAATTGTTAAGGAAAATATACAGTGGACTTAATCAGCTACAGGAATATGAATTCTTTTAAAATATGGCATAAGAGAATGAGACTGAACTGCCTTAAAGCTAATAAAGATCATTTGTATTACTCAGAATAATTTAGGTAAGTGATGAGAAAGGGGAGGAAAATTAGCATTTCTGTACAGTTTGCTCACTGTGTAATTCTTAATCAGGAGTGTCACAACATCCCTTGATACCATCTTATCACAAAGGTGTCTTCATACTAGGCAATGTATGCTACTGACTGCAGTTTAAAGGAACAGAAGAAAAAAACCCTGATCTGCAGAGTGAGAACAACTGTGAATCTGTCATAAACTAGAATTTATTGGGTTTTTTGCATCACTCAACCACAGTCTAAACTGGGTCCTGTGTGCAGGGTCTACGTGCATTTTAAATCTTGTTTAAGCTCTGCTTGAATGAGCTTCAGAATGGGACTTAAATGATAAAATGACATCATGCCACTCCCCTGGGCAGAACATAATGTTACCATTTGAGGTGTACTACGACCCAGAAGAGTGAACAGAGAATTGGTTCTTGGTAACCCTTGGATGCTGAATGTGCTCTGCCATTGCCTTGCTTTGGAACCTGGCAAGTCAGTTCATGTAATTTCCTGATTTGCCCTATACGCAATAATCACAAAGGGTTTTTGTGGGGATTAATGAACAAATTTTTAATAGCTCTAACACATATTACATTTATGTACCAGTGTTATGGGGATTGACTTTTGTCATTAATTTTTATTAATTATTCTGATATATTTGGCATTCTCTGATCAAACACCATCTTCTGTTTGAAGTGCATATGGTCCAAGTAAGATTGTTCTGTGGAACTGACTTTCTGTGAATGTCTTTATTCTGTGTTGATAAACACAGATATTTATGTATTTTTTGTATTTTATATATTTTTTGTATATTTTATTGATTTAAATATATTTATATATTTTATTATTATTTCCTGTGCAATCTTTCCTCCAAAGTTGAGAAAAGTACTTCGGTTTATACCAGAATTCCAAATTCCATTTCACTAAAATTGTGGAACAGTCGTTGATAGAAGGAAAATCAAGTTATAAAAGACATAAAGAGAAGAGCAGGTGAAATAAATTTTGGAGGGAAAATAAGTCTTTTAATAACTGCTAAAAAGGATGAAAACAGTTACTGCTTGGAAAAATCCTGTAAATTATTGTTTGTGTAGCCGTTACTTAAGAAGTGTCAGAGAGTAAGTAGTAGACAGTAATTGGTGAAGTCTATAAAAAGCAGGTAAAAGAATAGAGATCTTAGGTAAAAGTAGATCCATGAGTCCCACGTGCTAGACGATCTGCATTTTGAAAATAAATGAATGAGACAAATGTATTTCAGAACCAAGAGCATTCATTCTGAAAAATTCATATTCTATATGTGGTATCTTATGCTACAGTTAGCTCCAGTGGAGACAATGGGGCTATTTCTCAAGTAGCTATTCCATTTTAATAAAGTAATGTTTTCTGGCCCTTCTAGAAAATGAGAACTTCCAGAAGATTGGTTTTGGAAAAAGAAATAAAGTGATACTAATCTCCATGGAGGCAAAGATGATTTTGACAGTTATCATCCTGTAAGTCTAGTTGTAATCTTTTGAAAAGCAAGAGAACAAACACATGGTACAAGTAGATAAATAGATGTGAAATGAGAAGGCTCATGAACAATATACAACATATATAAAGCAGAACATGATTATTTTAAAAGTGTAGTAGATTTAGCCACACACCTACCCTTCATGTAGGATATGTGCAAGATTCCTGATATTAAATGTGTGGGCTAAGATCCTCAAAAGTATAAAGAATGAATAATTCCAAAAGAGTTGATTATTGGAAGTTGCATGGAATTCAGTCCATAAGCATGCATGCACTGTGAGGTGCTCCCTTCATACAGTATTTCATGCATCTCATTTGAGTGTTCCAGATAAAGTAAGTATAAAAAAAGAAAAATAGTAATGTATTAACTTGTTGAGAGGAGAATAGAATGATCTTGTACAATGTGATTTTATTTAACTAGTAGAAAGAGGCAGATACACTGAATGTCAGAAAAAGATGGGTACCTCTTGAAAAGCTGCAATGGCAGAGATTGTCAGAGGAATTCCTTCAGTAGAAATGAGGAAGAATTTCCTAGGGCAACATACTCTGCACAGGTGTCCTTCATTATGGTATCTTTTTGCTTACCCTGGCCTGTCAGAGCCTCCTAGTTATGTAGCAGCATCCGCCTCGCGTTATTCTAAGGTGGCTGGGAAAAAACGTGGACTGAAAGGAATGTGGTTATGGTAGTCCTTTGCCTGCTGTAAGCTGTCTGGTTCTTGGTACAGGATTCATGGGACAGTGAGCGCCTGTAGCAACATTTTAGAAACATGGAGGAATAAACACGTTGGTTTAGAAGTTTGAACAAGTGAATTACGCTACACTCCTTAAAGTTGCCAGCGGTGCACCAGGGAGACTACAACCATAATACCAAAGAAATCAAAGGGAGACTGAGTGGCAGAAAATACTCCAATGTAAAATTACAGACTGATACAGCTGGATAAAGTAATCCAAATGACAGATAATCAATGGGAGTAAGGCACTTGGAAAACAGTAATGCTGAAAAAGATTTAGATGTGTTAAAACAAATTAGATATGAGCTGGTCATGTAGCAAGGCAGCAAAAAAGGCGGTAATGAGGTAATTGTCCTTCTCCTCATAACTTTGCTAAGATTACACGTGAAATAATGTGTTCAATTCTGGCCGCGTTAGAGAAGTCAGCAAATTGGAGGGATTTCAGATGCAAGCAACAAATTACTGAAGAGTTGTTGGAGCTGATTTGTGAGACAAGACTGAAAGAGGAGAGGCTAAATATGGGCCAGTAATAACAAAGTAAATATATGCTAACTGTCCAAAAAGATGTGGATGGTACAAGCTCTCACATGGAAGAGGAACAGTGCAGAGCGCTGGAAGAAGCAGCTGTATAAGAAGAGTTTTGGGTTGAAAGGAAGCAAATACAAGGCAATGTTTCAGAGCAATGAGGGTTTTTTTTTTACTGTGTAGAATATCCGTAGGGGGAATGGGAAACCTCGCTGTCTGAGACAATTTTACTAGCCCAAATGAAACTGGGACCACACCAGAGGGCTGAGTGTGCCGTTTTGTTACATACCTGCTTTAGGTACTTGGCAGAATCACACTGTCTTATGATAAACATGAGCACAGGCCCTTATGGGTGCAGGATATTTTCTTTTCTTTTGTTCCCCAGTTTGGAGGGTTGTTCTCTCCAGACAAGATATCCTCCAAATCGTCCTCAACAAAGAGGACACAGTTTTGACCAAATCGTACGTGGCTTGTCTTTACTCTCCTCTCAGCCATCCAGACAAAGGAATGAGGTGAGTATGTCTGCCTGGTATGATTTTTTTGTAGGCTACCAGTGAACAGATGAGGTGATCTTACATCCCTTTGCCATCTGAAAACTGTGGTGAGTTGTAGTGTGAAAGCTAGGTAGCTGGGAACAGCCCTGGAGCCATTGCTAGCCTATGGCATTCCTTTTATTGTATCCCTAAATTCTGCTCAGATGGTCCTCTTCCATTCTTTCAAGGAGTTAGCACAGACAGCAGGTTTGTTTCATAGTAAAAAGCTGGTGATGAAACTGTTTCTGACACTCAATGTAGGTTTTATTACGCTTACAAAACCAGAGTTGTTGTATATGGTTAGTAAGCTTGTATTTTTACAAAGATAATAGTTTTATACCACATGATTTCCAAACTATTAGAAGGATTTAATGTATGCTGAAGACTCTACCAAGCTGTTTTGATAAGTAGTCTTATTTTTTGTTTAGCAAGGTCTTAAGGGTGATCTTTAGTCCCCCAGGGAAGAGATCATAAAAGTCTTAAAAGTGCTTTTGCAGAGTTTTATTTATTATTTTTAAGCATGAAGATTACTAGCATGAAGATAACAAGGCTGTTATAGTACAACATGTTCTTTGTTTTTGCAGGTTATAGCTAACATATTAGGAGTTCTCAAAATGCCAGTTTTGTTTGTTAAGTATTTTGAGAGCAAATAGATGTAATCCTATATTACAGTCTTAAAATGAGTTTTGCTGGAGAAAGAGGCAGTAGGAGAGATCTGGTCTGAGGATGGGTGTCAGGAATTATGTCACTAACTACATTTACCCAATACAAAGCAGTTGTTACTATTTCACTATATTTAATATCTATATTCTGTAGAAAGATTTGCAATTTATTTTTATTTATGGGGGAACACTTCATTGCAAGGAATGGGACAAAGAGGTGGGCTAAAAATAAAACCAAAATCTGTAGCACAAAAGAAAATAATGTAAAAAAATCCCTTAGACATCCAATGTAAGAGGTTCTAAAATTTCACTCACAACATTTTCTCATATATTTTTTACTACAAACAGATCCACAGTTTGCATGTAATTCTTTTATTTGTAATAAGTCAAGTAGAAATGGTGCGATAAGCAGTAAGAAACACTAAACTTGTTCTGTATGTTTGGGGATGGGCTGGAATGCAGAACAGCCAGAGGAGAAGAAATGTTTGTCTTAAAGCACTGGTTATCAGATTGTGCTCTGTACTGTAGATAGTCTGATAACGGTCTGTTGAAGAAGCACAGACAGTCAGCCAGTCGCACTGTGCTGGTTCCATCTCTTTATTTTCAGGGACCTATAATGAAATCAGTGGGAATTAAATGAATATATATTATTGTGCATTTTCAGAAATCCCACTAGGCACCTCCTTATATCTTTTGATACTTTACATCTTTGAAAAATCCGCTCCTATGTTCTGTAAATCACAGAGGATAAAGTTAGAAATCAATGCAAAACGGATTATAAGTTATTCCTTTTGTGTGAATGCAACTGAACAGTTTCTTAAAACTCATTTACAAACCTTGGAAACGCTTGACATTTTCTTTTGCTCATGCAGTTATGGCAGCAGTCTGAGTATCATGGTATTTGGAAAAAATCAAATTACATTTCAGTGTTACTCTCTGATACTGTGGGGTGGCGCTTGATATATGAGAGAGTTCCCAATTTCCGGTTTCAGATGATTGGGCTGTAGTGCACCACAGAGTAATGTAAGAGCTGAGTATTTATTGCATCAATAAAAATGAAAATACAACCGCTATGAGGCTTTTGTCCAATAATCTCCAGGCTTTTTACATCAATTATAGAAAATGCCCTAAGCTGCAGGAAATATTTATTTTTGTCTCAGTTTTACATATGGAGCGAAAAGGTAGAAGAAGGGAAAGTGTCTGATGTAACAGAGTTCATAGAGCAGATGGTCTTCTCTTTGAGCTTCAAATCATTTTCAACAAGGTTCATAGATGTCAAACACTGGAAATACCTGTTAGTCTTCCCATTGAAACGTCTGCTAGTATATCTTCTGCTTCATCAAAAAGAGGTCATTAATTAGATACAGCACTTGATGTCAAATAAATACAACCTGAAGGACAAGGGATAGTAATGCTTGCCAAAAAAAAAAATCCAGTACCAAGCAAAGTATTAACATTTTAGAGAGAGAGCTAGATGTGATCAGGATTCTCTGATAATGGGTAATACTTCCAAAATATGAATCATGGAGTCCCAAATACATAATTTCAGCAAAACCAAGACAATATTTGACTTGAATGTATTTCGCTTGAGTGTAGCATGATCATACATGGTAAAAAGAAAAAAAAAGTGCATCTCTATTTACTGTGTTTATTTCACCTAATTCAGTTAAAATTCATCTGCCATGGTGACCTCTTCAGCTGACTCTTCAGATCCATTCATCAACTTCTTCACTCTCCATTACATTTCAGTTCCTTGTAATCGTTAAAATGACAGTCCTAGAAAAAAAAAAAAAAAAATCTGTGTAATAATAGCTTTTGGTTTGCATGGATCTAGTTGCAGAACCATAGCCTGTGGATGTATATCTGTACAGGTTTCTTTACGTAACACTCTTCAACATCTCTTTTATCCCTCCTTGGATTATGCGTTATTGTCGGTTCTTACTTCCTAATAGTGTATTTATCCTCTTCCACTTTTTTCCCCCCCTCTATGCCCTTTTACATAGTCTCCCTTTTTCTCACTGTCTCCTCCACTGTTTCTTTTAAATCTCCTTGGGATCATTCCTTTCCATTACTGATGAACAACTTTGCTCCATGAAGGAAACCTATAGACAAAAGACCTGTCTAAGATAGAAGCAAAGAAATTCTGAAGCGTAAAAAAACCGGTGTCTATTGGGAAGCCTTGTGGAATATGTATTTCATCTTCCTGAAGGTGCCAAGTTGACAGCCACCATAAACCATACAGGTTTATGGTAATATCTGCCCTACAGCCCCTATGACATAGAATGTAGAAGGAGAGAATTTTTCAAATCACTTAAGTGATTTGAAGATATGATTCCCACTGAAAGTTGATGGCACTTATGCTCCTAAAGTAAGTTAATTATATTAATTAAGGCAAAGATTGTAAATGGAAGGTTAAGAAAAAATGAAATATCATTCTTGCTTTGTGAATATTGTGTGTGTGTTTTGTTTCTTTTAAACCTTAAAAAATATTGGAAATGTCAAGTTTGGTTTTCCTTATAATTGCTGGTGGACCTCCTGTGGGCATTGGGAGTGTTTTTATAGCTTTCAGATTTTCACTTGAAGTAGCTATGCTGTTGAATCTTAAACATAGATATTTACTCCCCGAAAGTTTATTAGGTAAAATAAATAAAAACAAGTAGCAAACAGTATTAAACTCCTTAAGAATCATTTGTCTTCAGAAGTGTGAAGTATTCTGGGTTTTGATTATGTCATACTGTTACCAGCTTCCTTGGTCACTATGGAGACTATAAAATATATAGGCCTACATGTGTAAGGTAGAAAGCAGAGCAAAAAATTTGCTTTCGTGTCGTCTTTATACATTCTAAAAGAGCAAAGTATGGCAAAATTCCAGCTTTGAAAAGAGAACTTGTTAGGGTGCATTTAGGATCACAGGCTTCTTAAAATCAGACAATATCAGTGCTAGTTTTAAAGGCACAAGTATTTTATTCCAGGTGTTTTTGGCTGCAAAGCTAGAAGCTCGATTCTCTTAATAATTATTTTTTTTGCTGCAGATGCAACCTCCTTGCATACCATATGGTGGTAATTAACAGTTTCAGACTTAGTTCTCAGTTTTCTTCTGCTTTGATTATTGGTTGGTTTGGGACAAAATTTTAATGTCACAGAAACAGAGTTTTCTGCCTGAGTTTAATTGCAGATAGGAATAATGTGCATCTCTAGATGAGGAAGGAGAAGATGAGATTTAAGATGAGCACGAAGAGATATTTTGGAAATCTCCCCAGGTACAACCTGTTTCTTTCATTAAGTGTTTCGCCGTCCCTCTGTAGAAATGAAATAGGCCTCGACTGGACCCTGGAAATGGAGAGAGACAATTTGAAAGATACAGTTGGAACAAATAGTTTCTTTTAACTGCAAAATGTTTGCGCTTTTTGTGAGAGCAAGGGTAACATTGTGTAATCTTTAAAAAAAGATAATTGCCCAGTGAGGGTAAGTCCATTGTCCAGTGACATGACTTTTCCTGTCAATCACAAAGGTGACAAGGGGGCTAGATTAAGTAAAGCTTGCCCAAGATTAACAAAGGAAGATTATTGACCTCATCCTGAAAGGGCAGAAGCCTGTTTTATCATTAAACCTTGGAAGAGGTATTTCCTCCATAGGTGGAAAGCTGTTTGGCAATACAGAGACAACTTTCTTGTAAATGAACAAGTCTTCCTGTGGATTCTAGCTTGGAACAGAAGCAGAAGAGGTGAAACGTGGGGCAGTCCTCTTTTTTGTTGCTGTTGTTGGCGGGGAAAGAAGGGCCTAGTGTTTGATTCAGCAGGATCTGTGTCCTTGTCTGCCTTTCCGAAGTGGGAAAAGCAAGAAGCAGCAGCATCAGGTGTTGGTGAGTACAATCCCAGCTCAGAGTTCGATGAAAAGTTGTGCCAGCACACATTAGCAGAGCAATTCGCAATGCAAATGAACAATAGAGCCCCATCCATGAAGCAGCTGCTAACTGCATAGAACTGTTACCAGGATTAACAGTGCCAGAGGCTGGAATGTAATCATACTTGAACAGGTGAAATTGTTGCGCAGCTGAGAGAGACTGTTCTCTGGTAAAGGAGTGTCTGTTTTCCACTGTTTTGGTGACAGAGAGGTAGGTCTTGTGTGTGGCTTGATGGACTTCATTTTGGCATGTCAGTAGTAGATATTTAGGTTCTTTAATACCACTCTTTACAGTGTCGTTGCTTTTCTCTCAGGTAACTGAAAAAACTCATGTGAATTTGTCCTTTCAGAAAAGGAACCTACTAAATCTCACCTGTTGGGAGGGAACTTCTTTCTCAGGGGATTAATTTTAAACTGTTGCTGACATATCTTTCTTGCCATTAAGGATTTCTCTGAGTGTTTTCAGGGAGATAGTTAAACTCTCATATGTACAATCAGAGGATTTTCCTTGCTAGAAGTTTTTTAGCTTTATACAACCATTGACATGAGTAGGTTTTATGTGGAAGTGTCCTTTCTTTTTACATGTTAAAAGTAGAAATCCAGAACCATTGAAAGTTTTTTTCAGTTTCACCAGTAATAGCATAAGAAAGAGCAAAATAAAAGAGAGGGATGTAAAGCGAAAGCATAGATAACAGCTGAGCATTTCAGGTTGTTGTTCTGAATGACAGAATGAAAAGATCATGGACAAGTGGGACAGACAGATTCTCGAGCTGGTGTGCTAGAGGATACATGTTGAACTCTCATCAACAGCAGTAGCTGATGTGTGTGCTCATCCGCTGGTATGGAAAGAAGAGGATTCCTCTTAGACTGCAAATCACGCAGTGGATGTGTGATTGCTACAGATCTTTTTGAATGAATAATTCACTGGTGTACTGTAATTTAGCCCACTGAGATGTGATTGCAGCTGTTCCCCTACTGTATATGTGTTTTGATTAAGTGGAGTGTATCTTAAACCCCACAAGTGTATAAATAGCCCACGTATGTGATATGCAAACACTGCATACATGTACACCTAACAAGAGCAGTCTAAGGAAACATTTTGTTTTGGGGATGATTGCTTAGCTGTGTATATTAATATATAATTTCTTACAAAAAAAAAAATCTATGTAGAACACTGCCCTTTCCTTGTTTGTCCAGCTATGAAGTGAAGTCTTCTTAACTGTGGTACTCTATAAATGCTTTTAGACAACATTGTAGTAGCAGGGCGCCTCTTTGTTATTAATGAGTTTATCATTCCAAGACCTTTACAATGTAAGAAATTACTTCTTTTGTGCCTGTTTTACAGGTAGGACACTGAAATGCAGAAAGAAAAGTGACTTTTTCCATGGTTACATAGAACATTTGAAAGAACTAGGAATTGCGTATCCAGAGTCCTTGCTTTACCCACAAACTACTGTCTTGTCCTCTCCCCCTCACAATTCCATTTCCCCTGAAAGAGAGGCAGGGAAATTTTAGTAGTTGGGTTCCATTTGAATGCCAAGCAATTTGTGATTTTGAAAATCACCTTGTATTACTTTATGTATCATTCAATCCTTGTGTTCTTATACTTCTTCTCTTATAACAAACTTATTTTATACTCAGGATATATTTGTATGTATAAAAACACTTGGATGTACCCAAAATGTACATGGAAACAGCAATGATGATTCCTGAAGCTTAGGCAGCTCTTGCAAGTGCTTTGTATCTGTGACCAATGTGTGACATACACAGAAACACAAGTGAGTGTCTTTAGGGCCCACTTTGGAATAAAACCAAGAAACTAGTTCCTGGTAAAATTAGGAACAATACTGTTCCTATACATAATTGATGGTATAAGTGGATTTAAGAACTGTAAGGGTGGTATTTGGCTTATCTGTCTTCAAAGTGTGAATAAGAAAACAGTTTTCAAGATATTTCCTCTTTTGGCCTTGTCTGTAGGAAAGAATTGCCACTTGGTGATAGTGGGTTTGAATGTTATATAAAATCTGAACTGATGCTGAAGTTAACTATTTTGCTCGTCACAGTTAAAAAACAGTTTCTTCAGGTCTATATATGTGAAAAAAAATTACATTCAGCTCCAACTCATTTTTTAAGTCCACTGTTAGCAACTAGTAATTTTCCAAGTGCAGAACAAAAATGGAGGGAGTTGCAAGAAAAAAAAAAGGAGCATTTCTGTTGACTGGAGTCAGAACATTTTTTTAGGGCTTGGTCAAAAGCTCATTGACGTCAGTAGAAAGTCTCTCATTAACATCACTGGGTTTGGCTTTTGGGGCATATGATGGCCCAGATTGTAATCTCAGTTAAATCCGATTCTGTTAGGGAATTTATTCACTAGTATAACACATTCAAGCTGCTCAAAACTGTTTGCAGTAAAAGTTTTCTTAACCAGAGGTAGTCTTTTTGACAAAACGAAGTAGTCTGTGACAACAAACACATTCTTTACTTTATAACTTCCCTGTTGCCTTATTCAAATTTTATTGAGATAATTTTTAGCAATTCATGTTCTATTTATGAAAAGACACATTTTTGCTGAAATATTGTGGTTTATTAAACCAGAGACACCAAAAATTACTCTGGAAAAAAATGATAAAATTGTAACACAAATCACTAAAAACAGTGTATATGTCGCTTCTATACCCTATAAAATGAAAACAATTTAAAAATTATTAAGACTTTTTCAATGAAGTCTGTAACTCAGATCACAAGATGGTCCAGTGACTTCTTTAGAAATAGTGTTCATTAAACACCTGGAATACAAAAATGTAAGAAAATGGGATAATGAAAAAGAAAAAACAACTCTGGGGAATCTGATCAAAATAAAAACTGTTCATGTTTGCAGCATTATATTATGCGGTATATGTACTCTGCAGCAAGCTTTGTTCGGAGACATTGACCTAAGTTTTGCAAGGTATAGATAGCATATGTTAGCAGAGAAAAAAAAGTGTTTCAGAGATGTGTACGGAAGGGTAGGGTATTAAAGAGACATAAAAGGGGAAAGGAATATATGCAGAGAACATTGCTTTATGTAGGAGACGGTGTGGAAGAGAAGGCTCTCACATTAATGAAGGCAGGTTTGAAGATGCT
Source organism: Harpia harpyja (assembly GCF_026419915.1). NCBI lineage: Eukaryota > Metazoa > Chordata > Aves > Accipitriformes > Accipitridae > Harpia > Harpia harpyja. Next base: position 11,465,319 of record NC_068945.1, on the reverse strand, counting down.
GGAACCAGTTTTGGTTTCCATTAAAATTAATGAGTAGACCTCTGTGGACTCTCACATGAGGAGAATTGTGTGTATGTTCCAGGGAGTCACAGAGTTTTGCCATTGTGCTGCTAGTGAAAGTCATTAGGACCACCTTTGTGAAGAATACTGTCTCTACAAGAAATGAAGGTATGAGATGGAAGAGGAGAATAGAAAGAGAATTAGAAAACAGAAAACAGTTGCTTCATCCTTTATAGATGGGAGAACTGCTTGAACTGCAAGTTAGTCATATGGCAAAGAGCATTTAATATTTGGTTACTATTTCATTTCTTACAACTAGCTATCAAGGCATTAAGTACTTTATCAAGTCAGGAAATTAATGGTCCTTGTAAAAATTGAAGATTTTTTCGAAAGAAAGCTGTAAAAGAACAAACAATTAAAGGTAATCGATACCATTGTTATTGGGAAACCTGTGAGTACAACACTTCTTCTCAATTAGGGAAAAACTGTATTTTATGTTTCTCTCTTGCAAGCTGATCTTTGTTCACTTCAGCCTGTAATCTTGGTTTATGCTTTATGGATAGGCTTTGTTCTGGGTGCTTTTGAAGCATTGCATGCCTTTTTAAAGGTTTCAACAGAAGAACAAACAGCAATGAACTCAAAGAACAAAGGATTGTTCTTTCTTTCCATCTTTATTTTTTTGTTCTTTAAGAAAAGAAAGAAATGTTTCATCTCAGTTTTCTCCCCTTTCAGGAAGTTGATGGCAATAAAGTGATGTCTTCATTTGCCCCGCACAACTCATCTACCTCACCCTTGAAGGCAGAAGAAGGTGGGCGTCAGAGTGGAGAATCATTGTCCAGCACAGCCCTGGGAACCCCTGAAAGGCGCAAAGGGAGCCTAGCGGATGTTGTAGACACCCTTAAGCAAAGAAAAATGGAAGAGCTCATCAAAAATGAGCCAGAAGGTAAGGCCTGGGAAACGGGCCAAAATTTTCTGTTTTGTTTTCTTTTCTCCAGATTCTTTGGATATGTATACTTTTTAATCTTCCCATTTTCTGCTCCATTTGCTTTTTGTTGCTAGCAAAATTGAAGTAAAGAACTCATAGTTCTTGTCTACATTAGAGATAAATTTCAGCAATATCCCATTATAGCTAACATTTTTAGCTTTTCGCAAATGAGAGCCTTTGTCTGACATAACAGTCTTTTTGACACAGTTGCAATAGACACAGCAACATCCTCAACATGGGTACAACGAACACTGTAATTTTAAGAGCCTGGGGGTCATTTACACCACTACTCTCCCCCTCCCCCACTTCTAGAGCAAAAAGCAGTGTTATCAGCAATGTCAATGTTTTTGTGAAATTGTCTAGTAGGCATGTCATTATTTGAAAGGTAAGATGTTAAATTTGGAAGTCATGAAAGCTTTTGTCTGGATCATGTCCTATCATGTCATCCGCTATTTATCTGTAGTGCAGGTACTATACAAACAGACACAGTACTGGCTTTCTCTGCTTTATGTCTGGCCAGCAAGTTTCAACCTTGGCATATAGGTATCATCTCTGGAGAATCAGTTTGGTTTTGAGAGTGTATGTCCAGTCGATGACGATGTCACTTGTGCTCTGTGGGCTGAGACTAAGACCAAACATCTCGCTTCTGAGAAGCCACTGAACAGCTTTCCTTTAAGTAAGATTTTCAGTTCCTGCCTATTTGGGGCAGAGTCAAACCCCTGACTGGAAGAAGAAGGTCTCACTGTATTCTCCATAGGTATCCAGCATGCATATTTACAGCTAGATTTCCAGGGGACTGTGGGCCAGTTGGTGTTGTGTGAACATACTGAGCCTTATTCCCTAATGCACAGTAGTAAGACTTCATTTTCATTTACACCCACCTACCCTGTTGTAGAAGTCTATTTCAAATGTTTAAAAGCATGGTCCTCAGAGCCCATCTCAGTGTTGAAGCATGAATTGACAACACCTACAAGAAAATTTTAGGACAACCTGCATACTGGAATGAAAATATGGATGCAAACACAGCCACACTGTCACATACATGAGCATGACAGGATTGTAAATTAGTCTTCTCTTCTTGACTGGAGCACACAGTAAGGGTCTGCTGGGAAACAAATTCTTTGTCTCAGCATTTTTTTGAATATTACATATAATCATAGCATTTCATTTTGCATTTACGTTGACTTAATGGTCAGTGCTGTGACCTACCTTGTGCCTTTGAATGGAAAAGATCTTTCCTGTGTATGGTATGAGGTCGGGGGGAAGGAGACCAGAGTTCTCTATACGAGAGAGGAAAGAACAGTGGGTTTTGAGCAATGTATAAATACTCTGTTGAGTATGAGGTTGTACAAGCTGTACAGACTCCATTAAGGAAGGGCTACAGACAGACATGAGAACGGTTACAGAGCCTGTGCATTATCTCAGCTCTACTAAAATGAAAATATACAGTACAAACAAAAGATCTACAGCTTTGTGAAGAGATTGGGAGAGAAAGGAGGGGGAGCAACTGAATGTTGGGCTTTGCAAATGCATGCAACAGAAAATCTTTTCTTCCCTCTAGCCATTGTTCTATTGTCTTTCAAAGGCCATTAAAATGAACAGCAGGTTGTGATGAAAATTTCATTAAGCCCTAGTTAAGTCATTATGAGGGTGCCATATTCATGTCTGCTTACTCCCTGTCCAGGAAAAAATGAATAGGAAAGGGTTGGGGTTTTTTTTCCCCTTTCTCCTTAAAAGCGAACTAACAAAAGTTCAGAAGTTAGAAGAGAATGGGAAATGGGACATGAAACAAAAGGAGGCCAGAGAGGTGAGCTGGCTAGGAAGAAAATTAGACTTGCATAAGAGCATTGAAAGGTGCTGAGGGACAAATACATCATTTTGACAAGTCTCCCTCCCTCTCCCCTTCAGCCAACATGATTGTTTTTAGAGTGGCTAATTAAAAAAAAATATATTTCTGGGTGCAGATGTTAAGACTGTTCTTAGACATCTTCCACAAATATGGTCTCTTTCCCTAAAAGAAGTAAGTACTACTGCAAGCACAGTGTCTTCTCTGTTTGAACTCCAGCAGAAAATTTACTTATTGTGATGTCTTCTTCATGTAGTGCTAAAATAAAGTTGTCAGTCATTGCTGGTTGCTAGTCAGGTAATTAGAATATTAACCAATTTCCCCATGAGTAAGATAAGTTACAGGTGGGAATCTTTGGTAGTACATGTAGGTAACAATTCAACAATGTATGATTACTGTGTGTTTCAGTAATAATTTTAGTCTTGCTGGTTTATGGGGCTTTGTAGGAGAAGACCAAGAATCTTGGTTAAGCTTTGCTGCATTATGTCAACAGCAATAATATAATACTTTATTTCTCTTTGGGAAGAAAGGGAAACATTTGCACCAGTAGCTGAGGTTTAATTAAATGAATTTCCTGTGAATTTTTTGAAGACCAGATATGAGCCAGATTCCCATTTCTCTATGTACTCATAAGTTTATATATTATTTAACTTGTACAATGGGCTATGTTGGCTCTGTTTTTATTGTTTGAAATTGTCTTCTGAATTACTGTGGGAAATGTGCTTTTGAAGCATTCTTTCAAATGGCCTTTTTCTTCAAAAGGGGAAAAAAGAGAAGGGCTGGGTAAACAACTTTAGGTCTCGATCCAAACCTCATATCAGTCAGGGAAGGGACCTTTCTTTTCTTAAATCGGTTTTGAGGACAAGTGAGATATCCCAAAATACTGATAATAGGTCTGACTGTTTTTAAGAAGCTTTGTTGATATATAAGGTAAATGGTTTTCTTATGTTCAAGAATTTTTACAGTGTTACAAAATATACTGCTCAGAGTGCACAAATGCACACTTGTATGTATGCATATATGTAAGCACATACATGTACCCACACATGAGCTAACAAGGGAAGCATCACTGTTCATTAAATGTTTTCCATGTTGATTTATTGTATATATGCCTTTGGTTAATGTCCCCTGTAGGAAGCCATGCTACCTACTCATTCTTAAGAACTTTCCAAAAGCTTGTCACTTCCTTTTCCTCCTTGCATATGTGTATGGTTTTGGTTTTTGTAGGGGTTTATGCTTAGCTCTAAAGCCCCATGCTCTTCCCCCCCTTGCCATTTTACTCTTGCTGTATGAAAGTATGTGACTGACAATGAGTCATGCTGACAGATACATGGAGTGTTTCCGTGAATCTAAAACTTGTGGAATTTTACTCATTGCTAATACAGTGCTCATTTTTCTTCCTTCAAATTCTGCAGAAAATCCTTATATGCAGCTTTAGCATTAGGCCCCCAAAGGCATAAACCTATTACTGAAGTCACACAATGTTATTTTACATGAAACATTCTGTCCTTTCTAACTTGAACTTCAGAAGAGGAGTCAGTCCCCTTTTATTCCTGGTATACAATAATGAAGATAATGGAGTGGGTTTGGAGAAGCCTTATATACTGTGACAGACCTCAAGCCCTTGCCCTGAGGGTCGTCTGCCGACCATGGGATTCCTTTTGCAGCTAAAATCATTAGGCGAATGAGATACAGGCATGTTTTTCTTCTGTTTTCTTAAGGCATCAGAGGATGGCAGAGACTCTCTGTCTGTCTATTCTCTTCATTTGTAGAAATGAAATGGAAATCTCTTTGAAGTCACTGAGCTTGACACAAGTTCATGAAAGCGAAGACCAAAGCAGCCACTTAGCTTTTTCTTGCACTATTAATTGGATTGGATTGCTGTATTTTAATTTATGGTCTGGGCTTGTGGAAAATTAAATCTCTTGAAATCTGTGTAGCCTTTCCTCTAAACGTATGGCTTGGCTTCTGGAAAAAATATAGGCAAGCAGGTAAATTCTCTCTTATTTTTAGAATAAGCCAGAGTACTCACTGGCTCTTTACACCTCCTAATTAAGAATCAATCTTCTTTTTCCATTGTGGCAGTATATGTTTGTAACAGGTTATGTATCTGTTTATCTTTAAAACTTCCATACTGTATCTTCTGAGGCCAGATCTATGTTATTGTACAGAATTTATAGGAATTCTGGATAAAAGGGATCATATGGGCATCTACCTGACCACAGAGACTGCGCACATGAGCGTGTGCACATGTGGGTATACTCATTCATCTACACGGCTCATTCTTCTATAATAAGGACCTCTGAAACTCAATTCTGTTTGGCTGTTTAAATGAATACTTTGAATTTTATAGAAATGCATGTACACAGATATACATATATATAAAGTGCATGTATTATATATATTTAGACTGAAATATATTTTGGTCTGAAACTCAATTCTGTTTGGCTGTTTAAATGAATACTTTGAATTTTATAGAAATGCGTGTACACAGATATACATATATATAAAGTGCATATATTAGATATATATATTTAGACATAAATATGTATAACCATGCACACACAAGAATTCTGTATATATAGTGTTTAGTATTGTTCCTACTTCAGAATTTCGTTCTGCTAGTCCTTAGGTCTTCTGAGCAGGAACAATTAATCTCAAGTGTTTAGTAAGCAGGTAATACATATGTTTGCAGGGCTTTAACAGGTAATGTGAATACTAGAGCCTCATGTATTATAGTATGCTGCAATACTGTAATTACTTTGTCGGAAAGAAAGGGATGAGAAAGGCCTCTGGGGCATGATTTTTGTCTTCTGAACATCCCCCAAAGGCTATTTGTGTTTGATGTTTAAGTTTACATTATAAATCACAACACCTGTTCTTGTGGTAATTTAAATGGCTGTTGTTTAAGCAGTTCTGTAGTCTATAAAAGTGAACCGTATTGAATTCAGGCTCTCTAGATGAAATAAGATCCCAGAATATCTCCTAATATTATCAAACTCTTAATCAACATATCTTGTAAAGAAATCAAGAGGTCTCCCTCTTCTTAAGCCATAAATTCCAAAGCAGACCATTAATGGGCACAAGAAGGGAGGCCTTTGAAATGCAGACTCTTGTTTTTAAATCACATTTGATGAGATGGGAAGAAATAAAGTGAACAGATTTGGGAAAAGCCTAAGGATACTCTAATTGGTTGAGGTTTGAATTTCTTTTATTTGGTTCTTCACTGTCTGTTTGACAAAGTATGTGGTGAAGAGGCTTTGTAACGCTGTTCTACTGAAGGACAAAAAAGGATACTTTGCAGCTGAGTACTTTTAAGTTTTGTTCGTTCACTCCTGCTGCTGTGGAAGGATGCTTCAAGTGTGTTGTGGTTCCATGTTCCTCTATGCAGCCTGTCACCAGAAAATGTGTCTTTTCTTGTGGAGCAAGTGAGCATCAAACTTCCATACACTTCTTTCAAAGACCCTGCCATATGGAAATGTGCATTCATATACTGCTGATAAAAATAAAAAATAATAAAAAAAAAAAATTAAAAGATAAAGTTTATGAAATAGGCCTGTGTGAAGAGAAGGCACTGTTAAATGCTGTGGTGGCTTAAACTTTTATTAACAAGTGCTTTAACTCTAGAACAGAGGTAGCCTAGTTTGAAGCCCTGCCAGCTCTTACTTGCTCAAAGTGAAGTTTATTCATTTGTCACCTTCAGTTTTTAAGTGTTTTCCTTCCTAATAGTTTAGCCTGATAGTCATGGTTTATTTCAATGGATGTTTTCAAAATTTGCTTAGATTCCCTTCCAAGTCTCTCTTGCTTACATCCTCAAAGGTTTGTAGCTTTTGGATTTTTCTTTTCTCTTTTGATAAAGGCATCTGAGGTGCTGATACAGCATCTTAAATATAGAAGAAAGCATTATGGTCAAGTGAGATTCAGGAAACTTGTGCTTTTGGAGAGAAGATGCAGTCCTCCTCCCCCTCCCTGTTTTAGAATGAAAGTCTTCTCTGATGGATCTCCATAATTAAAATTTCTTTCCAGGGTACATTCACTCCTTAATATTGAACAAGCAGCAGCCAAAGCAAAATGCTTGATCTCTCATCTCCCATCTTTTACTGTGCAGCATATAAGTGGTTCACCAAGACCAAAATAATTATTTGGGCTCCTGTCTACCCCTAATTCCTGAGGTAGCCAGACTCAATAGCCATGGTTCATTTCAATAGGGATTTTCAAAACTTGCTGCCACTCTTACCCCCAGATCATTTTGATGTGCCTGTTGCCCCCAATGTATTCCAGCTCGGTCAGTTTGCAGTCTGCCTTAATTTTTTGCCCCCCCCCCCCCCCCCCCTTTTTTTTTAATATTTCCCCCTCCCCTGGAAAAGCCATTAGCTTTCTGAGTTTCATTTCAGTCCTTGGATTACTCCTGGAGAAACCCCTGACCCAGACTGGTAATATACAAATATACATGAGGGAGTGTGCCAGCTCTTTTTGTATGCTTATGTGCCACAGCTTTTGGGGATGTCATTTATTCAAGAGTGAAGAGCGAGCCACCTGTTTCTCAGGCCTCTTGTCCCTCATATTAAAGGTTCAAGCCCTTGCTGAATAGTAACATCTTAATCTGGGCAACATACACAACATTTAGCTGAAACCTATTTGTCAAGCTAGCGGGGTTTGTGGGATTTTTTTTTTCCCCTCTCTCTTACCCCCGAGGCGCTTGTCACGACCGTGCATATTAAAATTAATCAGACCTCCCAGGCTTGTGTGACTGTGTGGTTTAACATGAAGAAGTGGATATCAAGCATTTGCCCTAATTAAATAGGCCTGCTTGGTTTTGTTCTAGTGGATACTTGGTGTTTTTTTTAATAAGAGCTGCTTATGGAGGAGGCACGGCCAGCTCTAGAGTTAGCGGAGAGCTCACTTCAAAGTTTTCCCCACCACCTGCGCCCAGGATGCTGAGACCTGAAGGGCTCCCCACGTTCTTTCTTAACAGCACAATTTGCGGGAAGTAAGTGGAGGGGGAAGGGGAAAATACGGCCAAATGAGCGAGAGAGCGATCAGGGAAGGAGAGGCGAGATGCTGGGACGAGCATGTGGATTGGCTTTTTGAAGTTGATTAAGATGACCTATCATCCTGTCTGATTAGCTTTAGATCTCAGTCTGTGCCATGAGCTATTCACAAGGCTGTCTTGTGTCTTCTGTTTACCAGAAGCAAGGGAAAGCCTCTAGTATGGCAAGGAGCAACATTTGCAGCAACTCCCACTTGCTTGTTTAGCTGATGAAGTAGCCTTGTAAAAACACTCTGAAGTTTGAAGCTGCTGCTTACTTTTATTAGTTATGTGTCTGTTTAATGTTGGTATTTTTAAAGTGGTTTGAACATTGCCAGTTTTACACAACTTTATGCATCTCCTGCATTGTAAATAAGCTGTACTGGGAAGATAGAACTCCTTTCATCATCTTTTCTTCTCGTACAGTTTAATTGTATTGTGGTTTCTGCATCACCTCAGGAGAAAACATGCTTTATGTGTGCAATTTCTATACTGTCATGTATAAATTCAAAAAGCGCTCAAAACAGAGTAAAGGAGAGTTGGGGTGGGGATGACACCCTAAAACCTGTTAAATAGTAATTAAGGACTGATACCATTCAGCAATTCAACAAGTTAATTTTAGCCAAAGATAGTAGAAAATTTGGAACGGTCAACATTTTTAGACAAAATGTTTCATTGGAAATGATATTTTTTGTTTTTAGATGTTTAAGATGATTAATCTGAAAGAGAAATGAAAACATTTCAATTAGGATTAAATAAAACATTTTGGGTCAGGTGGAAACAGCTTTTCCCCTGACTTGGTTTGGCAGCTGAAATGAAAAAATTCAAACTAGTCAAATGAAAATGAGTTTCAAGTCCTGGAGAGGTTTTGGGAGTGGTTTTGTATCTGATGACCTGAGGAGGACAAATGAGCAGTTGTTATAAAGACACTTAAATGTATCTGAATGTTATGCACTGTAGTTTTGAGGGTAAACTAATATTTTAGTCAGAAAAGCTTTCAGAATTTTATTTCTTCCAAATGTGCAAATTTCTGTGTCTTCTGAAGCCTCCGTCAGAAAAGTTTTGCAGCACCTAGGGTATTTTATTTTGAAACATATTTTGGAAGTTTATCATCCTTCATATGTTAGACATACTTGGCATGTCTTTGCAGCAGAAACCTGTGAGTCTATTCTAGAGGGCCTAGAAATCTACAGTCATTACACCCCCAGAATTTGATTTTGCTTTCTATTAAAATTCTTGCAATCCAGTATGCAGGCAAAAAGCAAAGCTTTATTTATCTGTTTCCGTAACAGTTTAAATTGCTGAAGTAAAACCCAGCAGGTAGGATGATACTCCATTGATTTAAAAATTTATTGCGTGTCCGTGCACTAACTCGTTGCCGTCTTTCTCTCTTGAAGTAGTAGTATTATTCCTATTTTATTTTTTATTTCAAACCTTGGCACAACCCAAATGTAAAGAACCATATTGACACTGCCAAGCATCTGTCTGGTGCTTGACAGCATCATAGAAACCCTTCCACTCTTTCATCTGGGTTGCTATTGGTTATTTAACAACACAATGCAAACGGTGCAGTGTGGGTGTATATGAAATGGAAAGAAAGGTTGAGGTGGGGGGAAGGAGCCCTGTACAAGTAAATACATCTTTCATCATATCTTTTGTTTGGTCTGTTTGCTGTGTGCTATTCAGTAGTCAATAGAAGTTGTTTGACGGTTCTGCAAAGGGTAAGAAACCTTTTTGTAAACTTTTATTCTCCTGCATTTGTCTTAGTCCAGAAAGTTTTCTGCTTTTGTTTTTCTTGCCTTGCTTTGTTGTCACCTGTCTGTTGTTGAAGGGTTTTTGTCATTGCTGTTTAGCTGATGTGACGTACGCTGATACTTATGAAATGCTCTTTGTTGAGCAGTGATCTTGTACAGGTGAAGTAGACATTTAGAGAGCTTATGAAAGGTTTACTGTGGTAGTCTTTGGGGCAATAGAGTTCTTTAAAGCTTGTGTTTTAATTTATTTATTTAGCCGGGGGATGAAAGTGAAAAGTGAATGAAGAGAAAAATCAGTCTGTGCTTTCTGCTGAAGAATGCCCTGTTAGCACTTGTGTGACTTGGTAAGGCTTTCTGAGATGTTTAGCCTTGATTTAATTCGTATTTAAGATCTCTCCTCCCAGCACATTAATATAATGTCAATGTAGAATGCATTGCATGGTGTAATTACTGAAGAGAGCAGTAGTTGGGAAAACAGACGGTAATTGAACACATGGCTGTTTATTACAACAGGACAGTGCTCCTACGCTGGTATTTAGGGCATTAATAGGGAAGAATTGATTTGTTGTTTTAAGATGAATTCAATCACTGTTGCTTAGGCCTTTGTTTGTTCAGGCCGAGTTATGCTTTGTTTGTGTTATGTGCCCAAGAGGTTTACACACCACAGCGTGGCATTAGTCATGCAGAGGGCTTGGGAGCAGAGCGCCATTTAAATGAACAAAGGACATTTTTCTTTTTGGCTCTGTTTATCTTCCTCTAGTTTCGTTATCCTCTAATCTATCTCCATCTCTCTCTCCCTCTTTCTCCCTGCTCCTTTCCGCCCCAAACATTTTTGATCAATGCAGAGGTCCTCCTGCTTTCCTCCTTCCCCCTCCTCTTTATTCACCCTCCTGAAGACAAATGGAGCTCTGATTGACAGGTGGCGACGCAGGGTTGTGGCACGGTGTAAATAGGAGTGGTTGCTCCCAAGTTTGTGCAAGGAAGAATTGGGGTTGGGGGCTGCAGGTGGGAGGAACGTTCAGCTTGGAGGAAAATTATTAATTTCAAAGCACACAGAGCAGGAGTGAGATGTACCACTGCACGTCTCAACTCTGGTGGTTGTGGGAGAGGGAAGGCGCGCACCTTTTGTGGCTCCTGCTGGCTTGCACTCCGGCTGGGCCCTGTGCAGGCCACGTCCTGGGATTTAATGAGGCTTCTGCCCTCTTCTCCTTTTTACTGATGCAAGTCGGAGGGAGGAAGAGAGAACCATGTGACTGACGTTGAATTCCTGGTCTCCCCGTTGTGAGCGGTGTGGTTTATATTTTAGGCTCATTGTGCTTGAGAGGCATCTCGTCTTGATTTATTTCTGAGTGTGGGAGAGTTAATAGACACTTCAGAACTATGTGGGCCAAATTCTGCTCTCAGATGTAAGTTCACAACTCCCGCTGAATACACAAGAGCTTTAAGAAGGCAACGTTTGACCCAATACAGGATTTGTAAAGAACCCAACGTGACTTGTTTTTTTATCCCTATACAGACAGGGATTAGGCCTGTTCCTAGAAAGAGCGTTATTAAGAGAACTGAAAGGTAACAACAACAAAGTCTGTGCAGTCATTAATTGCTAGAAACTTATATTTCCTAGGTGGTGATGTACTTGTATCTAAGTAATAAAGTGCATGATGAATGAGCACGCAGGCTTGCCTTTTGGAGGTATAGAAAGTACTAGCTTATACAGCGCAAGGAAGGAGAGCCACAAATGTGCGACATGGAGATCCAGCTTCTTCCTGTCAGGGAGAAATAGCAATTTAGCACACACGTTCATACACTGCAACACGCAGGGAAGGATATGAACCTCAGTTGTTCATCTGAGCCTTTTAGCCATAATTAATTAAATTATTGAATCTCTGCATAAATAATAGAAGCACAGGATGACAGCTAGAAGAGGATCTGAAGTCCAGCAGTGTTTTTATCCGTGCCTGCAATCATAGGCCATTGGTTGTGTATGGGACATGCTACTTGGCCATTACTTATAAATCTTTTCCAAATATCTAGGAAGTGTAGTTGCAAAGGCCCAGCCCCTATGCCCAAGGGGAAGTTTCCTTCCCACCTCAAAAAACCCCCAAGCAGTTATTGTATTGTACTGCCAATAAGCAAGAATGATCATGGCTAAAGATTTATACAGCCCCGAAGTTACAACTTCTGTCCAAGTGCTTTATCAGAAAGGGAAGTGTCTCTCCTGACTTGGAAGTGGTTATCCAAGTGTCCTGTTTTTCCAGTACAGTTTGGAATGTTGCGTAAGTTTTGTACTGTAGATTAGCCCACACAATCTCAAGGTAAATAGTCTAGAGACAAAGATCACATGGAAGAAGAAAGCCTCTCAGTTTTATACGCATTCTTGATCTTTTTTTGCTAAACTTTTTTTTTCCTTTTCTGTTTTGCCCGCAACACATATCCCATTTCAGTAACTGAGTGTCTTATCTCCCACAGAGTCAGGCACCGGGGGGGCAGGGGGGTGGGGGGAGGCAAAAAAGTCAACAACTAACCAAAAAAATGGTTTCGACTGTAGTCATTACTGTGTATTCACTACAACCTGTAAGAGCACTGTCTTGTTGCAAAGTGTAAAGCATGTTAATGTGTTTTTGCTGGGATGTATATATAATAGACTTAAATAAAGCAGTGTATTTCCAAATAGTTCCCTTTCCTTGTATGTGAAATTAATATATGAAGATGAAACTAGAGGACAGCAGGCTTTTGCTAATGATTTTCAGCTGCAACAATTCTGGATTCCACACTGAGCTCATGTACAGCCTTAATCAGCAATGCTGTTTAACTAAATATGGAGACATTTCACTGAAGATTATTTTATTTTAAGTCTTTTTTTATGCATTTCCTCTTGCTGTGTCATCTAATTGATTCACAGCTCCTGTGAAGCTTTGGGGTATGGGATGCATATCCAGGCAAAATGCATTCTTCCTTTACAAGTTTGGCCAAGTCAATCCTATCTGAGTTCAGGGGAATTAAGAAGCTGTCATTGGGAATCATTCTGTAACTAACCATAAAATTATTAGATGAATAATACACATGATGTAGGGGTTTAGGCTATAACCTGTTATTTCTGCTGAAAAAAAAAAAAATGCAGTCCTTTTGAGATGATCATGTAATTACATTACCATTTTTATCAGTATTTTATTGCTAGCCAGGTTACTGAATGGGGGAACACAGTACCCAGTGGATGTTACATTGTACGCGTGACCCAATATTTTAAAGTAAAGGGGCCCACAAAAGACAAAAAGACAACATAATTAGTGGTGATTTCTTACATTGTGAGCCTAAAAAATTTTCCCAGTGTTTCTAATGTAAACTCTTTGTTGGTTGGTTTTGTCCTGCCATTATGCCTTAAATATAGCATGGAGCAAACTGCCATTAAATTGCTAGAGAGAGTGAGTTCAGCTGCTAGTTCCATTTCATCCTTGGTTTCTCACATGTCATTGCTTACAATTGATCTGCTTATATTGGACATTACAAGTGTTCACCAGAAATCAGTCTAAATCTACCAACCACCACACTCCTAAGTATTTTCAGGAGCAAATGAGATGCAGTATATGGCCATTTTTTAACTCATCTGCTTCAGCTCTTTTAGTAGACAGGTCCCTGTAGACATAAAGGCAGGTGAAAAAGCATCAAGAGGAGAGGAATGAAGACGCCTTCTGCACTTGCATAAACAGTCACCATTGTGGGAAAATGAAATGGGGAGACAATTTTTGTAAGCTTTTCAGTATTACTCTTTAAGAGAGGTTAAAAGATGTGGTGTGGTATTCTTCAGACCTTCTCTTCTTCCTTAGGTTGCACTTTTGCAATCTGACTAATCTTGGGGTAGTGAAAATACTAGTGGGGATTTGTTTGTTTGATTGATTTACTTTTTTTGCAAAATCTTGTTCCTACTGTAAGAGGGCATTGGGATTGTTTAGGCAATCCCAGGTAGCTTTCCTCCCAGGCTGAATGCATTCCATAAAGCTGTCAGTTCTTTAGCTTAATACTGAGTCTTAATGTATTAATTCAAGGCTTTCAGTGATCTAGGACACAACATGTGCCAGGAGTAGGAACTAAAATTAGAGGCAGACTTTTGGCTGTGAGAGCTGCTTGAGGCTACTTGGGGTGAAAGAGGCGTGACGTCAGTCACAGCCCAAGGACTGCAAGATGTCCAAAACATCCCCTCAGATACAGGTTTTTCTGCAACACGCACTGCAGTGAATGACCCTTCCTTTTTTGTCTCATCCCACTCACTGATATAGCACTCGGTGGTTCGTTTCACACACCAACTCCTTATCAAAAGCTCTTGTAGTTCACTTGTTGTAACAAAGCCCAGTTCTTGGTATACTGGGATTGTGATCTGCCCCCCCCCCCTCCCCCCGCCAAAAGAGGAATGAAAACTTAAATAGTAGCTAATGTTTTATAACATGCACCTAAAAAAAGGTGAAAACATTGTGAAACAAAGTGAAATCCTTACGAAGAATTCGAAGTTTTCATTCATAGAAAACAGCTCTTGATGCTGTAACCTAATGGTAGAAAAAAGATCAGGCAAAATAGGGCTGAGCAACAGGAAAATTGCTGCTTCTTCCTTCACTTCAGTGAATATATTTTATTCTGTAAAATTTTATGCTCTTGGCTGTATGCAAGAATGATTTCCCTGTAATTTTTTTTTATATATCATAATTCTGTTAAGGACTATGAATGAGGAATAATTAGGCATTATTGTTTGGTTATGTAGATACTCTTGTGATCCCTTCTTGTTTACTTCGTTTAAACTGCCGATACTGTTCTTGCCATGTAGAAATAATGACTGTGTTACTTCATGAATATGAGATTACAGGGACAATGTTTTAAATTGCTGTAACACTTGTTCCTCCTGTGTGATCATTTCAGGCCATCTGAAACATATTCTTTCTTCGTGAAGAGATAAATACTCAGAAACACAAGTGCATAGACATTTACTCTTTACTAAAAGATCTTCAGTCTTTACCTTATCCTGGCTTGTCTCTAGTAAAGTCATAGGGCTGCACTTTGGCACTGTTGTAGGATTCCCATAACTAAGAGGAGGTCCTGGTCTAAATAAGATACATAGAGGCCATTCTGCAATACAAGAGTTTTGCCTTATATTCAAACATAGAAAGATTTGTAAGTCTTTATTGTTAGGGGAGAAAACCTCCTCTGAAATCTGTACTGTGTAAACTCTGATATTTTGCTCCTATTCATGTACAGCACTTTCTTTGATGACTGTTGGAGTTCTGATCTCACAGGGAGAGGAGAATATTGGAGTTAAGATTTCTTGAACAGGGCTTAGGGGATAATATTGTGTTTAGTTTGGTTCACTAGATGCAAGCTAATCAGAGAATAATTAACAGTCAAAATGCCAAGGTCCTTATTCATGTAAAGGATCTGGTATTGAAGTCCTCAGTAAAGTAACACCGAATTCAATGAGACTTTAAACTGAACAAATGCTTCAGGATTTGTCCCCAGCTATTTTCTCCCTGTCAGTTTTTAATGAGCATCCCATAAAAGTGTTCAACAATTGTACTGACTTTGATTTTTCAAGGTTTTGGAGAAAATTGCTTTCTCAGGTTGTGGGGGGGAAAAAAAAAAAATGTTGAAATAAAAAAAAGCACATTTTTCCATCGTGATGTCTAACATCCTGTAAGCAGATTCAAAGACTGTCTCACCTCATGCTTTCTGATAGGCAGTATGTTAAGGACGTTATAAAGAATATTGTATAGAAGTTGCCAGGAGGAAGAATTACAGCTGATAGATGGAGGTATTTTAGACCTCATCTTAAGTTCTTGGGACTGAGATAAAATTTAGCTAGAGAGGTAGTTACAGATGCTGGTACTTTGTTTGTTTGTTTTATAAGTGAAAGGGGAAAAAATGCCATTGTTAAGATCACCATACAGAGCCTGGTGTTTAAATGCCATGATTTTGTGTCAGAAGAAGCAGCTAGTATATCTGGATTCATCCTTTGCCTTGCTTTCCTCGGTTGTCACTGAGAGCTCCCAGGCTGAGACAGATGGCTGCTGGTTTAGTTGTGTGCGTGGGAGACAGGAACTTCCACATGTGATTTTTTACCATTTGGTAGTAATTAGTTTGTTGTATAAATTAACATTAACTGAACCATTCTTCAGGCATTGTTTGTAATTATCTTCTTTGAGCCTCTGAGTTGTGTAAAGAAATAAAAAGCGGGGAAGAAACTGCTTCTTATTTTGTACAGGGAAAGGACTCTGTCATTAAGCAGAACAGAGCAGTAATTATCATCGCATGCCCAGTAGACTGAAAACTTCGAAAAAAACCCCTTTAAAAGGCAAGACATTGTTTTTTCTGTGAATATTAATGGAAATTAATGATTTGGAAGTGCAGATAGATTTTATAAAATTTGTAAGAATGAAGTATGAATACAAGCAATGGTGATCGTGCCTTTCTGACATCATCATCATCATTGTTACTGCTACTACAACTACCACTGCTGCTACTTTATTTGATGTGTGTTCATTAGGAGTAGAGGATTTCTTCATTTTTTTTAAATACATGTTGTCTCAATTTTATTCCAATTTTTTTTCCCCATCTTTGAAATACTTCCTTATTTTTTTTGTGGTAGACAGTAAGGATCTTGTGTCTGTGTATCGGGCAATGAACCGTCGTTAGTGCTGGTTTTCTCCGGGGATTTCTGTCACTTCCAGCAACCAGCCAAATTGGAATTGTCAGGAGAACAGCCTCTCACATGTTCCTTGGCACTTCTGTTTCCAGACTTGGCCAGAATCCAGACATGCAGAGGTTTGTGGACGTGAAAAATAACAGGGAAAATGCCCTCTGGTATTAGCCCCGTATTTTAGTAACGTATTGGGAATCTCTAGGTTCATTTGCTGGAAAAGTTCAATGTTTCAGCAAGTAAGAAAGTTTTATATTTCATTAGACTGAAGTTCTTCCCTTTCCTACCCAGGAGTAGGTGAGAACTGGTGTCAGTGTCCGTCTTTTAGTATAGCTCTCCTGCCCTGGATACAAAGCTGGCAAGATGGGCAACACAGCACTGTGCAGTAAATCCTCTCGTGTATAAGCTAGGCTGCAGTAGTAAAACTCAGGTACGGTCCCTCACAAGGCACCTCACAGTTTCATTAAAATTAATTTCGTATCCAAAGCGTACCCTCTAGAGAAAGGTTCACATGACTTGAGTTTTAAAGTGTCTTGGCATTTTCTTGTGAAACAAAATGAAGACAGTTTTAGACCCAGACTTGAACTTGTCTAGGTAGATTAGTGCTGATTGTGGTTTTACCTAAATCCATTGATACAGGGCCCACACCTGAGAGGTGTGTTTGGGTCGTCTTTCTCCTGTCAGAATTGCCATTAATATTTACATTTGTCCAGATAAATAGTTTTACCTGGACAATAAATGCTAAAAGAGGACTCGAAATTCTGAAGTGAGTAAATATAGATGCAGCTTAGTTAAGAATTGTTCTCTTTTTCTTGGCACGGCGAATTAGCCTATATGAAGCTCCATGCTGTTTGGGGAAGAGGAAGGTGGGAGGAAGCGTGTGGGAGCTTTAGTGGCTGGAAACGCAAAGGGAGTACGAGCTGAGTACGCTGAAACCTGCAGCAAAGAGAAAGCTACTGTGGATGGTTTTCCTTCTCTCTGTTTTTCTGGCAAGGGTTAATGCTTTAACCGAGAATATCTGTGATTCTTCAGCTTTTCATATCAATGAATCAAACATTTTCTGAACCATTCTATTGAACACTTTTTTTTCTTTTTTTCAACTACGAAAACTGAAGGTGCCAAACATGCTTTGATATTGATGTGACAGTGCGGTGGATGGGCTTGCAGTTAGCTGAAGTGAGCACGTGAGCTTTTCAGTTCACCTTCATCCTGCTCTGAAGGGTTGTGGAACAAGAAGGAAGAGCTGAACACAGCCTTTTGTTGTATGAAGTATACAGCTGCAGCATCATCATCGTACCAACTGTAGGGCTATTTTTTTCATCCCTGGAGGAATACAAGGAGGAAAGATTGGTCCTGTGGCTAAAAGCATAGAGCAGAGTCAGAAAATACAATTTCTTCTGGTCTTTGTTTTGTGAGGGTTTTTTCATAAATTTTCCACATGAACTTCATTCTCTGTGACCAGTTTCTGCATTTTTAAAGCATGGTTGATGATAGTAACTGTGTACTTCTTCACAGTGGTGAAATACAATTACTGCTTGGGAGATGCAGCCTGACAAGTGGTCCTACTTACAAGAAAGGACTAGACATAGGTCTGAGGAAACAAGCTGGCTGGAAATATGTGTCTGTTACAACTCAGCCCCATTTGTCTGCCTAACCAGAAATGAGATTGCAGGTTGAGTTTGGAAGCCTTTGGCCTGAATTCAGTAGCTTCCTCACAGGCAGAGCTCACTTTTGCCTCAATGGGATTTCTGCAAGCAGAGCAGCTGCTGCGTTGGGCCTGTAGGGTTGTTGTGCAACGTGAAGTTGGCACTGTAGCTTTGTGCGGTAGTTACACTACTAGGAAAAGATTTGGTTTCCATACCTCCTCCTAGATTCTCCTTTCCTAGACCAGACAATTCGTGTTGAATCCCTTAGTGCTCTTACCTGGAGCAAGGGCTGTGCTGGGACATCAAGCTGGGGTCCTCCTGGCTTGCAGGACCTGGTGGACACGTGGGAGTAGAGGATTGTAACCGTAGAGGCAAACGTAAAATCATCCCCTCCTTGCCTGCCACAGAAGACAATTTCTTGCTGTTTCACACGCTTTTCCTCACATGCCTTGTAGAATTTATTTATTTATTTTACGGACATGCGAGTTACAAGCTTTGGCATGGCAAGAAGGTGAGGAATTTTTTGTTTTGTTTTTAGTTTGGGGAAGAGGCGGGTGGGAGGGAGTGTGTGGGAGCTTCAGTGACTCGGAGCTCAAAGAGAATGCATTAATTAACCCAGGAGGATTGCTGGGATGCAGCAGTGAGAAACTGCAGCTTTAAAATCCAGTGATCTTTATCCATTGTTGGGTTTGGGTCAAAGACCTTGGATAAGAGAAGGGGGAAGAAGGGTGAGAAGGAGGGTGGGCACAATGGGAACCAGATGTTTCAAGCTGACGGGGGTTGGCCTCTCTGTTATTTTGTGACAAGCCACCGATCTCCCCCGCACACCCAGCCTTCAAAAGTATGTCATTCTTCCCTGAAGTCCTTCTGTCCTCTGCCGAGGGAGGGGAAGAAAAAAGGAGGGGGAGGCACACACATGCGTGCACATACATACGCGCACACATACATGCACGCATACATGCTCACACAGACAGCCCTGGCTCTGCTTTTTTCCTTTGGCCTACCTTGTCGAATGGCCCTGGAAGACTAAACAGGTGTTATCTACTTTTGATTTCAGTGCATTTAAATTAATCCTGTCAGCTCAGCTGTTAAAACAACTGTCATCTCCAGCTGTTAGTAATTTTCGACTGGGCACTTTTACAGGTTGCCAAGTTCTGAGCCTGCATTGTGAATCTCTCGCTCCCTTTCTCTCAAAGCGCTATAGTAACAATTTGTATTTTTTTTAAAGGGGACTTGCATTGCACTGTTTTTATATCAAACCCTGTTTATTATATATTGAAATAATAATATCACAAAACCCAACATCATCATGCCAGACTTTGGAATAAAGAACTAAACCATGTGTGGAGTGCAGTGCATATCAATCTTCTGTGGGTTTGTTGCAGCCTCTCTGTGCATTTTAAATTTGAATGAGAGATGAATCAACCTGAGGGTTTGGGAGGGAGGAAGAGGGGGGGCTCTAAATTTTTATTGCCAAAAATAAAGCCTCCTTTTTAGAAGCACTGGTCTCTTTTTTCCTTTCCCTCAATGTACATTTAATTTTCATAACTAGTATTAACAGGAGGTACCTTGTAATGAAAATACTTAAAACACCTTTCAATTGTTAGATTAATAAGATACATATGGTAGCCTTACGAATTGTAGGGGGAAAAAAAAAAATCATAAATTGGATACATGTTATTGATTTCAGTAGACACTCTCTAATGTGACTTATTCCTATGTGGTCAGGATCTATAGTCCATTACCAGGGCTTCAGAGTCAGATAGCACTTGTGGATTACACATATCTGAATCCTGACAAGGAAGGCTTTCTGTACCTTTAAGGTTTCCACTCGTTACAGTTGTCTGGCCAGATTTTCAACTGGTATAGAACTGAGGCTGCTCCCTTGACTTATGTTGCAAGCCATCCTTAAAACACTGGAAAGGATTATTCAGGCATTCTTTTGCATGTTCCTAGGAAAAGGATGTACTTAAAAAGTGGCTATAGGTAATCATTTTCTCAGGAGACCACAGGTGATTTTAAGTGTCAGGTAGCCAAATAAAAGGGATGCTTTAAAAAATCATGTTTTGTATTGTCTGTCTCCTACATAAATAAAGGCACTGTTTCTGTATCTTCTAGTAAAATAAAGGCTTCAAATTTGAAACCTTATTTCTTAAGGTTTTCATTATCTTGTAGTTTTGAATTTCTTCAAAAGTCTGTTAAAATAGGAAATACTCCCCAAATAATACCAGTATAATTCTTTTCCTTTCATTCTTCATTCTTATGCTTGGATGAAGAATTTTACTATTTAAGAAAAGAAAAGAAGCCAAAAACTTTAGTAATTATATGAAAGATAAAAAGGAAATGTCAGATGCTGAAGTGCCATCTAATTCATCAGGGCAGGTGCTGATCTCATTGCCACCTTTAAAATGTATCTCTGCTTTTTGGCATGTTCAGCTTGTAATACAGAATTGCAGCTATCTGAGCAGTATCCTAAATTCCAGTACAGTTGTGGCTGTTTTTGAAGGCCCCCATATTAATGTCTTCCTAGAGGAGTTTTGAATTCTTTATGAATAACTGTATTCATATGCATCAGTCTTCAGGTGAGCCATCATTATTATCTTTCTTCTCAAACAGTGCTACCATTTAAGAGATGAAGCAACTTCCTCAGATTTCCCATATATTAGTAAACAATTGTAGTATTTTTCAGTTAAATGTGAAACGATTACTGAAGGTCCCATTTAGTATTAAAATCTGGAATACTAGTTATGAAGTATGCATCTGTGCACATGAGGCCGTGGATATGTAGGACCAAATTACATACGTATTTACATACATACACGCAACTACTATTGCTACTAGCATTAGCAGGAGCTGTCGTTGCTTATCTTGAATTCTGCTCTGTCTGTCATACTGCATGGATAAATATTGGAGCTACAGTGGTATACCAGACACATTTTAGTAGAGAGTTTAACGTGATTTCCTTAATGTAAGAATTAATCAATAATATAATAATTTAAAACTCTGATTTCACAGAAGCTGCTACTGGGCAGGAATGTCATTAGATCAAAGCAAGTACTTCCTACAAAATACTGCTTTTTTGAAAAACAAAGTGAAGTGACTGAAAGTTCAAATAAAGAAAATATACACTATGATGGAAACCTTTTTCTATGCAAAATCCAAGCATTTTATTTTAGGGAGATTGAAGACTTCACACTCCAATGCAGTTTCATTTGGTCATTCATAGCGTATGTGATACTTCACTGTTTAAACCTGCATCAATCCCTGCTGGAAGATGCATTGTCAAATGTTCTTACTTACAAGGATTTATCAGCGTAGGTTTAGTTTCTGCTTTGCAAGATGCCCCTAGCTTGAAAAAACAAGTGAACTTTGAAGCCAGACATGCTTATGGTTCCTGAGGCAGACTGCTGCTTCCTTACTCCTTCCATCTCCACATCTTGTCCCCACCACCTTTCGCACCAGAACCGACATTTGACTCATGGCTTCTGCAACAAGCTGTCACTGTCTCCTTGGTGCCAAATACCATTAAAGGTACGGCATTTCTTAAAATTCGATGGTGGTTAACTTAATGCTGCAAAGGCTAATTTACGCATATTTTTCTCATTGTCTTTTCTGTTTTGCAAGTTCTTTTCCTTGTAGACACATAGCTTGAATCTCCTTTGGCATGACACCATTGTAAAAGACAGGTAATTCCAGTGACATCAGTAAAATTGAAGTAAGTGAGACTGAATCAGAGCCCAGTGTCTTCTGTATACAAAACGCGTGTCTACTTTGCTTACTCAAATGAAAAGGTACTTCCAAACCTTTGAGGGTTTTGTGCAACTTGAAAGGTTCCATTAATCTTATCTTTATGTAGTAAAACCTTGTCAATTCACACTAATGATTCTGGGAGTTAACAGGTAAGCACATTTTTTAGCTGGCTTCCCCTTGGGTGAGGGACTGAACCTAAACTCTTGACCCTACACATCTAAATTTAGGGGTATTCAAAATCTGAATTTTGCAACTCGAGTCAATATTTAAATTTCTCTGACTTTGCATTTAGTAGTTTTGGCCAACTGATTTATGTTTGACAATCCAAAGGTGTAAGAGATATCTGTATATGCTATTATCTCTTAGAAGATAGACAGAGCACACATATGAAGGGTGGGGGCTGTGGAATGCTCTAGCTTGGCTGAGGAGTCTGCAGGCACACAAATATTTGTGCTGCTGAATTAGTAAAACCTGTCCCTGTTGTCTAAGGGACTAAGGAGGCCCTTTAGTGGCCCAGAACTCAAGGGACCTGTGATACTTATAAGAGCGTTTGTCCATCCATTTGTTTCTTTCTTGTGTGACTGGAGTAAGTAGAGGAAGATTTACCTGAAGTCTGTTTTTTGAGAGGAGAGGAAAGATTGGTCTATCGCTTTTTTTTCACCATAGACAGAAAAAAATGTATAACATGAGGAAAAACAGGCTCTGGTTATTTATTTCTCTTTAAGTTTCCATCTTTCAGTTCCATAGCTTATTTTCCCTTTCTTCTTACCTTCTTTCCGATCTTTCCTCTTGTATTCTTGAAAGAGCTCATTAACATCAATTAACTAGATTTGATGAGCATGAACAAGCATTTTCAAGGCAAGCAAGAAAAGCGACAGTAATAGCAAAAATAGTAGTGAAAATTTGATAGCAACAGGACATGACTATGTAAAGTGCACTGCAGTGTCAATATAGTGTAGAGTATTGCTAGGCTCTTAATTAAGCAGCGGTTTCTGTTAGATGAAATATTAAATGCAGTTCTTGACTGTTTTTATGGATCTCTAACCAGGATATATAGTAAGCTATGCTTCTAAAGTCCCTATATTCATAAAATCAAAAGTGCAAGTTTAAAATTATCAGTATATTGCCATGACCTGCTGTGTGGTGGTTCTTATTTTGGTGGAAGAATGATATCTTTCTTCAGTTTAGTTTGTTGTCTAGGAAAGACTACAAGCTAAGCTGAAAAAATACTCATTTGCATTCAAACCTATAAGGGTAAATGTATAGCTTAAATTGATAAAACTTCCCCAAGTAAACAAGCAAAAAATTCTGTGTCCTGCTACCTGTTGCCAACTATCTTTGATAGATATACCTCAAAGTAAGCGCATTCGAATAGCTGCACCTGCTTTCAGTGGTACCGACATGATTTACTTCCAACGTGAGGAAAGAGGTGTTTTTTTGCTTTCTGTAATAAAATTGTTTTGGTACCTTTGAACAAAACTTTCTTTATCCAGTGTTGATGGGTGTCCAGTTTAAGTATTTCTCTCTTCTTCAGGTGGACTGCTTGTCAGTGGTCATGTGTCTAGATTTTTCTGATTCCATCTAGGTCATGGAAGATGACATTTTTCAGTGCTTTCAGAAAAACACAGGAGATAAGCACATTTATGTGGCATTGGTGGGCTGTCACGAACAAAGTCAACAGAGCTAAGATTAGGACTGTATATTTCTCTGTGTGTGTACACATGTGCATGTGTTTATGTTCCTGTGAGAAACTAATGTAAACTGATGCCTATTTCAGCTTTTCTGTGGAGGACAGGAAGGCAAAGCCCGACATTTACACTATTTTTTAAAACTTGGTATTTTATAAACTCATTGAGGCAGAGACCATGCTTACTTTGTGTTTTCTTTACCAGTAACTATAATGTTAGTGTTATAAAAAAAATAGCTCACCTCACATAATGTGCACTAGTAAAGGTAATATTTCTTTGTGATTTCCTTCAAAATTTTGCTTTAGAATTTCCAAAATGTCAACATTTTCTGACCAGTTGATGTGACAAAGAAGAAATTGATTTTTACCTTGGATATTGTCTTTTTAAGTGGATTTTATTTTTCAAGTTGTGAAGAAGCCACAAAATACATAATTGTAAGTGACTTTTCTCCCACCCCATTTCTGTCCACCTTTTTCCACAGTCAGAAACTCTGGATTATCCATAGGATATTTTTCTATAAGAGAAATGCCTGTAAGTACTTCACCTCAAGTCAAAACAATTAGAGCAGACACTTCTACGCTAAGCTAGAATAGTAAGTGCAGCTTTTTCCCTGTGTAGCAAAACCACTTTAAAACAAGTTTAATGTATAATTATTGCATTTTTCTGCAGTTTCAGAATATGGTCATGAGCAAGTTACCATGAGGTAAACTAAAGAGAAGAATTTGCAACTTGTCAACTACTTCTAGTTATTCCCTGCACGATTTGTCTTTACCTATTGTAAACTGATGTAGCATTGTCTTCTTCCATCGATCATAAGTTAGCCTGTATACTGTGGAATACGAGCATGTGTACAAGCAGTTACCGATGAATGGCCAGTGTTCTGCAAGGTCATATTGCAGCCTGTCTTAAAGAAGATGTTCAGATGTTTTTAATTTGGACAGGGTCCATGGCTGCTTTAGGGGTATTTCCTTTTGAGATTGCTGTGTCATACTAACACAAGCTGTTACCCTAGCAAGTCAGCCATATGAACCTTTCGGAATTAATGCTACTCTTCTTTAATGCACACTATTCAGTTCATTTTTTTCCTGCTAGAGAACCAGTCGATTAGTTTAGTTCTCTTGTATGAATTATTTCCTTTCATTGGTACTTTTTACAGTTGTCACCTCTTTGTTTTTAAAAGTGTACGTTGAACGTTCTGAGAACATTGTGATGTTATTACAACTATAGGGAGTGTTAATAGGGAGAGTTAATTGCCCTGGTTAGAGATCTCCTCCAGTGCTCTTGAGGAGTGTCAGTGGAAAGAAAACTCATGCGAACAAGAAGGTTCATGTGCAACTGTGAAATACAGGAAATATAAACAGTAAAATGTAGGAATTTTACTTTGATCGTATTCCCAGAACTGTGTAACAGTTTGCAAACTATCTAGTCAGAACCCCTTCCATGCTTTTTTGGACTTAGCTGAAAGAAATTTAATGGTAAATAAAAAAAGTTAATTGCAAGCCTTTTTCTAGACCCAAGTTCCTTCCTGTAGAACTGCCCCTGCCCTGTACCTTCTCTCTTTTTCCCCACTTCCTCTTCCCTGAAGCATAAAAATCTGTGTTACAAGATGAAAATACTTCATGGAAAAATTCTGATTTACTATTTCTCTTCCATATTTTAAGAAGGATATTTATACTGCTAGGTGTCTAACTTAGGTGGGCTAAATTCAAGCTCTGACACCACCTGCCCCATTTCATCAGCTCCATGGGAGACTTAACCCTTAACCACCCAGCTTCAAATAGCTTGAAACCACCTTAGATGCATGAAGAAGTCTAACGTAAAAAGCCTAAAGACACTTCTCCCCATCTAGCCAACCATTATGTATCATAACAGTAATTCTAAACTTTGAATTTGTCCTTACATATGCATGGCAAATGCAGATTGTATCAGGCAGACTAGATAATCTTGGCCAAGAGAAAATGAAAGATCTTGAAGCATTTTCAGAATCAGTGTAATGCATTGTGCCATGACATTTCATTGTGATATGATCAGACAATATTATGACGCAGGCAGTTTGACTTTTAAGTTTCGCCTGCAGGGCAAACTCAACATGGTATAACCTCCCCTCCCACATATCTAACGGTAGTTGCAGGACACAGTCACCCAAACTCCTTAAAGCCAACGGCTACGCTGGCCATGCTCCAGAAACCAGAGCACTGCAGCTAATGCTCATATCTCCAGCCTGCACTGTGAGTGCTAGAGTATCTGACTTCTGGGTTGCATTCCTAGGCTTGCTTCTCTCCCAACCCTACCTTTCCTTGAAGTTTGTGACATGAAGGTAATATTTGAGGGACATGTTGAGACTGTTGAGACTGCTTCATAGAAAATAATAGTCGAGAATCCAAAAATTTTCTTTCTTTTCAGTATGTGTGTGAACATGAACAATACTGTCTTTTATCTTCTGTAATAAGTGATTTCAGCTAATTTGTTGACTATTCATAGGATTAAAAGAACCACAAAAGATAAAAGAGACCGGTCGTTAAATTACCAGAGAGCATAGGAAGTTGGTTGCTTGACTTTCTGTGGATCCTTTCTGTTTTTTAAGAGAACAGTGGGTACTTTAGGAGGGGTTTTTTTGTTTTGGATTGGGTTTTTTTGTGTTTTTTTATAGAGTCACTGGTGACAAAGAAACAGATGAGCCATAGACTGACTGTACCACATTGAATGATGGCATCACGCTGGCTCGTGGCACTAAAAGAAGTAACCATATTAAATAAAACCTTAACAATCCAGCCTATTTGGCACACTTGTTGGCAAACTCACCAGAAAAGGGGAAGGAGAAAATTAGCTAGGGATACTGTGTTGTGTCCTGCTCTTAGTTGCTCTCCTTCAAAGATGCTCGCTGCCTGAACTTACACTGGTGTTAGGTTGGTTCTTCTGGGTGAATAAAATGGAGAATTTAATTCTATAACACTTTCAAGAATTCAGCAAAACCAAATTTATTAACTGGGATCTTATTTAGTGATTGTCTAAGCCTACTGAAGTCAATGGAAGTCAGTGAACTTTGGATCAGAAGCCCAGAATATCTCCTGCTGAAACTGTGTTGTGTTGCATGAAGGGCTCCAATATCATTTAAACTGTTTAAGCTTTTTCCCTTCTTCGGAAGTGTCTTCTCTGTGTCAGGGGTAGAGCCTTCAGGCAGTGCATAGCTCATGGAGTAATTGTATTATACCTGTGTAAAGCCTGCTGTGGGGAAGCTCTTGTTTGGTGAGGTGGACAGACTTGAGGGATGATGCTAAGACATAATAATAATAAAAATAATACTGTGCATAGATTTTCAAACCTGACCAGTTCCAGCCAGTAGAGTTCTGAGGCAATTTCTAGACAACTGCACTTTGGAAAAATACACAAATGCAAATAATGTGCTAGGCAAGACCTTGAGCAAGAAAGCTTTGAATGGAATGGTAGTGTGTTATTTTAGTTGTAAACAACTTGGGCTAATTTTGCCTTGACGGGATTCAGCCAAAATGAGTTGTAGTTAAAAGGATTTGGTGTGCCGTTCGGTACAGATAGCTAACAGTTTGGTGGTTTGCAAGGTTTCCTTTAATGTGGTTAGGCTCAGACTGTATATCGGACAGCTTCAGACTCTTAAATTACAGTCTTCTTGCTAGCACTCACTTCTCAGCTTCTAGAATATTTTCCTTTCTGTTTGTGTATTAGTTAAGCACCGTCTCAGCAATTCAGATGCCAAAGTGAACCTTTTTCCAGAATGATTTCAGGAGAAGGAAACTTTAATCCAGTGGTATATCACAAGTAGTTCAATGTTTCATTTTGATTTTTCTTGAGAATTTTTCTTCTGTTTGGTCTTTGTCTATTTGTGCAGTGCAGAAAGTCCCAATGGTGAATATGTTGAGGCTCATATATTCTTTGCTCAGCATCTGCCAGTAGCAAAACTTCCAGGTCTGATTCACTTTATCCAGCCCGTACTGGAAGCAACGGAGTCCACAGGTGGAATCGCCACCCTCTCCTTTCAAGCAGTG
The DNA here is from genome assembly GCF_026419915.1 of Harpia harpyja. Classification (NCBI taxonomy): domain Eukaryota; kingdom Metazoa; phylum Chordata; class Aves; order Accipitriformes; family Accipitridae; genus Harpia; species Harpia harpyja. The sequence continues at coordinate 11,437,929 of NC_068945.1, read as the reverse complement.
CTGGTTTCCTGTAAGACTGTTCCCTTGTTTGAACACTAAGTCATCAGGACAGCTTATAAAGTCCTACATTCTACTGGCACTGTTGTGCAGACGCATGCATGTCGTGGGACGGTGTTGACACAGTGCTGCTGCATACAGGCCCAGAAAGGCTCATCATCGGTTTGCAGCAGAGTAACGTTTCCACCTGAAAGCACAAAGAATACAATGCAAATGGCTTGGGTTTACCCTCAGATAAAAGAAAAAAAAGAAAAACCACCCACAAAACCCACCTAGAACCTCACAGATAAGAATAAACCCCTAAGGTGATGTTAAGTTTTTTGAAAGGGGTTAATGATTTAAAAGGCTGTGTCTGGTTTTCGGACGAGGCTGATGGGCATAATGAAGCCATTTCAACTTTCAGTGCAACTCAGAACCAGGAGTATTTACTTTACCTTAATATTGGACTTGGTCTCCCACATGGTTTAAATGTTCGAATGTTACATTTTCATAGTTCTTTAGTATTTATTTCAAGCAAAGTGCAACCCTGCGTGTCTTTCACTTACATTAGAAAAATCAACAAAACTGATATTGTTAAATGTTTATTTAAAAAAATATTTTAAAATCACCACTATTCTAGAAAAGTGGTTCTGTCACTTTACTAATTAGCCAGTAATAGCATATATTCTGGACTACTGCAGTGTTTCAGGTCTAGAGTATTCCTTCTCATAGAAGAGACAACTGTCACCTAAGCCCAGTATTGTCAGTGTTTTTATTTAATGCCAGGTACAGTAACCCTGTGAGGTGCAAACTCAGACTGGGATCCTGTGTGCTAGGTTTTGTATCGGCAAACTGTAAAAGCATTTCTTGCCTCAGAGACCGTAGGCTAAAAGTAGTCTGACAGTAAATGTGAGCCAGTGGACAGAACAGAGTGGGGACCTGAATTTGGATCACCTCGACCTCACTCCCGTATTCTAGCCAACACAGTGCATTTCCAGATACAGATTTGAACATCGCAGCTTGGGCCCACACCTAATTAAGTTTGAATGTGGCAGAGTGAATTAGTGTGTGGGTGTATATTGTCACGTGTGTACCAGGGGCATCGCTCCATGCTACGCTAATTAACCAAGTTTTTGTGAGAGGTGACAAAAAACAACTCTGGTATTTCTGGCTTTGGTGCGGTTGGAATCTAAGTGAGAAGAGTAAGACAGTAATGCACAGTGAATAATTTAATACCTGGCTCACTTTTAATTGTGGATCCCATTTTTCTTATAAGATCCCTTTGTCTGTGCTATTTGGTTAATGAAACAAGAGTGGAACTGTGGCATGGCATTATGGGTATAAATAGCACATATCAATTCTGCTCTTGTTTACTCCAGTAGTCCCATTTGGAGTCAACAGAAGGGAGTATTTAACAAAAAAAGCAGAATTTACACCGCTTCCTAATAGGATGGATTGGAAAACCTGTTCATATAATTTCTCTCTTTTTCATTTCATTTTTTTTATTTCTGTAAATTAAGATTTAGCTTTTTGAAGAGAGTTTATTTAAATTCCCCGAATCCTTCTTCACAAATAAACACCACTTCTAGAAGAGGTGCTTCTTAAAATACTAGAATGGTGCTTTTCACACCACTTTTGTAGTACCCAGATCTGATAAATGGTTTTGTTGGAAAACCCAACTTTTTATGACAGTATTAGCTTAGCAAAAAATTCACTTAAACTGGAGGCACTTAGGCCATGCTTTACAAAGGTGGATTTAAGCAAATATTTTAAATTAAGCATATACTAAATGACTTTCTGAACTAGGGCTACATATATACTCAGCAATAAGAAGAGTGGTGGTAGCTATTTTTATGTGGTGTAGGTAATGCTGAAGAATTAAAACCTGAGCTGTTTAACTTTGAAATATACAATATCCCTATTTCAGCTGCTACATTAGAAGGACGACTTTGTTGGATTTATTTTAATTTTGAAAACAGTAGATTTGCCATATTCAAATTGGTCATCTTTTACATGTTGTCTTTTGCCTCTGGTAGTACCTAATAACTGGAGATGAGCAGGGAGATCTTCTAAAGAAGAAAAATGGAGGGGAAAAGAAGATAATTAAATAAATGCTTAATGCACCTACATAGACATATATGCACTGTTTTGTGCTACTGGGAGGAAATCCAACCTGTTCTTTGAAAGGAATTGCTTGATGTCTAAAACAAACATACGACTTGATCACTTTTAGCTTAGCACTCATACCCCCAAATATTATTCTTGGCCATACAAATTCCTAGATCCTTTGGGTAGCCTCACAGCTGCAATGTTTTACTTTGTAGTATCTTGTCAGTAGAAACAAGGTTGTAGTGCCCAGCAACCTGGGCAAAGAAGTGAAAAGCTGTAGTTGAAATCAGTACACAAAACTAAAAGCTGCACCCAAGATGCATGTACTCTACAAATTTTGCCGTTTGTGTTTATAAAACAGATTAAGGCCTATGTGTCAAGTTTAAATTTGCAAACTTCTGTGGTTTGTGTGTAAACACCAAAGTAACACTAGCATTGCTTCAAACATGGTTTTGTTTGCTTTAATATCCTATAAATTTTACTCTGACATTAAATGTGTCGTTGAGTGTGATGAAGCTGGAGGGTAATATCTCACTCAAGTGCAATTTTTGTCATCGTTCAAAACTATGGTAATGCATTTGATGATTCTTATCTGTTGTTCAATGTATGTGGTTATCTTTCTTATTTTCATTCTCATACATATCTATAGCACTGTCTAGATCTGGAAGATTTGATTTACTGTATATGTTGAAAGAATAGAAAAAGCAATCCTCTGTTTTTATTATATTTTTCTGCAATCTTGTAGACCTTGAAATTGAAGCTGGCACATTTGTAAATACAGTTTTCTGTCTTGGATCTTTTGAAAGTTGATTTTCGTCATAGGTAGATTAACCTGTGATTCTAATGGTGACTTTGGCAAAATCAACACAGCGGGGTATGGGATACAAGGATTCTTCAGAGTTCTGTGTTAATAATGCCACTCTGCTCCTGTACACGAACCTATCACTCAGCTAATTGTATTTAATGGAACTGACAAAGAGCAAGCTTTGCTCGCTAGGAGAAATTCTGACGAGGATTCAATGTTTGGGTGGGAATTGAATGAATACTCAACCCATTCCTGATATGTGAGTTTAATTGATCACCTGCCTGTCTATCTCTAGGAGTTTTTTGCTGCATTACAAAGACAGAATAATTCCACAAAGCCACAAAAGAATATTTTCAATCTTTTTTTTTTTCTAAAATGCTTCCTCATTCAAAGCAGTATGCTCTATTTTCCCCGCTTGAATTTTGAAGTCATTGTAAGAGTAGAAAGTTTTTTCCATATACATACACATATACATAGTGATGCCCTTTAAAGTCTCAGTGTATGAAAAAAACTATAAAAGAAAATGTTTCTTTTACCAAAAAAACCCCCAAACCCAAAAGAAAAACATTTTTCCCTCTTGTGCACGAGATGATTATTACTGCACTGCAAGGGCTGGGCGTGTCACATTTATTAAACTTTTCACATTGGAATAGAAGTACAGGTTAGCATTATTTATCATACTTACACTTTTCTTATTCTTGGTAGTAAACATTAATAATCTGTTGGAAGTGTGTATGCAAATGTTGGACAGAAGAACACCCTTTTGAAAATGAATAAACTTAGGAGTGAGTGGTAAAAAGCTTCTGCGTTAGACTACACATTGATTTTGTTGCTGCTTGTATCCTAACAGCATAGCCACATGTTAGAATAAAGCCAGAGGTAGTAACATTTTCTATGTGAAAATCTATTTCTGTCTTTCAGGTATTTTCACATGCATGTTGTTAGAGTTGAGCCATGCTATGCAATCACAGGATGGTCATCAGGCATTTGGTCTACTTAAATTCAAAATTTGAGGTACATCTATCCTGTCAGGTTAGTTCAAGGCTTAAGATAACACTTGAGCCAAACTATCTAGTTCTCTGTATTAACTGATTGCTGTTTCTCCCTTTCATTCTACTACGGAGCAATCTGACTTCCTCTCCAAACGTGTCAAGGATAGGGCAGGCTCACTCTGAAATACTGTTTCGGTTGACAGTTCACATACAACTGGGTCTAAGTCTGTAAGACCTGAGCCCAGATTTGAGCACTAAAGAAAAGAAAGAAAAAGCCTCCAATACCGTAATATTTACTGGGCATATTTATGCTTAGTTGCAGTGGAATTATGTAAAAATGCTACAGAAATAGGGACTTTTCATAAAAATCCAGTGGCCACCTTTCTTCCATCCTCAGTTCACTGCACCTTAGTTTTGCTTATCCTTTATCCTTGTACGCAGAACATTTTACTAGTTGTCCCACCTCCCCCCAGCAAATTCCTAGTACCTCTCTGTTCCCCCAGTAACGGCTTTGTCCTGACAGCCCTGTATGTTTCTGTTGTAGCTTGTGTACCTTGTGTTTCAGGATTTGGAATGGATCTTCATTTGTTTTGGGAAAGCATCCAACCTTTTCTTTGTGTTACCACAGTTAAAAATCCTAGGTAAGAACAAACGCTCACTATTGCTGCCCATACCTTCTTAGACAGCTGTGCACCAGATCCAAAGTTCTCCAAACAGGAGAGGGACTGGAAACTAACCTTTTACTTTGATAACATGAATAATAGTTATTGGTAGTGATTTCTATTTTGGTTTGGTTTTAATTGGAATACGCAGTTCATGAAAGTACATTTTATAGTTTCATAGACAAATGGCAGTGAAGGATTTTTTCTGAAATATTTTATTTACCTGGCTGAGTCTTCTCTTTATTAATAACTTTCAATTGCTACGTTAGCTTTTTTCCAAATGTTCCCTGTGTAAGGGATAATAATCTGTCTAGTAAGCTTAGTTTCAGGAAGTGGTGTTTGTCAGCTACAGGAAGTGTGCTCTGAAGCAAATAGAGGACAAATTCTACTTGTGAACTCAACTGTTGGTCATCTAGTAAGCCTAATTCATCATTGGGGTAACTTAGAAGTTAAGAAATGCTATCCCAAATTCTTCCTGTTTTCAGGAGACATAGGCAAGCATCAGTTTTTACTGGACATGGCAGTGGCCCTACAACAAGAAAGATTGGTCTTTGAGTAAAAGTGATCTGGAAATTAGAAGGTTTTTAATCATTAAAACAGTGGGGTTCTAGAGCAGCACGTCAGAGCAAAAAAACCCCCAAACTATTTTTACAGAAGAGCTCTATAAGTTAATGAAAAGCATCACATGACATGCTGACTGTATCAGAGGGACAAACCTGATGACCTAGAAGGCCCGTTGCAGTGCTGTAGTGCTATGTAATATTTCTGTGCAGTTATGAAGAGAAAAAAATCAACAAGCCATTGAGATTTACTGTGTGTGCTTCCAAAGGGCTGTTACAAGTCCCAGGGATTAATAAGAATACAGAATATTAAAATATGTATTACAAATATTAAAGTGTGTCACAGCTGTCTGCATTCTTCTAACTTTCTCTGAAGACAATACTGAAAGAGGTCTGTACTCATTTAATCTTCACTTGACAAAATCTTACATTCTCGTGCAGCATAGCTGTCTTTTACAAAACAGTTGAAGGAAGTTAGACACTAAAATCCAATGCAAATTTTGCTTAGAAATCGCGGCTTAAACTGTCAGATAGCAAGAAAGTAATATTGCCCTTGTTACTCCTGTGTTTTCATTTTTTCCCTAGCTCGGAGGCTAAGCATTTTAGTGTGGACAGTTGAAGCTTGCGAAGTTAAAAGCAATTGAAAACAGAAGGACAGAAGGGGAAATTTAGGCAGTCCAATTAGTATGAATTATTTTCAGCATCTTGTGTGGCATAAATTATGTTTTTCTTTTGTTGGCACTTGCGAAAAAATAACAGCTATTGATTAGGCCTGTCAAGCCCTTGTGGCCTGACAAGATATCTTTACTGTAGTCATGTGGGCACAGGCTAGAAATGATACTGAGAGAGTGAGATCCTCTACAATCATCTCCTCTCATTGTTATTTTTAGTGGGCTTTTTTTTAGATGTACTGTATACAGTAGAACCTTATTAAAGCCTCACTTAAGATCCTCAGATAATCACCCTCACCAGGCTGCTTCTGAGAAGTTTTCAGCAAACCATTTTTAAACACAGCAATATATTGATTTCTGAGGGGGGGCAAGTGGGAGGTTGCTAATCTGGGCACTTGGGTCAAAGCTAGTGTTTGTGTCCCCAATTCCTTATTTTAGTGGGAGTGGGCAGCAAGTGTAGGCGCATCTCTGTCACTGATTAGAACTTGGTTGTTAGTTTTTGGTGCTGGCAGTCTGAAAAACTGTGAATGTTGTCTCTTAAATGCAGAACAGATGTAGATTTTTACTCTGATGAAATGAAATGGAGGACCAACATTGACAGTGGTATGAAGAAGAATTTCAAAGGTGGCAGTGAGAGGATACAGTGTTTTGTTTTCATTTTCAGATCTGAGCTGAGGAATAAATATTGTAATGCTTGCAAAGAGCCTGTATTTTAGGGCTGAGTATAAGCATATTAGGGTGAGATGGGCAAGTCTTTAGACTTGATGTTGTCAGGTGAAACAGGTGGGAGGGACAGGGACAGGGTTTTGAACAATTTGGTTTCTTGAAACTTTCTTGTCCCTCTTATTTTGGTATCAAGATGTGGAATGGGAGGGAATGCTCCTTGCCTTGCTTTCTGAGGAACTTTTTTACCAGCATAGTCCATGTTTCAATCTAGCAGCAGCCTTTGATACTTGGGCAGCAAACATTGTTAAATCATCTGTGATCCCTTCCCTAGGTGGATGGTATCGCTCTGGGTGCTCCTTTATTTTCTTTTCTAAATAATCCTAGACAGTTGTGGTCACTTGTTCATTTGGCAAGAAAGGCCATGAATTTCCTCATTGTTATCTATTCAAAATCCCTGGGAAACGGTTCAGAGATAGGTAGTGTGTGATAAAACCCACAATATGCAGACAGAAGTCATCAACATATTGGTAGATGGGAGAATTCAGTATATTTTTCCTGCTTTTCTTCACTGGAGTTCAAAATATCGTCAGGAATGATGACTTGAGTCAGAGAGAGTTTGCGTTCCAGTGAAAGGACGGCTAGCTCTGGCTGCTGGGACATCTTTGTCTTTGGTCAAGTACCGTATGGAGTTAAGAACAAACCCCTGGAAACAGTTCAGATGAGAGAGTAGTCAGACATCAGGAAAGGATTTAGGTGCGATGAAGGGTTGATTCCAGTCCCCCTCCCTCATTCACGATGGTCTTTTTCTCTCCTTTGCCAAGAAGTCCATGCTTGGAACTGTCTCTGATCTGTCATCTATTCCTGGAGTTTAAGGTGGCTTTAGTGGCTGAAAATTCCCTTTGCTTGGCTGGAAGACTGCAGCCTTGCCTTTCATACCTGGACCCTACCACTGTAATCCTTGTCACTGTGATTTGTAACTGAGATTATTACAACACATTGTGTGGAGGACTGATATTTAGACACTACAAAGAAGATAATCACTCCTGCGGAAAGCCTTTCTGATTTCTTATGGGTGACATTAACCACAGGGGACACACTGGACCTGCTTTTTGACAGCTTCATTGGCTTCTCATTCATTGCCAGGTGCAGCTCAACCAGGTGCTAGAGAGTGACAGAAAGCTCTGATTATTTTGGCACCTGGCTCAGCTTTAGAATAGAAGATCTTGGCTCTGCTGCTGGGCCTTTTTGGGTGACCTTGGGCAGGCCATTTCTTTTTCTGCCTTATTTTCCCCACTTGGGAATAATGATGTCTTTCCAACTAAAGCTGTAAAATTACACAACTGTTAGGACATACAAAGTCGTCACCAGATTTGACATGGGCAAGCAGACATTGTCAGTATCAGCTGATCTAATGAAGTTCTCTGCTTTTCCCCACAAATCTTACTTCAGCCATATACCCATAGACTAGGCAGCTACAACACTACTACTGTCATGATAATGACCTCTTTTGTAAAGCACTGAGATCTAATGATGAAAAGCACTATACTAAACTGCCTGATCAGTTCTAATTGGGACCCTCAGAGAACAGCCCTCAAAGTGATTGTCTTGGACCTGCCAGGAGAAATTTTGACGTGTGCTGGTTTACATCTCCCAGCTTCCCTAAGTCTGAGTTTGCTGATTATTCAAGGTATGGTGCAAGGCCTAATTCTTAAGTTTTCACATCAGGAGAGTGATTGGAGTGTATCAGTTTGCTTTATACATTTTTAGAGGTATAGTCAGATACTTAGCTGGAATCCTAGGAGTTACATAGTGCAACAGTTGAAATACATTTATCGCTAACACTCTTGGTTTAATTGTTGTTGCTATTCCATAGAAGACTTGTATCCTTTCTGTCCATACAACCACTTCCTTAAAATACTGTATCCATAACTCTCCTGCTGAGGTTTTTGGTATGCCTCCTTTATTCCTCTCCCCTGTTGATTTTCAGACTCTTTTCAAGGACTAGATTTAAATCAAAAGGCTTGTCTTTGACTTTAATAAGCTTTTAATAAAATCTGAAAAAAAAAAAAAAATGCCACCAACAACCCTACAAGAGCAGTTTTTATGAGGGTTTGCCTCCCTGCTCTAACCCCACAAGACCCCATATTCTGTGAGTGCTGCTTCCCTACACACCTGGCCATAATTAAGTCATCTTTGTTTTTCTTTCAGTCTTAGCCTTGTTTTACTAAACATGGTGTAATGTAGTATTGGGGGGAGCTTATAAAAGAATTAACTTCAAGTAAAGTAAAGCCTGACTGCCTGGTAAACATGCTGCCCAGTAAGAGACTTATTTATTTCAAGGCAAGTTTTAAAATGTTGACTGTTTTGAAGCCTTGGATATCTCCCTTTACAGGAGGATCAGTAATTTTCTTTTCCTTTTTATTTTCTGTCATGTTCCCCATCCTGATTTTTTTGTTTAATGGAAAGTTACAAGTAGGTGAGGATTTTCTCAGAGTCCTAGAAACCTGGCCATGTCAAGTTGAACAGCAGATAAACTGGTTAATAAGAACAGATTCCCCAAATTAAAGCACTTCAATGGGGTTTGGATTGAAAAGGAAAACATGAAAGAGAAAATGAAGGGAATGCAATATGGACATCACGTGTGATCTTGCTCTCCTTTCAGGTAGGAGCTAGCACAGCAGTTTTTAACAATCAGCCGTTGTGTGTTTGTGTGTTTTCCTTCCCTCCATGTTGTTTCACAGTTATCTGTTAGTAACAGCAGTATTATTACACACAGATTAAAAGACAGGCAGCTTTTAGGCTCCCTGACAGTTGGCCAGAGCAGAGATTAGAGATAAAAGTTAATCCCGTGAGGTAATAGCAAAAAAAGAGTACAAAGACATGAGATGAGCCGATAATGGTTTGTTTAGGTAAGAAGGCTTCCCTTGCCTTGGTGATTGGCTCTTGCTCAGTGGTGCTCTGAGTGATAGCTTCCCAAATCCCTTCGAAGGTTTATAACAGTTAGCAGTGGGCTGGGGAGAGAGCTAGGGGAAAAATATGGCAGCCAGCAGTGGTAAAACATAATGAAATCATTCTAACCATAAATGGAAGGTGCCGGACCATGGGGGAGATGAGAGATGTTTTCTTCCACAGCTGCAGAGCTATTACTCAGTTAACACTTGGACAGAGGGAGGTTAAAACAGTCTCTAAGTCGGGTTTAAAATATCAAAGAAACTTATGTTTATGTTTCTTGTAAAGGGAAAATAACTTGAAAATGTAACAACACGAATATGACTGAGGGTGGTTAAAATGTTAATAGTCTGATAGATTTTAAGTTACGTTTCTCTTAAGTTTCACTGTTCCTGGCTGTTTCATTATACCTATGGCATGTTCAGAGAGAAAAGTTTTCAAAGGTTTTCTTGTATTTCATATATTTAGGAATGCTCTTAAATCTGAATGACATCACAAATGAAATTCAAATAAATCCATCACTTTATAGTCAAGTTATGAAGGGATATTCAGCAGAAGATTAGGAACATGAAACAAGTGAATCTTTACTTCTGTACAGCCCTATCATTTTGCAGCTAACAGATAAATATGTGTTTGAAATAGAAGCTGTCTACCAACCACTGGCAATTCAGCACTTCACTGCACTCTCAAAATTGAAGAGGTGGAAATTCGTATCTTTGTTTTTTTAAACAAAGATTGATGAAAGCGGTAGCATTCCGATTCTTGAGTACAATAATAATATGATTCTGAAATAACTAATTAGCAAGCTAGAATTACTGGACCTGCCTTAAAACTGGCTATTGCTAACACTAGGCTAAGAAGTGAACTGTAACAGAAATAAAAGCGTGCTGTATTAGGGCATCTAGCCATCAGAATTGATGGAAGAAAAAATTTGCCCTCACATTTGCTTCTTTGTACTTCTCTTTTGATGAGGGCAGGGGAGTAGCATGAATACCAAAAGGCACAATTATAAATAGGAGAGCTCTGGAGTGACCATAAAAATGAGTTCTGTAAGACACAATTTGTTCTAATCTCTGAATTTCTTTAGTTCCCCTAAGAATCTCTTTCAAGGAGTCAGTAAATCAAACTCGTGATTTATTCTTCTTTTCTGTCAAGGATCGAATAGCTAGATATTAATTAATATCTCACTTTGAATATTAATGAAAATTATTTGTGTGATCACAATAAGGAGGTCTTGGAAGGAAAAATGATGAGGAGGTTGGAAACTAACCAGTCAGATTTTCTCCCTAAACTTAGAAGAAAGTAAAAGTATTATTTTTAAGATTTTTTTTTTTTTAATATCATAACAAAGTACTTTGATCACTCACTAGAGTGTTCGCCACTCATTCAGGTTCTGTGGACTGTGGGACAGACTGGGCTAGTAACATCTGTAGATTAGTGTTCAAATTCATGAAATCCGAATTGTTCATATTCATCGTTCGAGAGAGCTCCTTTGAGGTTTGAGACAAAAATATTAGTTAGCAATCAGTAAGTATTGTACTATGTCCTCTTTCTGCAGTTACACATAACTGAAGTGTTAGCAAGAAGCCATCTAACAGTGGAATGACAACACTGCTCCACAAATCAGTAATATGACAGTTTTACTTGAGAGGCCCACCATCTTTCAGGAAATACCAGTTTCCTCCAAATACAGAAGCACAGATTGCTATAGGTACATTACAGAGCTGTAGACTATCGTCTTCTGATGCATGAGATCCTAACATTGCTAAAGTAACACTAAGATGTCAGAGAAGTAGTATATCCTCCTACAGAACAGTGCGTCTGGGAGTGTCTTGTGTGGTGACCAGAGCTGCAGACACTTGCAAGATACTAATTTGTGAATAAAAACGAGTGATAGGTGGGAATTTTCACTTTCGGAATTTCCTGACAGAAAAAAGAATATTTCTTATAACAGTATTTTCAAGTTAGGCCTTCCTTTGTTGCAAGTGTTTGTCCAAATATGATGCAGTTTTGCATCCTTCTCTGTCTGAAAGCCTGTAAACTTGCCAAGGTGTGTCATGTCCTGTTTTGTTGTTTTGGTTTTGGCCATAGAAATTCCAGCCCCATTTTCTCCTTTTTTGTGCTTGAATGAGCAGGAAAAAGAAGTCAGGTTTTGGAGAATGGCCTTTTCCAAAGGCTCAGCTGAGTTGCTCTTCCTTAAATAATTCTGAAGCTCCTTGCTTCAGGCTTAGTTAGATTAGTACAAAGTCCAGTTATGAAGTTGTAAAAAGTTGGAAGAAACTGTGGTAACAAAATTTAGCCTCAATTTTTTTTCTTTAGAACAATTAGACAGGAGAAGGAAACAGAAGGAAAAATACCAGCCTCTCCACTTACCAAAAGACTTGTCCCATTCCTCTCTTCTGTTCAGAGGTAATTCACGTTTTTGGATAACAACTTGCCATAGCTTTCATAAACAGTGCTAATATGATTTGTTTCTAATAGAATTTCATGGTGCACATAGCTTGCAGATAATTGGTTTAGGAGTAAATTGAGGGGAGGGGTTTTCTCCAGTCTCTCTTTTTATCATTTGCTGCTACTGTGTGTCATTCAGAGTCCAACTCAATCAAGAGTCTATTACTGATAGCTGAACAATGTGGTGCCCACAGATCTTTTATGATGCAAAAGTGGGCAGTTGCATTGTGCATGTTTCAAAAGGCATGACATAAAGAACGAAAGAAAGAACTTTATATACAGGCTTTTAGATAAGAAAGTGATTCACTGCAAGTAGGTGTTGGCTATAATTTTCTTGTTTAGAATCCTAAATTGAGTAACAGCTTCTTGAAGATTTTCATTTTTTATCAAGAGTCAAAGAAATTATGTGAAGTTGGGGTGTCTCTCCATTTAGTATGTCAGGGCTGTTGTGCTCCTCTAACAGTGCATCTCAATGCTTCGCATATCCCTAACTTTTCCCAAACTAAGGAGTGAGGAAACAAGATCATTTAAGCTCCCTGCAGCAGTTTGGTACCATCACATGCAATGGTCTGTGTAAGTATGAGGGGTTGGTGTTAGAAGCCTTGGCACTCATCAGAAGGGAAGTACAGATTATCCAAAACCTGTGTGAAGGTTTTTTTAAAAAAGCAAACCAAACCATTTTTTGAAAGTCTTACCCCGATGAATGACTTTCTTTTGACTGAACAGGTTTGTTCCCTTCAGGACTAGTGTACAATTTACATGAATAGTATATTGGCAAAATATTATATGGCAAAAATTTTCCATTGTTGCAGTCAGACTTCACATAATGATGATGAGTTAATATAACCCTCAGTTAGATGATATTCAAGTATTTGTGCACTTTTTCTTGATGGATAATCCATAAATAAACAAATAGATTCCACAAAAACAGTCTTTTTAAAAACATTTCATCTGTGTTCATTGACTCACATGGTCAGACATGCCAGAGAAATAGGTGTGTTTTTGTTGTGCTTTAGTACATTGGTCTGGACCAAAAAGATGAAGACTCAAGACCCAGGAAAGAGAGGGAGAATAAAATAATATCCTCGAGCTTTTTACTTGTCAGGATCAAAGCCTTTTATCTGAACTGCCCTATTCGTAACTCTAAAAAGCCACAAAGTTAAATGAAAATCAGCTTTTGTGATCAGGAATCAAATTGTAATTTGTAAAATAAATGTAGCTTCACTGTGGTACCATTGGAGATCCCCTGCCATACTGCTCAACTCGAAAGCTGTACCTTTCTCCCAGTGATATTGTATAGGCAAACAGCAGTGATTCATGTTGCTATTGTACAGCCCTTCACAAGTGTGTGTGCCTGGAGGTACAGTCTGAGCACTGATAAAATACCTTCACTCTGAACCAAACAACTTTCATATGCTGTATAGTATGAAATCAAAAGATAAAATTCTGTCTTTGGTTTCTCATACCGTTTTGTGTTAATAGGGCAGTAGGAAACAGAAATGAAAAAAGAACAGGAATCCCTTTATCTTAAAAAGTGAACCTGTAGAAGATTTTGAGTCATTTTCTTTTCTTGCTGTTTTCAGAAACAAACTTCTATACAGAGATGATCAATTTGATCAGAGCAAACAGTCTTTTGAAAAAAAAACAAAACGACTTTAAGCAAGATCGCCATCAGTCATTCACAGGAAGATGTAGGGCATTTTGGTTCTATTTTTTTCCAGTCTTTTCCAGCCTCCTACGCATCTGGGTTATAGGTGGGGTCAAGTTGGGCAGCGTTAAAAATCAGAGAACAACAATTTTTGGTATGGTTAATGTTTATCTGAAAGTAAGAAAAGCCATTTAAAAGACTTCTTTAGTGAGCGAACTTTCCTGGTAGTTTAAGAGACCCAGGTGATTCAGGGAGTCTCAACAAAGTCTACAATTTTAAGTAATTTTTCCCGTCACAAACGGTACGATACGTTCACCATGACTGGCAACTTTAGGGAGCATGCAGTTTTTACTCAATTGACTCTTGGCTACCGTTTTGTTCATGTGCTGCTCTGTATTCTTGACAGCAAATTGATTTAGCTTGCTGCAGGAAAGAGCGTGTGTGTGTGTGTGCGTGCGTGTGTGTGTGTGTGAGCGTGCGGGAGAGCGCGGGAGAGGGGGGGAGAGAGAAATGTGCCTATGTGAAATGTACCGGGGAGCAAGGCGAGGATACTGAATGGCAACATTTAGGCATTGACTGTGACATTGTATTAACCTTTTTAATGGATGTATGTAATAAAGTGACATGTAAATGGAGCACAAGGGGAGATATGACACTATATCTGGAAAAGGATAAAACAGTCAGTGAATACTGGGCTATTATAGCAGTTTGCAAACCTTGGATAAACTCAGTCAGCGGTTGTATAATTGGTTATTCAATCCCGACCCTTGTTCACAGCTCAAAGCCAGGAACACTGAGACCTGTTGCCAATTTGAGTGAATGCAGTGACTGTACTCGGCCGGGGCCTAACACTGGAGCCAGGCCTTTTCCTGTGGGCTGGTTTCCACCATGTCTGGGACTGGCGCGGTGACAGTAGCCCTTTTGTTGTGAAAGGCTGGCTGGTACTCCCCTCCTTTGCAAAATGTCTAACAGCTACACAAATATAAGAAAATAGGAAAAGGGACTTACTGTAGCTTTTCTCTTACCGAGTTAAACGTAGGGGCTTTGAAAAGGAGGCAAAGTCCAAGCAATAAGGAAAACTGAAGCATGTTGTGAAACGTTATGGCCAGAGAAGGAAAGCGCCATGTTCTTCCGATGTGTGGTACGAACCCTGGGGAAAACCGGATTCTCTTAAATCACGTGAGACACAAACTGTACATCCAGAGCGATGTTCTCTTGCTCCCTTCCGAAATACGCGCCCCTGCACGTGCAGTTGTCTCCCAGCCCGTGCCAAGCAGCCTGGGAAAGCGCTCTCTGGAGAAACGATTCCTGCGGGCCCACTGCGGTGGCCCCTTGCACGAGCACAGGAGCTCCTGCGTGGACCCGCTCCGTAAAAAGTTCAAAAATGTTGACGTCGTTGTCATGGGTTTGTTTGAGAACCGCTGGTATGGAGGTTGTCTCTTGCGTTATGGAGGCAGCATTGTATAAGCCAGCTGGAGATGAACAGAGAGAGTGTTACAAGTACCCCGGTTCCCTCCACCCTCATCCCTACACACACAACTTTCCAGTAAAAGCAGGGAGATATTTATGGAATGTCCTGACTCAGAGGCCAGCTGTTTCTCTTCTAGTAAAATGGTAGTTAGAAATAAATCAGAAGAAGGTTTGATTTTGGTTGATGAAATAATGAATATTCAGTAATATATATAGAAGATGAGCCTAGATGAGCTAATGGTCCCTTCTGGTTTCCAGCTTTTTGTGAATGAATCTGCAGTGCTGTGAATCTAGAGTTTTCCCTCTTTTCCCTCCCTTTTTTCCCCACTTTTCTCTGGTTTTCAGTAGTGGGATCTTGCTCCTTTAACAAGCATTATCGTTTCTAAATGTACCTAGGTTACACAGTAATATTTTTGTCATGTCATCAAACTCTACCACCTCAGAGGGAAGGCAATTATTGACACAGTAGATTATGCACAATCTTTTTAAGTTACAAAATAAAATCGAGGTAATGGTTAAAAATTATATGCCTCTAGATCACAAAGAGATGGGCTTGGGGGCTAATCTCTTTGCCATTCTGTTTTACTCTAGTTCAGAGAAAATAATACAGAGTGCCTGATTTAATGAAAGGCTGCAATTCAATCAAGAGGTTCTGCTGAGGTCATATAATATAAATGGTTACAGCACCTCTTGACTGAGTTACAGCCTTGATAATTCAGTACTTTGTTGTTATTTATGAGGGTAACTTTTCAAAGCAATCTGCATATCTCCCGCTAAAACCTGCTTTGAAAATTTTATACCATGATGTCATTGAAAAAGAATTTTTTTTCTTTTGGTAAGAAAAGAAAAAAAAAACCACACCAGCAAAATGAGAGGGGAAAGGAATGCATTGTTTTAGAATAGAAAATTAATCACTTGGAAATGGACTGGTTATTGTGAAGCAAATGCAGAAAGAGTATTGAACTTGTGATACATGAGAAAAACTACAGAAACTCCTGCCGAGGCTTTTAATGGAAAATACACCCCACCATCTCGTTATGAACACAGCTTTGGGAGCGAAGGGTTGTAACAGTGGAGAAAAAAATGGCATTGTGGAAATGTGTATTTTTTTGATAATCATAGTTAATGTAGCTCAGCCTTAATTGAAGTATTGTATGGAGTAGCGGGAACACAATGTAGTAGGGACTCTTTGAATTTGGGTGTTTGGGGTGTTTATATGAAGAAGGATGTAGTACTGCATGCTGGCAAAACTAGAATGGTTTAGTCGTCAGGAGAACTCCATTGAATCCATTGAAGCCTCTCCCTACTGACGTTGAAAAATCTACTCAACGTATACCTCATCTTCTTAATTCCCCCAAATATTATCTGTGTTTTACATTACAATGCAATATTGTCTGCAAGGATAATGCATTGATGTCTCCCTGAGGTCAATGTCTCCAATTTAGTGAATTGCAGGTGTCCGACTGGAGAGTCTACACTCTTCTGTAGAAGAGTGAATGCTTGAGATGCTTCATTAATTTAATGTAGCTAAGAGACTAGTGGGCTTAAAGGATTTTGTAGTAGCCCCACAGAGAACTACCCAAACGTAATTTAAATAGGATGGAGGAAACTTTCTATTCCTTTATTTTCTCCGAGTTAGAAATGTTCAAAGTGGTAGTAGCTGCTTTTATATGTTTTAAACTTAAAAAAAGTATGTGAAATATATATGGAAACAAGTGTTTCAATTAAACTCAGATCAAGGCTTTGCAGAAGCCTAGCTTTTGTGCAGAGCGCTCTAGCGATGCACACCTATGGTGCTCCTTTTTTTTCTCTAGCAAAAGGTAAACGGGAGAGGGAAGAAGGGTAAAAAGTACAACACACAGCCTACCAAGTAAACCACAAATCACAGCTGAGCTCCACTTCTTCAACTCGTGAGTTCTTGGAAAGCAAAGCAGTTTTCCTCGGATCAATTGTTTTAGAATTAAATATCTTTCACAAGATTCACCGAGAATTGAAGAATTTCTGTTGCCAAATTTAGAACCCACTAATAGGTTCCATCCAGATATAGTAGGAATTCGAAAAATTAGAGGCCAAGTTTCACAAAGATCTTGAAAAAGTTTGATTTTGGGATTGCTGCATTACTTTTCTGCATTTCACTTCTCTGGCTGAGTTAGAATGAGATCAAGATTATTTTTTTTAAATAAGAATCTGTTATTCCCATGAAGAAATCGTAGCTGATTGAGAAATGTATATTTCTACCTTTTCTGTGAAAAACAGTTATTTTATATTTTCCTTACTCTCCTGGCCATATAATAAATAATATCCTGGCTCTTCTGTTATATATAAAGCAAAAGCTGATGGTGCCATTTTTAGCACTGTTCTATTTTCCACTGCCTACCCTGCCATCCTCGCCAGGATAGGCATAACATATTCTGTATGATGCCCTAGAGTGTGACCTTTACTTTTTTAATTAGGCTGCCTTTTCTGTATTCCTCATTCAGCTTGTGTTGAAATAACTAGAAAGATGCTCTCTTTGATGTACCAGGAATTAGATGGGACCCTCCGGCTCCATCATCTGCTATAATAGGGCTCAAGAAATACATGAGCAAATGGGAAAGTTTCCCAACAACATATGATGCTCTGTGAGAGACTTGGAAGGTTAGCCTCCATTTTACACCAAGTGTCTATTAAGGCACTTCCATTTCTTTAGCAAGGGAGCAGGAAGCTGTGTAAATTGGTGGTGTAGTCCTTAATGGCTGTGTTCATATAACCAGGAGGCTCCAAGTTTAGTTCAGTGGTTAGAACATAGGAGAGAAAGGAAGCCAGCACAGAGTAATTCTTTCTTTCTCTTCTGTTCTTCCCTGTAACCATTGTATTTTATGTGGCATTTGACCATGTCTGTCATTCATGTGGCTTATTCCCCCCTCCGCCCTCCGAGTACATTGGAAAATGCCGTTGAAGAGGGAAAGGGGGACATGGGAGGGCATGATTGTGTGGTTTTTGCCAATTGCAACTCTTAAGACTTTGCTGAAAGCTGCAGTCGTCAGTGTGGTTATGTGATACAGAAATTTATTCCATCGGCTTTCAAGGTATAGACTGCTTTCATTTATGCCATAGCATCCCCCCAGGATTAAGTCATTTGTTGCTCTGGCATTCTCTTAAAGCCTGGTCACAAAAGAGAACTTTCTGAACAATGGGCCTGTTATCCTATTCAGCCTTTTCTGATCTATTAAATTCCCTGTTACACCATTCTGCAATTACTCCACACTCCACCTTCCCAGACCCCCTGTTCTCAAGCAATCTGGGAATTTGCCCTTGTCATTTGCCTCACTCCACAGGAGCCCCACATCCCTCTGTTTCCCCACACCACTTTTGATATTGACTCTGGGTCCTTTTCTGTGCTTGGCGTACTCGCACATATTTGGTATGACTCTCCTTTGTACCTGCATACCAGAGAAACATTTAATATATGTTTATTCAAAGACTCCTCTATCTTATTCAGAGAGAAGTAGGTTTAAAAGAAAACATTTCAGTCTCAGCCCCAGTTTTATCTCAGGTTTGAAAAAGAAAAGCTGAATTGTGTGGGGTTCTTTTTCCAAACATCTCTTACTAGATAGGAAATAAATCTGTGTATAAACTGCATATTGTTGAGCACTGTGTCTGCGAAGAGAGGTGGGAACCATATATGAGAGGTCAATGTTAGTCACAAAATTAAATCACAAAAGATATGATTCTATATAACAGTTTGATAATATTATTATTCAGAGTTCATTAATATATTTTAGATGCGTCAGTGTTAAAATTGAGGTACAGTTGATAATGGACTTGGATTGATTTCTTTTTTCACAGCAGCACCAACAGTTCTGTGACTGAAGTGATTTCTGTGCAAACATTAAAATTTAGCTGAGTTTCTTACGGACTTGAAGGTAGTTTGAATCAACGTTCAGAGTTACCCCACAAAGACAGAAGACAGAGCCAGGAATCCCAGCAGTAAAGCTGCACAGATCTGTGCACTGATCTGCTCTTTGGGTTCTTTCACAGATCTGTTATTTGGTCCAATATGCTCTTCATTTACAGATTTGGTCTTGATCTGAAGGAGCTATCACTCCCCAAAAGCACCCACTTTTACTGATCATTTTTAGGTCTTGCTGGATTGCATTCCTGAGTATAGGTCCAGCCCCTTATAAGGATTTGTCTTGCTAATTCTCAGATCACGCACTGTGATCCCTGTGTCCTGTTCCTTTAATCAGTTAGAACCTAGTCAATCCTTGAGATCATAGTCGTAGAGGGAAGTTTGGGTTTGTTTTTTCTTTCGATAGGTGGATGTGGTCCCACTGAGGGTTTTAAGTATGAGGCCAGAGTCTTAGGAGAGACAGGGCAGTGATTAGAACTTCAGATTCATGAAGGCCCATGTTTGTTAACCTAGGTGAGATTTGCTGCTTTCTGTACCAGTCAGAGCTTTTCAGAAGATGCCTTGTTCCTTTTGTAACCATGGAAGGTGGAAATAATCAAGATGAGAACACAGATGTGAAGATCACTGGTACCAGATTTCTGGGTGATAAAACAAAGTGCAGCCTCTGCCCATTTACAGTACAAGTCAGATGTCTCTTACCACCACACCTAAGAAGTAAAGAATGGATAGGATCCTGAACTACAGATGTTGCAGAGAAAGTAGTCCCTTCCAAGTGGTTCTTTCTTCATCTGAACTTCTTCATCCTGCTTCTGTTCAGTTTAAGCCTCCTCTTCACTGATCTTACAGGACTACACAGGTGAATGCTTTGGAATTGCAAAAAAGACTTGATTTTGTTTATGAGAAAGACCTCATTTCAGTCATCCCCAAGCACTAGAGGCGAGCCTTCTCAAATAGGTAGTTTGAGAGATCTGGGAGGATGAGCACACCTACGCCTTCCTTGTTTTTCGATGAACAAATTAGGTCCCAGAGCAACAAGGACAAGTTTGTTGGACAAAGTAGGAGAAGGCTAACTTGGTGGTGAGGGGACTGTTTCTTGTTTTAAAGTAACTTCCCTTCATCAGAGGAAATGTTGACATTCTCTCTGTTTCTGGGGTCTGCGTTCTTTTTACCAGGGAGAATGTAGTGCCTCTTGATTGTCATCATTGTGTAAAGAGCTGGTCAGTGAATGACCTTAATTCTTGGGAAGGTATTCTGTTCGTGTCCTGCACTCACCTTCCTGGACCTTGGTGATTCATGGAGCCATCCTGAATGCAGATGATCTTTCTTGTGGAACTGGACAACTATTTGCAGAAGAAGTTTTATCATCCTGAGGTGAATAGAGGAAGTCTAAGTTTTCTAAAATAGTCTGAAAAAGTTCTGCTATAGGGTATGAGTAAGATTCCTCTCTGATAAAAAAGAAATATTTTGTCCCTTTAGAGTGCTTGCAATGATTTGAAGGCATAGTTTATGCTTGAATCTGAATCCTGTTTTTCTGATAGCAGAAGTTGATGTTACAGCTCTTTACCTCCTCTCTTTCATGTTTGCCCAGGCTGCTGCAGTTATCTATTGGATGGTTGGGGATTGGGGGAGCTCGGTGTTTGTGACCATTTTCAATAGTCAGGGAGTGGCTGCAGAGTTGCCCTGACTCTCCTACTCCTTCAATGCATTGTGTAATATAAGTATGTTTTGGATTTTGACAAATGAGTCTCCTTTCTTAGTCTTGTTCTCAGTATTGTTTTCTTTGTCTCTCTTTTCTTTCCCCTCTTTGACTTTTCTGCTTTTACTTTCTGACTTTCTTTTCCCCTTGTCTAGAACTATTATGTTAAAGAGCTATGCATAACAGACTCTCTGATTTCTCTTCACTTATTTGGGGATTACCTGTCGCAACTGTTACACGGCTGAACCACCCGTGTATGTCGATGTTATTCCCTAACTCAGGAAGAAAAATGCTCGATCAAAAGGAAACCCAATGTATTTCCTCTCCCTATTTATGCTGAAAATAACAGAGTCCAAAAAATCCATGAATGGAGACAAGTGAGAACAAACAGAACAAGTTGTCAAGGCAGATGGAATGCTGTACTTCGGTGGAGAAGCCTGTGTGCAAATCTTGGAAGATTATTTTAAGCAAGTCCAAAGATGACATTAGCTTTAATAATTTCTACTTAATTTGACATAATGATTCCATGCAAATATCATTTACGTCACAACTAGCAGTCTGATTTACTGTGAAACTACCTGCACTTCAGAAGCTTTGATTTATAGTGTACGTCTTCTTTTTATTATTATTATTGTTCATATCTTTCTGGCATCTGGCAATCGATGATGGAGATTTTGTTTTCACATATGTTGTGCAAGAGGAGTTCAGGATGTGTAGTTGTTTAGCATCAGGCGTATGTGCTTTAATTCTCACTTCCAGTGGTAAAACAGTCTGTCATATTTTTAAAGAGAATAGAAAACTGAGCCTACTATGTGTTTTCTTAGTTGTTTCAGGGGGATATCCTTTTCAGTTTTCTATTTTCAATTTTTTAAATCCTTTTAATGGTTTTATTAACATCCCAAATGAGTGTTTTGTGGTTCTTTCAATGTTATCATTAGGTTCAAATTATAATAGTACACATTTACTCTAGGAAGTACACAGACAACCTGATGACTGTAGCCCTTTCACTACACAATTATGTCAACTTAGAATTTAAATAAATAGGTCCAGATGATCAAAAGATGTAGATGCTCTTACCTCAATTTGATTGATAGCATATGACTCTAAACGAACCAGTTCTATGATATGTCAATATTTTGATGGGTTTTAACATTATATTTTCAGCTTTCAAGTGTATTTGTGCTTCCAGGTGACTGACTTGCTGGTTTACTGATTTTGTTTGGACATGGAATTGCCTGATTTGCCTTCATATTTACCTGGTTTGTCAGGACAGTGGCAATACAGGGTTTGCATTTGATGGAGCTTATCTGTTATATACAGTTTGTTAATTGAGTAACCTCAACTAGTAAATATATGTGTACAAATGCATGTATTCATTATTAGGATCGAAAACATTTTGGCACATTTTTTTCTCCTAGCGGTAACAGGTCTGAGTACATCGTTTAAATGGGTGCGGCCATTTTCATTTAAGGGAAAATTAACTTTTCTTCCATCTGCCATTGTTCTCTGAAGAGGATTATAACACGGTCAGTGAAATGCTAAGAAGGGTAGAGAAAAATTACGTTAACCTCAAAAGAGGGAATGTCTTAAATTTATCGCCTAACCTTGTAATTGTCCTGCAAAAACAAATCTGGGGGAGGTGGGGCCAGGGGGGAACCTCTTCTTTCTGTCCAACTTCCACCTCCCCACAGTACTCTTACTGCCACTCCTGGCAGTGTAACTAACGGCCGTATCTGGATCTGGCCCTCCCCACCTCCGCTCCGCTGACATCATAAATTATCCAGATCTAAATGGACAACGTTCATTAGCTGTGCACTTTACAGAAAGAGCCAGCTCAGGAGCTAAGCGCTCGCCCATTTTTATTAAAAGTTAAAAAGCTCCTTGCTGTCACGGAAAGGGGAGGTTGGAGGAGGTACAATGGAGGACAGTGCTGCAGAGCTAATAAATAAAAATAATAACTATTACCATTGGTTGAGTGACCCGGGGAGAAGAGCACTACCAAGCCATTTGTTGTTCCCTTTCACTTGTCAACAGCAGTGGCTTAAAAGCCTTCGCCATTGTTCAGGGCCTAATAGCACCTGTTGGGAAGATAGGAAGACAGCTGTCAAAAAAAGAAAAAAAGAGGGTGGGGGAGGGGGGGGAAACCGACGATTAATTCAGTAACATGCGCTTCGGTGCAGCTGCAGCAGGACATGTCGCGGCTTCCACGCGGAAGTGAGGTGAGGCTCTGCCCTCCCCGGCCCCGGCCAGCTCTCTTCTCCGGCGCTCAGGGGTGCCGGGCGCGGGGAACGCAGCCGCGCGGGCCTGTTTCCGAGAGCAGCGACGGGCAACCCAAAAAACCCCCAGAGCCCCACAGCAGGCCTCAAGAGCGGAAGTTGCGGCTTTGTGACAAGAGTGCTTGTTTCACTTTCTTGTTTCCTTTTTTTTTTTCTTTTTTTTTTTATTGCTCTCCTGTGTTGGCAGATAAGGCTCCTCTTCCCTCTTTGCCGAGGTAAAGGTGACATGTAAGGAAGGCCGAGAGGTAAGGAGCCCCAGGTATCACGAGCTCCGTTTGCAGCTGATCATCTGGAGGCCAGAGCAGCATACTTTTTGGTGGCGGGAAATAATGGCCGTGGCAAGGGCTGAAAGATAGCCCATTTAGAAAATTGTCTCCTCAGCTTCATCACATATAGTCCTTGCTTTTGCCATTTTGAGGAAAATGATGAGCACTTCAGGACTCTTTTTTTTTTTTCTGTTTTTAAAAAAGTTGCTTTGAGATTTTCAGGGAAAAATGCTGTAGTAACTGTATGTGAAGGGTTACGTTGTTGCTGTTGAATTTTGGATTTGAGAAGCTGAGTGGTTGAGCTTCAGAAGGATTTCCTTGAAATTCTAGCCAAACGCTGTAGTTCTCGATTTATGTTTTATGGTTATTTAGATTATATACTTTTTGGCTCTCTTGGGGTTTTGTTTTAGGGTTTTTTCGAGAAAGCATTTAATTACTTAAAGAGACAGGTCGGCAGTAAAGATCTTTTCTGTCAAAGGATAAAGCGTGGAATCTCGCTAGAACATCTTTAATGATGTGTCAGTAGCCATAAAAAGTTAGTGTATGTATAGTCATCTCGGTGAATGCCTTTTTTTAAGCCCTCTTGCTTATTAAGGATGTGCTGAAGATGTAAAAAATTAGCAGACCAAAAACATTGCCCTCCGTTAATATTAACAAGATATTATGGCCCTTTAATTAGAAACTGGCTCTGTTGGTAGCATAATACAAAAATGTATTTCAGGGGAATATGTATTTCAGTGGAGTATCTCTGTCCAACTGAGACAGAAAAATAAAACTGAAGTGAAATTTAATGGTATTTAATTCCAGATGTCTCTGTTTTTATGTTGTTACTCTTGAAATAGTCTCTGGAAATATTAAAACATCTTTGTGGTTTCAGAATTTCAGTGAAGCTCAGGCTTGGTATAGTGCCTCCTTCTGTCAACTGACACAGGGTTTTTTTGCTGGGTGGACCACTCCTGAGAAAATCAATTCCTTCTTTCATTTAGAGATGCCTGGAATTAAAGAGGCATTAGGATGTTGAAGAACACAGATTAAGACAAAATTCTCTTTTTTCATGCGTAGGAGAGGTTTTTTTCATTTTACTGTTTCCCTTCTTTTCATAAGGATTCCTACTAGTGTAATTGTAACATCAGTGAAAAGAAAAAGAAAAAAGTTGCTGCTCAGGTGTCTGAAAGTGAGTTACTCTGATTCTTTCATTAATTTATTTTTTGTGTGTCAGGAAAGTATGGGGAACACTTTTAAAATTTAACTTTCTAAAGTTTGGTAAGGTTAAATAACTTGCTTTGTTCTTGTCTGTTAATTTAATTAGGGGTGAAGAACGCGGTGGTAGCGGGGACTTGGGACCATTCTAAAGATTGTGTATGCTGAAAAAGATGTTCCAGCAACAGTTGTGCCAGTGAAATGCCACATTTGGCAGAAAGTGTTCATGATCGGGTCTTTCGGCCAACTCACTGGCCTGGATCTCCAAAGGCAGTCAGAGCCTAATTCCTTTCCAGAATGAGATTTATGCTGCTGAATGCCTTTGGGAATCCAAAGCACTGAGTCCCAACAAATTTCAGTGACAAAAGATATATTGTCCTGTGCATGGCATCCAGTGCCATTCACAGTGCCTCTGTGTCCCCTTCTCTGGGGGACACAGTTGCTCTGCTGCAGAAATGGGAAAGGCAGAGGTTGAATCAATTTTCAAACTGGCCATATCCTACTATGTATTTGCAAGGACAAGGATTTAGATAGAGGGTAACAGCAGTGACTACAAACTACGCTGTTCCAGTGTTTCTTCGGAATAATTAAGCTGTAGTGGTTTTGGAGGTATCCTGCAAGTAACGCAGCCCCATCTCCATACAAATCTGAGGCAACCCGCAGCGGCTCCAGGCTTGATGTGGAAGGCCAGATTCATGGAGGTGTGAGTGGAGCACGCCACTGTCCAGCTGCCCTGGCACACAAATAAGAATGCTACCCCCACAACAGTGGAACAGGTGGCAATTATCATATAGCAGCTTGCAAACCTAGATTATTATTGTTTGGAGGGTAATCAACGTACACTTAGTAGCCTTGATGGGGTCTGTTGTCACTAAGGTATGTAAGGCAATGAAGTATGTACGCTACAAGTTAGTGTGCTGGAAATAACAGAGATTGAGCTGGAATTCCCTGTTGTTCTGAGGTGAGAGAGGGGATGCAGGCTTGTTCCCTGACTCAACTCTGTGTTTGTGAAAGAGGTGGTTTTGTCGGGTATGCAAGCCTCAGAAGGGCTTCGTGGATGTTTTATTGACGTAGACATTGTCAGTCCAGAAGAGTGTATGACAGACAGACTTTTAGAAATACCTGAATTTTTCACATTCTGAAAGCAGACTCTGTCCCGAAGCTGTATACCAGTGAAGGGGATGCAAGCTGAGAAAATCTTGACTGTTGCCTGTGTAACCCCCAAATGAACATAGACTCTGCTGCTGGGAGACTGAAGGACTGGGAGAAGGTATTACATGGCAGGCTTCATGTCTTTGCATTGTATGTGTCGTATCTGTAGTGTGACACTGCTCCTGGAGTAGGTGACCATTTGTTGAAACTAGACAGCCTGAAAAGTACATAGCTAACGGTGCAACTGCCAGTGCATTCAGGTGATGGAAACTATAAAAATTTCAGACAATAGCCTGACTGTTCCTGAGGGTGTAGTTGAACGAGATGCTGGTTTTGGCCGCAAACCTAGCTTAAGAAGTCCCTGTACCCTCCCCCTGTCCTGCTTAGCCATGTGTTCCTGCCTTGTGCTGTGGTTTGCTGGCTCCTCGCTTACATCCTAAGGGATAATTAGTTCAACAACTGGTAGTATAGTGTATCTGAAGACTATTCTAACCTTTTCTTCCTAATAAACGTCCGTGTGGTTTTAGGTAACTTTCTTGTAAGACTGGCAGTATGCATTGGTAAGCAGTTGTAAAAATAACTGCTTGTATATTTGTAGATAGAGTAAAATCATGTTTTTAGTGGCATTCATAGATTACTGATCTTGATTTTAAAATCTTGAATAATTTCTTTATTGTGCTATGGAACCTTTTCTGGCTATGTGAATTATTTTTTTTAGCACAAGAAGCAGTACACTTGTGCCAGAAATCACAATAAAAACGTCTTATCATTCATATAGTATATACTTCGTTAATGCAACATGATGGGTATTGCAAAAGAGAGCCAGCAACTTGAAAACAACTGTTGTATTATTAAGCATACACAAAATTATGCAAGTATGTGCGACAAGAATACTATGGTAACCTGATGTCATTGTGCACCACAGGTAACTACGGTCATCTGTGGATACAGAAGTTGATTTTGTCCTCTGAAATAAAATGCTGTGGGAGCTAACATGTGGCTGGGGTGGGACGGGAGATTGCAAGAGCAGGAAGGCTGGTTATCCCTGCCAGAGAAGGGAGCTTTTTAGTAGGTTTGGAAGCCACCCATGGACATATGTAGCCCAGCTGTTTTCTGCACAGTGGTTGTGATGGAGTGGTGTAGTAAGAGTCATACTATGATGTGCTGGCCACAGCACCATAGCTTCCTAATATCTCATTGAAACTTGAATATTTTGTTTGGCTCTGTGAGTTTGTGCCCAAAGTAAAAAAAAAAACAAAAAACCAACAAAGAACCCAAGAGCACACTACTTCCTGTCCAGTCAGAGAAGCGCCAGGTAGTATTGTATTTAGCACCACATTTTTGCTTATCACACCTGAGCAACTATGTCCTACATTTGAACAATATTTACATTTATAGAGGTGTTCCCTAGTGTCATCTCCAAAAGTTTAAAATGCTTTTAGACTGGTGAAAAAATGCAGTACTTCCTGGAAGGCAAGAGAAAACTGTATGTCGTGTGGTCTTTGATTTCCAAATTTAAATACATTCTGTGTTGTGCCTGCTCATGATTCATAGTGTCTTGCCTAGCTGCAAGTAGTTCCCTAAAAGCATGGTTCTGTTGATGGAGAACCATATGTGTATGCAGATGCTGTATGTCTATGTAACCTGCTGATACTAACCATTTCTTCATAATAGTTGCTTTATTTTCTTTGCTATGAAAATTGTTTCTCATTTTGTATAGGTAAGGCCTTCATAATAAAAACCGGGTGCATAAAAAGAGAAATATCTTGTGTCTGTATATGTGCTTGTCTGCTCTTTTAGAGGAAGAGTGAAAATCTGCCCTTAATCTTGTTTCCTGATTTAAACCAGAAAAGGTTTGTTGTGGTGCATGAACGCAGAACAGAGTGCCAGTCGGGTGGCGCAGCAATAGGTGAGGGTTGTAGAAACGGTGAGTGGGAGTGTGGCCAACAGGTGTAACATATTTATGACCATAGCAGAAGAAAAGGGTGAATAATGGATGGAGGGTATTTGCCAGCTCTTTCATAATATAAAGGAAGGTGCTTGCCAGAAGTGGAAGGTATATCAGCCAATGCTGAAGTTTATTCATGATCATTTGTGCCGACCAAATACTCCTTCCTCTAGGAATGACATGTGTTGGCAGGAAATGTCTGGTGGTCTGGCTAGGTATTGAGCAACTGCTGGCTTCTCTCCACTCTGCTACACTTCATGTCGTCATCCTTGCTGAGGCCAAACATCTTTCTTTTACTTTGTTCTAAGGAGTCTTTCTCTTTCATCCCAGGACAAGAGCTGTTCACAGTAGTTACGGAGGAGGGAGCACTTTGGGCATCTCCTTGAGAGAGCACCCATGCTCGGACACCCAGACGCCATGCAAGTGGGAGGCTCCGGGACTCATATTGTTCCTCTAACTTGTGGTTGACTTACATCAGCCTCCTTCCCTTTTATCGTAGTTGTCTCTTCCTTATAATGTCGGAGCTTTGCTCTCCCCTTTCCTCTTCAAATACGGCTCTTCTGGAAGTGCCTCACGTGGAGAGCCCCAGTCCTGCACCTTGTTACAGCATGATGGAATTACATGCCTTTCTCTGGAAGCAGGCAGCTGCATGAGACCAAAGTTTGCTTTTAGTAAATAATCAGCAGGAGCAGAAAGAGGTAATAGGAAGAGATTTGGCAGTGAAGACCATTCTAAGCTTTTATAAGTGGATTTCCAGGACTGTGACCCTGGAGCATGGATTGAAAAGAGCTACCGGAGAGGTTAGGCCTGAAGGGAACGCTGCGCTGTGGGACTGCGTTTTTGGAAGGCTGCCGAGGCAGGTTCAGGTACACGTGCATCTGCGCTGCCGCTGAAGTGAGAGTAGGATTAGGTCACTCCCAAAGGGGAGTTACAATGCCTGAAAAAATTAACACAACTTCTGGAAGTAGACTAAATTAAATAGAAGTCTAGCAGACAGTGCTAAAAATGGTGCCTCACTACAGCTTTGTAGCCTCGGCCACTTCCTGGAAACAAACCGCTCCTTTCTCAGTGTGAAAACTGTTAAGTCTTTTAAGCAAATAAGTCAATGAAGCTATATTTAAACATCAAATACAGAAGTAGAGAGACAGTGGCACGCTTGTTAGCATACAAAAAGTTAGATTAAAGAGCGGTTTTGTGTTAACTTACTTACATGCTTTGCTTTCCAGTACCGTCAGTGCAATTCAGCGTATGCGTACGTGTGCCCAAAATGTACAGATCGATGCACACGTGCACCCATGCAGGCAAATCAGAGCAGTTAACGTGGGACTATTACACCACCGAGAAAGCGGTTTGATTCCGTGCGCGGAAGGCCTGCGTGAGAATTACTGGCTGCTGGCATCAGTCTCCAGGTCTCATTGTTGTAGATGAGAGAGTCAGCCTCGATGGTGCTTGGCACAGGAGGGAAGGAGGGAGGGAGGAGGGAGAGCGGCGGGGCCGGGGGGGCACCGAGGAGCCAGTGTGCTGCTGCCACAATGGCTGGCACAGTCAGAGGGCCATTCACCAGTGGGTATTGCCATACGCAGTGATGCGAAGAAGCATATGCAAGCAACAGAGGCAAGGGTGAAACAAGAAAAACAAAATGCGCCGTAAATATCTCTAGAAAGAGCTAATGACTGATAAATGTGCTGAATAGAAGCAGCAGAAATAATTTTTGTGGATTAATTTGTATCTCTGTTAATTCAGTCAGTCTCCTCTTCACCAACATTTACTTAATGATTCCTCTTATGCTTTCCATCTCGGTCTTTCTCTTTGGTGCCCTACCCGTAATCCTCTTCTGTAACAACACTTAACGCTTTTCGCAGTGTTTCTGGAACGAAAATGTTTCCCAAACATTAATGAATTACTGTTCACAAACAACCCGCGGACAAGTCTTTTTTTAGATATATTCATGCTGTAGATGTATTCATACTGTGCTGTGGCTAGACTTGGAATTGTTTTACTGTGTGCCGTAGCACCTACACTGCAGATAGGTACTGGGGGGTCTTCTCGGCTCAAGTGGGGCTCGGAAGAAGAAGTGGGGCTAATCCCAGGTTCCTCTCAAATATGGAATTAGGAGACATTCTGAAGAGTCATGATAGTCAGAACAGCAGAGCACACTGTGTATAGCTTTTGGAAATGCTAAAATAGATTATCATGATACACAGTTGTCGTGATGCAGATCCAAAATCTGTCACGATATACTTCAGATTTTGGATGTAGCAACATTGTTCTAGTGAATCCAAGAGGAGAGGAAGTGTTGGAGTAGGGATTAGGAAGAGCAGCTCCTGCGTGCAGGCCACCTTTCCCAATTTCAAGCTGCGCATTATATGTGCAAGCATTAAAAGTTTTACTGACTTTCTAATAAATCCAGAGAACGAGTGCATGGCAAACAAGATGCAGTGTTTATTTCTTTGCTTAATTTGAGAGCATCATCTTCCCAATGAAGTCGAAAAAAAAAACCTGAACAAAAGATGACTTTCTGTCTAATTCATGAAAGCTCTGCAGTTGTAACCTTTTAAACAGTTAAGATGTGTAAATTTCAAATCTTTTTTTAATGGGGTCCATAAGTGACATAATAAACGTTTGTTTCCACGATACGGTGCATAATGTATTTCACAAGCAGTTACTGAAATGTGATAGGTTGAGTACATGAGTAGCGTGTTTTATGCAAGTACAGTATGTTAACACGGTATATAACCGCATTAA
The DNA here is from genome assembly GCF_026419915.1 of Harpia harpyja. NCBI lineage: Eukaryota > Metazoa > Chordata > Aves > Accipitriformes > Accipitridae > Harpia > Harpia harpyja. The sequence goes on along the minus strand of NC_068945.1, from coordinate 11,407,795 downwards.
ACAAGCTGTAATTTAATATAGCTCTAAAGCTCTATAAAGCTATAGGGGTGGGGAAGCTATTGTCTTTCAGAATTAAACTTCTTTTTAAGTATTAGCAGAAGGACAATTATTTGCTGATTATCAAAATTCTGTTGAAGCGCCTCATGTAAAAATCGCAGTTCAAGTCAAGAGAGGTTTGAAACTAACTTAGTACATCGATTAAATCTGATTACATGGGTTTTTTTAAAGGCAAAGGAATCCATATAATATTATTTTAAATAGTTAACATACAGTGTTTCAACAGGGGAAGCGCTGATTAGATCACCACAAATCTATTTTATGCCATCAGGATTGCTGAGGGGCTTATAATTGTGTTAAATTTTCATATTACTCATATTCACACATTAATGAACAGATGCATTGTTACTATTGGGATTTTGCCATTTGGCCTTTCACATCTCTAATCATGATTTCCTACTGAGATCTTTACCATTCTCGCAGAAATTCAGTCATTGATACGTGGCCGTCCATCGCATCCATTATTCTCCGCTCGTTTGTCGCAGCTCTCCCGGAATCACCGGCGGAGTCAGGTTGCAGGGATACTCACTGGTAACACGAGTCCCGTAACACGGCTGGGGACTCCGCCGCCGAGTCTGTAAGATTTTTATTGACGAAGCCGCCCCCCCGTAAAGTAACACGGGGCCCCGTCCCGGCGCCGCTCCCCGAGCGGCTGCCGCGGTGGCTCGGCGCGGTCCCCGCGGCTCAGCCAGCCCCGTCCGCGGCGGGGGGGGGCGGCGGGGGCCGTGCCTGTGCCGCGGCCCGGGCGGCGGGGCCGTGGCCGCCCCGGCGAGCGGCTACTGTAGCTTTAACGCGGCAAGTTAGACAGAAGACTTCTGTTTCTTTACGAGCGCACCACGGCGAATATTTTGTCTAGCTGCAGGGGAAAAGCTTTGTCGTGGACTTTGCTGACAATAGACTTAAAAGTAAGACGGGCTGCTTTTGGTGCCTGGAGGCTCTGGAGCCTATTGTCAGCTCACAATGGATTTCTATTGCCGCATTCCTGCTTTGCAAAGGTTTGTTAGCTTTTAATGACTGACAGCCCTCTACTGCAAATACCGCGTTTGCTCTGGCCTGTTTACACGCTACGAGAGAATTTTTAGAAAAGCGCAGGGGAAGAGGAAAAAAAAAAAAAAAAAGCAAGCGGCGGCGTTTATTTGACCTATTCAGATATGTTTGGAAAAACGGTTTCCTTCGTGGGTGCTTACGGGGGACGGCCAAACTTCCGAAGTAGCTGTGCAAGTGCCTAGAGCGTGGCGGCACCTCCGTATCGTCAGCCCCGGCACGGAGATGTTCGTCGCACGGCAGCTTCTCCCCTCTCTTTCCTTAGGATTTAATTGCAGTTTTAGGGTGTCTGACAGAAAACTTGCGCTCGGGCAGTCCCGGCTGCCCGAGTCGGCGGTGAGCGCAAGGAGCGACCCTTCCTGCGAGAGCCTGCCGCTCAAGGAGCGGGAAGCGCACGGTTACATAGGAGAAAATGGGAGCGTTGCAACGTGTATAAAAATGTTAACGGGGAAAAAAAAAAATCTCCTGCGCTGTAAGTGGGATCCGGCCAGTCGCTGGGCTGGCAGCCCCCTGCGAGGGGCCGGCGCGGGGCTGCGCCTCGGCAGGGGTGTCTGTCCGTCTGTCTGTCCGCCCGCCCGCGCACACCCCTGCGTGCGAGGCACCGGGGGGGGGGTGTGTGTGTGTGGAAACCGAGAGGGCATCCGTGTGCCCGTGTCACTGTAGTTATTTATGCATTAATATGACACTGCGTGTGGTTGGTTTACCGGAGTTTGGGCTCGCTCAGTTCCGCGGGTGGGGCAGAGGCTGGGGGGGGAGCAGGCAGCGGCCGGGCGGGTGTGCGGGGGGAGCCCGGCGAGGGACTGCAGCGCTGCTTCCTCCGCGCTCCGAGTTGGGCCTTCGAGAAAGGAGGCAGAATTAGCCAAACAAGATAATGAAGGTTGCTCATAATGGTTTTTACTGTGGGGAAAATTAACCAGTTGCTAATAATTGTATGGTCTCTAGGCCAGACGGTCCCTTTGATAAGTTAACATGTACTCCCTTTATGCTCCTGGTAGGGGGTAAACAAATGCCTGAACAAATACAAATACACATAAACACAAATGTGGAGAATAGCAGTATATGTCTTAGATCCAGATAATAAGTGTGGGTATTGTTATTTAGATGGCGCATACTGGGACACTTATCTTTTAGTACACTCCATTTTCTAACTGAATGCAGTGCTAATCGTGGGATTGAAAGCTATTGTAATTGTGTACCCATCTAAATGCTGACAAGAATATACAATTACATTGTTTGGAATTGAGTTTAATGTTCTCTGAATTTTATTAGCATTTATATTTACTTATGCATTAAAATTCTACACAAAAAGAGGTCAGAATACAAGAGTTATAAATATCAGACCCATCCACACCCTCGCTGCGTTTTTCCTGAAAATACTGAACAAATATATTTTATTTTATTTTATTTTTAAAGGAAGTGATAGAATCTGAAATGAGCAAATAATGGGTTTCCATTCTAAGCAATGCCTTTTCTCCCTCTGGATTTTGCAATCTTTTAAAGCTTTTTTCATACCCAACTTTTTATTATTATTTATAATGTGCATGTTACCGGAAAATCTTTCCACAGTATGCTTACCACCACACGATGTTTAAACACACATTATAAAGTGGATGTAATTGTAAACACTCAGAGGGATATAATTACATGTAGCAGATTTAGGAGCTAATTCTTTGCTTCTCTCTCTCTCTCCTCTCTCCTCTCTCTTCTCTCTCTCTCTCTCCCCTCTACATAATTATTTTTTGACTGCAGACTAACACCCAGAAATTGACAGGCATCCATTATAGGCAGCAACTTGTTCACCAAATTGAAAAACAATGAACTGCAGGTTTATATGTGCCCATTGTCATACAGAATTACCGGGGCTTTGTTCCACAAGAGGAAAAAGCTAATGGTTTTGAAAGAGCAGGTGACAAAACACATTCTTTTTTTTTTTTTTCCCTTTTTTTTTTTTTTTTCCCCTCCCCTCTTATCAGTTTGTTGATGAAGTCATTACGAACTGGGGGCCAGAATAGGGTTGGCCTTATTTTTAGCAGATAGACTTTTAATGAGTTCTATTGTGGAGACAGTCATGTTGATTTGCTTACATTTTTTTTCCCCCCCCTTCACTCAGAAACTCCCAGTATTGAAAAGCTACTATCAAAGGACTGGAAAGACAAGCTTCTTGCCATGGGATCAGGGAACTTTGGAGAAATAAAAGGTAATGCCGTTTCTGTGCTAAAGCAAATTGAGAATGAATATACAGCTATCACTGGCTTTATGGAACTTTGTTTGCTTCTCTTCCCCTCCCCTTGAAACATGTAATTTGGCGCTTAAATGAAATGTATGCTCTCCATCTGTGATAATACAAATAAATGAAATGGTATATTGCCCTAAGTGAATGAACTTATGTAAAGCTTTTGTTGCATATATCGTTCTGTGTATAAGAGGACACATCCTATTGCCGGATTGGAAAAAAAAGTCAATTCACATATCAAACACAGGCTTGTGTGGGATCAGAGTATAGCAGAGCTCAGCTTCTGAAATCTGAGGGTGATCAGAAGTCCTTGTTAATTTTAGGACAGATTTTGATGATGTAGATTTTTTTTACTTTTCTGCATGCAGGAGGGAAAAAAAAAAAAAAAAAGAGTAAAGTTTGTGTAATGATACCTCTAGGTACCGAAATTAGCCAGTGCAGATTTTAAAAGACAGTGTACAACATCTGTGCACTAAAGCATGTTCTTTTAAAGCCATACTCCAGAAGGAAAATGACAAAATTTGACCACTCTCCAGCAGCAGTAGCTTCTGCTTTGCCAAGATATTTCCCCATTTTATATATGTGAGGTCATTTTAGGGAACCTGTAGTTGTTTGTTTTCGTGTAATTTAATATTTTTATAGTTCTTCCTCAGTGCTTGTGATGAGGAACCGAGACAAAGTGTATGTGTGTCAAAAATTTTAGTTTCCAGAGCAGCCATTGTCACTCTGAAAAGAAACAGTGACTCTGATTCTTCTCCCATTTATATCAGTGTACATCTGGAGTAGCAAAATCCAAGCCAATGTTGTTTTGGAAATGTGAAAGTAGAATGAGATTAAAATTAAACCCTTCTTTTATGTTTATAAACTAGATTTCATTTCTCTCCATTATTTTTGGTTTGTTTGCTTACTAATGGTGTTCCTGATACCGAGATCGTCGTTCAGGCAGGCTCCCAAACCTCGTGCCTGAAACCAAACAGGTTTAAGGGCCTTCTGCACAAGAAATGGGCACTATTCAGTAAAGGATACAACGAGACATGCTCTCAGAGGTTAATGGATTGGTACGCGTGCAAAGACAATGTTATTTTAATTATATGTGCCTTCCAGCTTGTCACCGATAAGCCACCAGCATTAGTTTGTGCTAGTCCACTGACTTACGCAAGTAGGAAAGTATGCCACTTGCTTCCCCTAGCTTCTCCCTAAGAGGCTGTAATTCAAAAATATATATTCATTACATATGTAGAATAACTTTATAACAGAAGAGAGTGCTTCGGCCCCAAATAGGCTGAGATATTATTATAACAGAGGGACAAACCCTGGGTTCTTTATTTCCGCTGAGCACGTTTTCTCCATGTGCGTAAAGCAACAGGTCGTAAAGAAGTAGGGTAGCCACTGGGCTTCTCTGCGAGTGCTGGTTTTTAAAAGCATATTGTTTGAAAATAACATCACCGCCTGCCATGAACTGCTGCATCTTTAAGATATTTCAGGCCCAAAGTACACGGGCGGCTTTCATACCCACTTTTGGGTGTGTATTCCAGCAGTTCTTGCATGTAGTCTGGAGCCTCTTTAACCCTTGGTATGCTGGAGCCTTTAGAAGGACTCCCAGTGATTCACCTCTGCCTTTGGACGCGGTAAAGCTGCTCTGAAAAGTGCAGCGCGCCGAGAAGGCGGTCTGTTCCCAGTCCCTATGATCTTGTTCTGTTGGAGGGCAATCTTTTTTCTCCCTTCCTCTCTTCCCCTTTCACAAGCTAAACTTGAAAGCGGCAGCAGCAGCTATATGCTAGCACGAAAGAAATTCAACAGTCCTTTCAGTCTTGCCCGGGGGGAGGATGGGGAGCAACAGCAGAGCCTCAAAGAAGAGTTTGCTTTGCTTTAATTTTTGTTTTTTAGCTTCATATTTTGAACACAAGTCGAGTTATTGTTCTGTAGCTCTGTTCAAAAGCCTCACATCTGAGGCTTTTTAGTGCAACTGTGGTGTCTATGGTTGGGGGCATGGTTATTAGGTGTTTGGATCAGGTTTGGCAGTAAGCTGTGAAAACAGGCACTGGTTTATTTTTCCTACTGACTGCCGTGACAGTTGCAATTATTGTCCATTGTTCCTAGGTGGCTAGAAAGGAGGGAGGATACAATAGAGCATTGCCCTCCGGGGGTAAATGAATTTGACTTACAGGTTCTTGGGGGGTCAGGCAGGCCGATTATTTAGCGCCCAGGAATGCGGTTTTCATGGCACCGCCGGCCACGAGCGGCCAACGAACAATGGCTCAGCTGTATTGCAGCTGTATTTAGCGAGGCAACATGAAAGGTGTGCAAGTTGAGCTGCTTTATACTTGCTTACGCGGGTACAAACACACATATATTATGCTGGAAAATGTTTTTGTCCGTCTATAGGAACGTAGGGTTATTAAGTTTTCCAGTTGTGATTTTTTAATTAACTTCCCTCTGTATTTGGCCTGGCAGCTGCATTTTTTTTTTCCTCATTTCTCTATTAGTGATATTTGGAAACCCCGCACAAGTAGTGTCTTATTATTAATACACCCTGGAATGTGGACAGCACTAGAAGCTGTACTGCCCAACTGTCTTATGCACTGAATAGTTTTTTCCATTTAACTGTTCAAAATTTCATTGTGTTTTTCATTAGATCTGGGGGAGTTTTAGTACGTCATGTGCTAAAGTCTCAGCACTAGGCTACATATTGTTAATGCCCAAGTCTGTGTTATTACCATTGAGTTTTATTCTCTGGGAGAGATTAAAAGAAAAGGAGATGAAGCGGAAGACTTTATTTTCTATTAGTGTTATTTCTTTTAAGTTAGAAAGCAGTAATATTTTATTAAAGATAGGGGAGTTGGTGAATGGCTGGAAGTCACCAGACTCCCACGTTTTGTACTTGGTTGTTCCTCTTAGCTGCTTTGTTACTTTCGGCAGCTACTTTAAGCCCCCCTTTCTTCATCTGCATGCCTGTAAAATAGGAGAACCATCACGGAGTAGCTGCAGAGGTCTAGCTGCAAACTTCAAGATCAGAGTTAGAATGATCTATATATGTCCAGTTACTAATGGAAAAGGAAATGCAGTATTTCATTCCAGGGCTTGACTGAAAGGTACTGTAATGGAATACTCTTATACTTAAAATGGGGCAAAATCTTGAACCTTTCATGTCTGTAGAAATTTTAACTCAGATGCCTCGGTTTGTTTAGAGAGGTAGTCTGGGGCTAAATAAATAATACAAGTTTGGCACTGGAGATTTCTTAAGAAATTTTGTTTTGGAATCCATGGAATTTTTACTCTGCTCAAAACGAGTCATTCTACAGTAAAGCCCGCAAAACAAAACATGCCATTAAATTGAAATATTTTAAAATAAAGCTGTAGAACTGTGTATTGAATTGGTTAAAGCCTGTTCATACTTACTTATGTCCATCATATTCAAGAACAGGGCTCAAAAGGCCTCTGGATTATTCATGGATAATGTAGTTTATTGGATTCAGTGGAGCAGAGAGAACTTCAGGTCTCCAACTGATCATCTACAGGAAGGAAAATTATACCCCCTTTCTGCTTTCAGCATAGCCACCTGATACCTGTGCATTGCAGGGTGAAAGTGGTTGCTTTCCTCCAAAGCAACGTTACCGACTGCAGCAGATGCAGCATGTAGGGTGGGCCGTTGATAGGAAAAGGTGCCAGAAGTGTATTTCCATGCTCTTCAATGTCAGCGGCCATCCCTATACTTAGAAAATGAACATGACATTTCTGTTTCACTGGTGTTGGGCCTCCTCTGAGCAGACTCCGGGAACGGTGCTGGCCCCCCAGGTGGCCAGGTGCGTTAGGAGGTGAGGTGCACAGTCCTGCTAACGCTGATGTGAGTGAAGCAGCTTTAACCATGATGAGAGCTCTTTTTAAAACTCCCTTGGTGTACACAAAGCCTTTCTGCTAATCTTGTCCATCTCTCGCTTATCGAGAGTTGTCAAGAAATAATAATACGTATTTTATATGTTCTCCACTTAGCTGATTTTGAATAGGTGTGTGGAACAAAAGTCTGAACTGACTTTTGTTTCTAATCTTTCTGCGTTGGTCTTCTGTTGAAGTGAAGGCATTGTTAACAATGATTGCGCCTGAATCTCCCAAGAAAGACTGGGCAAGCCTGAACCTGATATTTTTTTTTTGCTGTTTGAAAATCCTTTTCTGTTGTACAGGTTAGTTCCTAACCAACTCAGGTGAAGTGTTTTCTGCACTCACTGTGAAAGGGATCATCATTAGGGTGAAATCAGCTCTTCGTTGTATCCACTTAAATCTAGGTGACTCCAAAGACTGTACTGGAGTAACCACAGGTTTATAATTGAAAGCAAGATTAGCCCACCAACCCTAATCTTTAATGCACAATAACACAGCCATTTGTTTTGTCTGAGAAACTGGGTTCCAAGTTACGTGCAGTATCAGTACAGGTATTATACCAAGCTGTGTTTGATGTGCGCTTAGAGCTGTGTTTGCTGAAGACTCTGATTTTGCTTATATGTTCGGAAGATGGGGCATGAGAGAGTACGCAGTGAACGGTCTTACGACTGCCAATAATGGATAAAGGGAAATAATCCATTCAGCAATACTATAGCTCATCAGAGCCCATGAATTAAAGACATATGTTATGTAGATTCAATGTATGGATTAAAACGGATAATCTGGTAGGTGACACACAGAATCTTGAGATAAGTGGGCTATGCAGATTCGGTATATGGATTGTGACGGATAATTCCATTTAAGTAATGCTGGACAAGTTGAAGACAAGTAAGCTTCGGGTAGCGCTCAGGTTATGTGCAGTAATCCAGTGAGTGACACTTTGGATCGCATAATCTGTAAACTGAAGACAAGGAAACTGGGGATTCTGCATTTAGATGTGGACAGGAGGAAGGAGGGGGAAGGGGGAGAGAGATTATTCATGGGGAATACACTGGGTTTAAACCTTTGACTAATAAAGCACAGATCCCCAGGAGATGTGTGAAAGCTGCACACTTTCTTAGGAGCTGTGTGACGTTTGCATTTGCAAATTAATGGTTGAAAAATGTTTACAAACTTGTGTCAGATGTGGACGTTTTGCATTATTTTTTGTGGATAGTATTGTATTTGGAGTGGGGAGAGAAGGAGGGTGAGAGAGTCATAAGTGAAGGAGGTAAGAGATGTCTGGTTGTCGGCTTTTAACTGTGATAAATTCAATATTTATTGCAACCTACTTAGTATCTTCTTCTCTGTGTTTATTTTTGGGGGGTGTTTTAATAGTAGCAAATTGCTGACAGCTTTAGTCCTTTGTTAATACTTCCAAAGTGCTGGCGGGGGGGGAACCTGCGCAGTGGCACGCAGGGGAACCTAAGTTTTGAGAGGAAATTTGGCAGCTGCTGGAATAGTGGAGGTTGATCACAATGCAATACGATACTCTCAGGCTGCAGAGAAGTAGACAGTGCCAATTGAGCCACACCAACGCAGAACTTCTTTCAGGCCAAATGAAAGCCTGAAATGGAGACTGTGACTGGATGGAGCTGCTCCTATTTGACCCTAGAACGGGAGGTTAGTTGAGGGTAGTATCTGTGGAAGGAGGGTTGGAGGAATCTTTTTTAAAGCATGTAAAATGAAAAAAAAAGTGAATTTGTGAAAAAGCAGCAAATTCGGGCTGTTGCAGATTTGTATTTTTTTTACGTGAAGGTACTTAATTTGATCAGAAAAAAATCAAGTTCTATTTAAATCAAATACAACTTTTATATTTAGGAAGTGATTATTAATAGAGAAAAGAGAATAAAATTGAACTAATTAAGTAGCAAATGCCAATGGCTTTATTTTGTTTGAACATACGGAGGCCAAACTACTATATTTAAAAATTGTTCGGAGGGTTGGATGACAAAAGGGACCTAAAGCAGTTCTTTGTACTAAAATTACCTGAAAGATGTGCTGATAGAGATGAATGTTGCTGAGCTGCAACTACCAGTTTGTCAAAACAAAGCAAATATACAGACATGCATATTTTTTACTGTTTTTCCTGCTGCTGCATAAAATTCCAGCAGCAAATGCTATTTCTCTAGCCTAGTTCTAGCTTGTTGTCTAGACAGTAAAACAATGAATAACCTCTGAGAAATAGTCTCAATACAAATGTTGTCTATTCCTTTTGTAACCTTGACAATAAGTTGCTAACCTGGTTGAATACCAAGCTTTGTTTGCAGTCTACTGTACCAAAACTTTTTCTGACAGCAAATAAAGAATACTCAGTGACAACTTCTTTCCAGCGTTGCGAAACAGTAATGTGCTGGTCTGTTATAGAGCAGACGGCTAAGTTTTTGTCCCCACAGAATATTAATTCTTGAGGGTAGTAATGGCAAAAGATGGTAATTGTTCATCATTTGTTTTTATTCATTCTGCAACGTCTTCCACTGAAACCTAAAAGATTAAGACTGTCCATATGCTGAAATAAATAACTTCCTTCTAGCTTGCTGTTCTAAAAAGGATTTTTGTTTTTCAAACAGAGAAGATTCATTGCATAAATCTGTAGTTACAGGCAAATCAGTTTGAATTCTGGGCTTTTCTTTCCTTGTTTCTTTTTCTGGTGGCTGTGTCTTGCTGAGTAAAAAGCAGTCAAAGTTTTCTTTTATTATGCTGACTTCCCATATCAATCAGATGAAGTAATTTAATTTAGCTAGGTGGGTTGTTGTAAGTGATGGCAGTCATTGTGTAGTAAAGTTGGCTTAAATACTTAATGAAAAATGCCAATTTTTAGATGTTTATGTCCTGACAGCTCCAAGATTTACTGGCCTGAAAAGCTATGTGCCAGTCCATAATAAAACACTCTCTGAGGTATTGATTTGGGAAGCATCAAGGAAGTTTGCACACGTGCACAAGCCCATACCCACACCCACCCACCAATAAAACCAGCAAGTACGTAATTTAAAGTATATACTCATTGCTTGGTCACAAACATTTGACATTTCTGTTCAAAGACAGAGGAAAGAAGAGTTTAAATTCTGAACTTACCTCAGCCAGTTAGATCTGTTTATCAGACTATGTTTCCTGAAGGCACGTAACATCAGCTCCCCATTGCCTCACATATACAACTTCGGGTGACATCAGCAGCACGGCCGTCTGTGCAGCAGGGGGAGAATACTCCTCTTTAAAATTACTATGTTATAAATAGATTTTTTTAGGGGGAGTATGACAAAGATTAGTTTGCTTTTAAGTAGAAGACTAGGTGGCCTGTCTATTTTACTTTCCTGATTTCCTTACTGAGCACAGTAATGTTGAGTTTGGATTTCTAGCGTGGCAGAGCAAAGGTAAAACTGGGGTGGGGAGTGGGGAAAGAAAAATAGTTGACAATGGGATGAGAATGAAACTCAAGAAAAGATACTGGAATAAAAGCCTCAAGAAAAGATACTTATTGTATGGACTGGTGATGTTTCTATTTATCCTTTGGATATAATAATGTTAGTGCCAGTAGGAGTTTAATTCTTCTGAGGACAGCTTAGTTAATAGGCTGTTCAGTTTGAAAAACCTCCTTCTCGGCTCTTTTTCAGTTTTGTATGAAAACTGTTACATCCCTAGCTTAAAAATCACACTGAAAAAACACACCACTTCAGGAAGTGCTTGGAGCTGACTCAGTTTTTAGCTGATGTAGGGATGTAGTTATGGCCTCATTACACTGTTGTTACATCAGAGTAAAGTTACACAGAAACTGTGTTGTGGCATGGTTCTGTTGCTTGCTTAGCTGGATGGCGTCAACAATTGTTGCATTCATAGGGTCCCTTTGGCTAGAACCCTACCTGGTATCAAACTGGCTCAAGCAAAGATTTAATTAATCTATTTTAATGTGTATCCCTGTTAAAGTCAGTGAGGACATTCTTGGCCTTAGTGAAATAGTTCTAGTGGTGACTTCAGCGAGGCCAGAAATAAAATGGCTTACGGCACGTAAAGTTAAGAATGACTTTAGGCAGGTTGCTAAAAACTTCATGCCTTAGTTTTCTCTTAAAAAGAGTAACGCATACCACTACCTTTCTACTTGCTCAAAGTCTTTAAGAAGATCAATTAGCTAATGCTTTGAAATTAAAAAATGCTCTATACTGCATGCTGTAATTATTATTATACATCTTAATGTTATTTGAATATGGAGTACTTCAAAATATTCTTATTTCCATTTAATGTTTTCCCCCCCTCAAAGCTTTGCAGATACAGGAGGATTTTTTTTTCTTTTGTAACCATAGTTAATGATATGAATTTAATACAATATTATTGCGTCTTCCAGGCTTTGTACTTGCACATTGTTTTCTTTGATTTTTCTTTGAAAGACGGATACTGACAGTTCAAAAGCTCTTTACGTAATTACTTTGATAGTAAGCTGACTCGGGGGATAAATTTCACTGTCTGTATGGGTGTGCTTGAGTGTGCACGTGAGCACCCCTGATTGATAACAGTCCTAGCAGTTTAATTGAGACATGTCAGAGGGATTGAGGACAGCCTTGCCACGTCCCTGCCCCTTGCAGAACACGCTGGCTGCCGCGCGGCTGCAAGTGGATCTGTAGGCTGGCTGCAAGCAAACATTCTCATTGCTTGAGCATTCGCAGCAAAAGCTTAAAATGACTGTTAAAGAAAATATTGGCTTTCCTAATTTCTCATTTACATTCTCATTCTGTCTAATAAATTATAATAAAGTATTTACTGTTTTGATCGCAAAAGCGGTTTCTCTGCCTTTTTTTTTGCTTTGGTTCTGTTTTGGGTGGATATGCCAAGGTTTCTCCTGCTCGTTTTCTCACTTTAAGTGTGTCATTTGGTCATATTGGTGTCTTCATTCTAATGTTTATTAAAATGTTACTGTCACTGCCAGTCTGAGACTGTGAATCAGAACTAAGAATGTGTAATAGTTTATTTCACATTTGAGTAAATTTCTTTTACTACTTAAACACTATTATGGATAGTGTTGATCTGAGATGAAGTTTAGGTTTGGCGATACAGAATGCCACTAATTTGAGTCTTCTTTTATTGCCATCTGCTGTGGGTGTTGCATCCACAAACATGGGGTTTTTTTCTTTCTGAATCTCTTTTTGTGGTGATAGAGAATAAGCTGACGCATCTGGAAAGCATCTTTTCTTGGGCCATTCACTATATCTACCCGTAGTGTATACTTTGATGCTCTCTTGCCTGAGTTGTTTTGATAAGTTGTGAAAAATCCACATTTTGCCATTGCAGTGATAAAGTACAGAGAGAACAGTATGAGCACCTACTGCAATCTCCTGAAAGGCAGGTGGCCTGGTGGTTAAAAGGTGTGTTAAACATAAACTGTGCAATATCTATTTGTTGTGGATCTGACGGTAATTAAGAGTAATTTTTGAGACAGCCATTGATGTAAGCCACTGTCCTTTTACTCCTCACTCAATACCTGTGTGAAGTGGTCTAGCTTGCTGTCAAGTTGTACACTGCAATAATGGGCACTTGTTTTTTCTCCCAGCCATGCTGCATGGCTAGCATGAAAGCACTGCAACCATACAGATACTCTGTGTAGACCACAGGCCAGCTCCAGAACCATTCACAACTCTGTACTACTTGGAGCAGCTCTAAGTGAGTTCAATAACGAAGTGGCTGAAGGTAGCTGCTGGGGCTGGTGGCTTACGCTTACTGAGGTTTGCAACCGCCTCCCAAGTTCTAGCAGTGTTAGCAGCCGTGGGGATAGTTCATTAATTCCGAAGTAGCGTGATTTAAGCAACTGTCTATGCTGTTGGTGTTGTAGTTACTTAAAATACTAATGTGTTTTTCCCTGTAAGCTGCAGAATTCTTAAAATGGAAATCCTTCAGCTGCCAAGACACTTCACACAATGATAAAGGTTTTGATCTCATGCAGGTTAACAGAGAGAAAATAGTGGTGATAGGACAGAAGTCCACCATCCTTGCCTACCCACAATCTACAGCATCTAGAAAGGGATACAAAAATGGCAACTGGTGCTCTAACTCTGCAGTGCATTTTAATATAGCAGAAAAAATTCCCATCACTGAATGTACTTACATAGTACATTCAACAACTGCTGCCCTCAGCTCACTATAACATAAATAATGTCAAGTATCCTTTGGCCTTCATTTGTTATGCAAACTAAGTAATTTATGAATGGCAGCTGTGAAATGGAGGGTTTGTTGGTCATTGCCACGAAAGAAATTATAGAAAAGGTGCACTAGGTAATAAGGGTAACATGAAAAATACCAAACTTAAACTAAATGCAAACACTTGACGTTATGGTCAGGACAGTCTGATTCAAGTACTTTTCTTCTCTTTAATTTTCACACTTTTATAAACCACCAGTTGTCTGCAAGAAACCTCAAAACTACCTGTGATTGATCATCAGTGGGGCTTATATGGATACATGGGTAAGGCAAGGGGAAATCTACCCCAAAACTCACCGTCTCCCAGTAGACCTACACATCTGATCTCTCTTGCCTGTGGTTTTGTGTAGATCACTTGAGAATATGGCTATCCGAGTACTTATTTTGCAAGGAATGGTACCTTAAAGAATTGAAATTATAATTAAGTATTAATGAAGTTATTGGAAGGATGGGCTAATCACATGAAAATATAGTGCCTACTAAGCCATGTTTTCTAGAAAGTGTTCTCCAACAAAAGCGTTTTTTTTTAAAGTTGGCAGTGATAAATTCTCCCTTTCAGTTTATTAGCAAACTAAAATTGCTCAAGAAATAAAATGCAAGAAGGCTGCCTTTTGTCAGACTACTTCCACTCCAGTTTATAAACCAAAGCAATTATGTATTGTACTTACTAAGTTAGTACATAAAGCACCTGCTTTGCCCACCTCAAAGTTTCTTTAAAAACTGAGTAATAATAAAGAGATTGAGTTTAGTGGATTTGTCCCCAGCTGCACGGCCGCCGTGGGCCTGCAACTCTGGTGTCTGCACTGGCTCTTCGTTAGCCTTAGTTCATCCAGACTTTCCTCTTGTTCCTGCCATTTAAATAAAGATGTTGTTTTTCCAGGGAAGAAGTTTTTTTCTCCTCTCTAGGTAAATCAAATTAAAGAAGAAACTGCAGTAGGCGGATGGCCCCGCGGTTATGCAGTTTTTTCGTGTCGCGGTCAGGGCGGTGGCATGTGGAGCCTTTTGCTCGCTCTCTTGGGAAGTGCAGCCTGAGCTCTGGAGCACAGGGCTGGATATCAACGTTTCTTTTTCTGCTGCTGTTGGTAACTAACTCTGTGACCCCTCTGTCTGTTGGTTTACACATATGGAAACATTTTTCCACCTTTCAAAGGTGTGGTGGGGATTAATTTAACTTTACAAAGTGCTTTTTGATTCCCAACTGAAAGCTACTGTAGGAGCTCAAAATACACTGATGAACCAGTACTGGCTGAAGATCTTTGATGTGTGTCAGTGTATTTGTCAAACGGTTTATTTGACAGTGGTTTCTTTTTGCTTACTCTAACTTCAGGACTAAGCCAATCCTGTGTATGCCTTCTCTCTAGTTTTTCTCCTTCTCTCTCTTGCACACACCGATCAAGTTTAGAATAAAATATCTGCTGAATAAATAATTAAAATACTTAGTTTTCAAATGTTTCAGTGTGCCCTGCATGTTATACTGCCAGTATCAGTATACTGGTAGTCTTCGTTAGATGAACATTACAGTAAACCAACATGCTGGCTGCAGATAGGACAAGGAAGGGGCTGCTTCTAGAATAATTCTTCTATGCCACTTGGACACATTGCACCCTTTTTCCTAGGGAAAAACAAATGAAGGATGGAAGAGTGGCAGTAGGCATTTCTGATTAATTGTATGGCCAGGTGGCAAATGCATTACTTGTAGCAGCTCTCTGTCTCCAATGTTTGAAATAAAAATCCTAAGTTGAAAGTGTTTTCTTCAGCAGTGTTAGTATTTTAGCACTGGCTTCCATTCTTTCTCACAGCTTTTAACAGAACAGGTTTAAAGTCCTATGGTTTCTGTTTTAGTGTGTTTCTCAAGTTTCCAGCTTGTACCACAGTTTTTTTGGAGGCTATATCTGAGAATATTCTGCTGTAGCTCTTTGTTACATGATGAGAATATTTTCACATAAATCTCTACCATCTTAATAAAAAGTTAATCAAGTTACATTTTGTTCATATGAAAATGTTGATTCGCTGTGTTTTCCCACATGAATATGGCTGCCTACAAATGCATTTAAGGGCTTGGACTTGGCTGACGTAGGAAATGGAATGTTGCTTGGGAGCACAAGGTTGAAATTAAGTGAATGTAAATTAAACTATCAAGCAGAGAGCCCTAACAGTGACACCTCTAAGGCTGTGGTACAGTCTTCCAAAGAAAGCAGTAGATGATTCACCATTTCAGACATTTCAATCCAATCTAGAAAGCTGTAGTAAATATGTTGTAGGGAACATTCCTGCACTGGCAGGGGGGTAGACTAAATGATCTATTACCAGTAGCTCTTTTCCATGTCTGACTGATAGTTGGCTAGGAACATGTTTAGTATAGTCGCCAATTTTTCTTCTTTTTTTTCACTTGGAGAGCACTGGTGACATTGGCAGAAGAATGCTTCCTGTGTTTGAGAAAGGTTTGTGTGGCAGGGTTGTCCCAAAAGCAGGCTATTTTCAGAGGAGACATAGACACTGATAGCCTTAATCCTTTTCTAAAGCTTTTTTGAGAAAGGATTTCACAGGATCTGACTCATGTGAGAGGGTGTGGTGATATTGAAGATATCTGTGGATTAGCTGCTACACATATTTTCTGGTCTTTTAAATTCAAAGTAAAATGATCCTGGGTATACTAATAGTGCCATTTTTTGTTTTAGTGATGACTCATAGCTTTTGATCTTTCTTGGAATTTTTTCTTCCCTTCCCTTATAACCACTGTCCTTCTGGGTAGAAGAATTTTTACAGAATGATTATGAGAGCGAGGTAGTCAGTTCCTCTGTCTGTGTCTGCTGAACTCTCCTATAAAAAGCATCTAATGACAGTACAAATGGGAGAGATGGTGAGTTGCATTTAACTCAGTTTTTCTGATATGTTTATGCAAGACTTCTTCCTTTAAAAATACTTGTCAGTGGCAGCAACAGCAATAGTAGTTAGTGACAATTTAAACACTATGTAATTTCATCCTAATCAGGGCAGCTGTAGATGATATAACAGGTAGCGTCCTGACAGCTGTTGTGTGCTGAGCTAGTAACAGTGAGAAAGCTGGGTGTGGGGAGCTAGAGAGGTATCCAGCACCCAGGAGACTTCTCTGTTTCCCCTTGATTGTAGAGGGATGTTAATACACACCTTACAGTTGTGGTAGACGTCAAAAGCATTCATGTGTCTTTGTCATAAGTTTCTGACAAAAATGTAATTGTCTTTCAAAACTGGAAGTGTCAATTTTGATCTCTATGAAATGTAAACAATGTTTAAAACTTCAAAACAGGCAGTATTTTCCCCCTGTTAATCTCATAAGAAGGTGACGGAAAATAGACGAAAGGGCAAGGAAACATTGAAGGGGGACACCAGATCAAAGCCTGTGTACAGAATTATCTTCCATGGCTCATTTTCCTGTAGGGGGGCAGGTCTTAATGCGCAGTATATTACAATATGCTCCTGCTCTTTGGTTCTACTAAGACTTTGCTAATAGTGAAGCTGCAAAATAAAAACCTGGCTAGCTCTAAATTTCCTCTCTTCTCTTTACCTTTTTTTTTTTTCCACCATATGATGCCCAGGGACTCCAGAAAGCCTCGCTGAGAAAGAAAGGCAGCTCATGGGTATGATCAATCAGCTGACCAGTTTGCGAGAACAGCTGCTAGCAGCTCATGATGAACAGAAGAAACTGGCTGCATCACAGATCGAGAAACAACGCCAACAAATGGAGCTGGCTAAGCAGCAACAAGAACAGGTGAGTGATTATTATAGTGGCTTTCAGCGTAAATAATTTTCTAGGAGGACTTTCCAGTCGTTTATCTTCTAGGGTTGATACTCTCGAGTTTGCTCTCCACCCAAAATTTTTTTCCATTTGTTTTCTTAGGTGAAGGAAGTTTGAACAAAAACATATTGGAAGAATGCTTTAATTTGCAATATGTAAAACAACGAATACTCTTTGTCTTATAAAGATACACCTTCCATTTTGGAGGTATTCTCTTCCAACAGTTTGGTTTTTTTTAAATAAGTGTAAATAAGCATGCAAATTCAGCCCTCCTGAATAATCTTCCAATGGTGCTTGAATTCAGTGATGCTGAATAGGTATAAGAGGAACAAAATGCAGCACTTGGATTGTAATGTGAGAAACGAAAAGGTTGGTTTTGCCAACTGTGGAAGAAAGTGGGGGAGAAGAATACAAAGTCAGTGAAAAAGTGTGACTTTTGTCTTCTACACTTGAGAGGCTTGATTTTCAGCTCTTGCAAATATGCCCTCCACTGAAAACGCAAATGTTTTCACATGTGAAAAGTTCCAGTGTGCATACACGGACACTTGACATTTTATGCAAGTACGTAACTTCTGTAACAAATTTGCACCATGCAAGTTTTAACAGAAATGAATGTCCATTTTTGTACCCAAACATGAGCAGAGAATACCTAGATGTCTAGTTTAAAATTTTGTCAGGAGTCCATACTGATACTTCTTATCTGAAAGTGCTTTGGTCTGCCTGACCATTATTTCAGCTTGTAATGAAATTTGAGTTTATATCATAGAATTGCAGCTATGTGAATTTTATGAAACTCACAGAATTCTTTGAAATCTGTCATAGTTGTCATACTTCAATGTTTGTATTGTACCAAGCAAGTCTTAATTTTCTAAACTGCTGCTGACATCTTCAGACATTTTAGCCTTAGTTTTCCCTATTTTTGATTAAGAGCCTTACCTTAAATACTGTGTATTTTGGCCTCACACCTGAAATGCTACATAGGGAGAACAGGAGAAGTGACTTACCTATTAAACTAGAGAATTTGTATCACACTGTTGTTTACATGCAGAAGGTAAATGAAGGTGTGAAGGTGGAATTGGCAAGATTCTTCCACTAGGAGACATCCTGCAGGAGCCATTTCCTTTGCCCTACCTTTTAAAGTCACTACTGCTACAGGATGGCTGAATGATCTGAGAGTAAAAAAGAAAATGGAGAGAATGGGAAAAGGCAGTAAGAAATCCTGCAGGATTATTATTAGGATTTCTTTTAATTTAAGAAATTATGTATAATTCTGCATTATATAGAAATGAAAATAACCAAACTTTCAAAAAAAGGTATTGATAAAAATTATGTTGGTTGCTTAAAGAGAGGCTCTAGAAAGAAAACACTTATTTAATCTTTTAGATGTGGGATTAACTGTGAGTGAGTGTTTCTTATGCTAATAGTTTAATAATAGAAGTGAAAGAGAATACCTAAGGGGAAGAATGCACAAAATTCCTCCCAGTAAGTATGTGTAAGTTCCCATCTGACCCTGAGATGTGTACACATACCACAGGGGAAGGGCAATACTCCTCATGTTTGTACTGCTGTGCTAGCTATTAGTGAGAGCAGAGCTTCTGTTATGACTCAAATGAAAGTTTTTCAAGTTTGCTTTGTAAATTTGAGGTGTGTAGTGGTTTATCTCCATCAGTCCTCTGAGAATTCTAATTTGGTTCCTTTACTGTCTGCTTTTTCCTTCACTGTATGTAAAATGTGTCTACAGTAAGGTTCCCAATCATTTAGTCAATGGAGAGGGAGGATGGAAGTCCTTATGGAAAATGCACATGACTTTGAGAGGAGACTTAAGATGACTCCATCAACTTCAATAAATCAGTTTCAATGTTGAGCTGTGTAGCCTTGCACTGCCCCCTTAGTTCTTTTCAGCTGATAAACACATTGAAGAGTCAGTGATTTTCCCAAACCCAGTTCCAGTCTCTTTGTGTCTGTTTCTGCATCAAGGAAATAGGCATGCTAATACCTTCCTTCTGGGTGTCAGATTTCCTTTTTTTTTTTAATTTTTGAATAGGTGGTGCCAAACATAAAAGGAATATTACTGTCCATCGTACCTTTTTGTCTTTCCTGCCTTCTCCTACTATTTTCCAGTTTCTCTGCCAGTGTTGTTCTTCCTCCAGCAAGTTGGAGCACATGAGTGCTCACTTTTGGGGGATTTTAGCAGTGCCATTTCAGATAGTGAGAGAGGAGAGATTTTTGCATCAGTCCTTCTCTTGATACCCAGCACAACATTTTCCATAATATTCCCTTTCAGACTAGTATTAGCTATGAATTGCTTCTGAACATGAGCCCCTTGCTTCAGCGGCAGTCGAGGCTGCTGCCACGTGTCCTTAAAGGTTTCTTCGCTTAATAGAGCAGTTTAAAGAACCAAGCAGGGTGGAAGTATCCTGCATACCAGCTCCAGGAATGGTGATACATACCTCACGTTTTTTCTGTGCAATTTCTCCACAGATTGCAAGACAACAGCAGCAGCTCCTGCAGCAGCAACACAAAATTAACCTTCTTCAGCAACAGATCCAGGTCAGAGACTGCATCTCCACCCGTGCCCGTTACCTCTCTTTTCTCCTTTCCATTTCCCCATGCTTTCCCTCAGCCATTATTGTCATAGTTTCTTTAAGAATGTCTGCAGATGGCTTCCTTCTTATTTATGGAAACATGTGAGTGAGTATGTTACCTGTCATTAAGCAGAAAAGGTCAGTTTCTGGAAGGCCTTTTATGATTAACGCGGCCCCTATAGCATCAGGAAGCAGATGTGAGAGGAGCTGGTCACGTGAGCAAGGGTTTGCTGGACCAAGTCCTCTTTCAGCTGTAGGTCAGGAGTGGCAAAAGTGTGGCCAGAAAGAGTTGGGTTGGAATGGGTCTCCTACAGCTCTGTTTTTGAGATTTTGCAGAAGCAGTTCTCTTCAGTGATCGGTAATCAGGTGTACCACCTTCCCTCTGCCCCAGGTGTTCAAAGTCCGGAAATTTTCAACACTTAGGGTGAAGTATTGTCTGAATGAGAAACTGGTGAAAATGTTGGTTAGGTTCAGGAGAACAACTGTGTAAGTCCCAGGTGTCTACAGGTTTACTCCTAGTAGTAGAAAAAAGCTGTAAACTCAGCATAACCAGTAAACTTTATTTAACCTCATTTTTCCTTAAAGTATTCAGAAGTTTCTTTTCATGCCATTGACTGTATTTCACTACTTTTCTTCCATGTGTATATATGCATGCCCCTGTTTTGGGAATAATGCAAATCAGTTTGCCCATGAAGTTTTTCACAGAATGACAAAGGAGGGGTTTGACATTTTACAGATACCTAGAATCATGGTAAAATCTTTGGCTGTTTAAGTATGTAGTTATGTATAGAGCATTGCAGGTCACTGTGGAAGTGGATGCTATGTTCTGTTTGTTCAGTAACAACAGGATTTTCCTTCTAAAGCTTCTCTTCAATGTTTCAAAATTAGTTGCCTAAAATTATGGGCCATATCCGTACTCATCTAAGAAAACTTAATTCCAGCAAAATCAGAGGAATTGTATGGCCTCCCACTAGAATAAAAACTGACTCTACCATTTCAGAGGATATTCTGTCAGTATCAGGGCTTGTGTAACTATGATAAACCTCTGAGGAAGGTCCACCCCTCTGTTATAAGGCAACTTCTATACAAGATGTGCTTTGCTGAAAATAATTTTGAGATTGATAAGGCCTGGCTTGGTCTTGACCTGTTTGGGTTTTTTTCTTCTTTAAATTTGTGTGTGGGAGGGATTTTTCTTTATTGCTGTATCTTTAATAAGACTTTAAAAGAAAAACAATAGTAGAACTTCTACAATAGAAAGGAAAGTATCTACATTTTTAGCATTTAGCTATGGCAGTGAGAGAGGAAGTTGTTTTATAACCAGTAAACAAAAATAAATTGAAGTAACATAATTTGACCCCAACCCTTTTAAGTTTTAAGGCCTTGTAGATAAGAATGAAGTATGTTGTTTTTAGGGTAGTAGAGAACACTGATTATTGATAGAGATATAGAGCCTTTCATCTCCTGATCCCTGGTCCAAGTTTGACCTGAGTCAGTAGTAAATGAAAGTCAGCTAGCTACTATCTGATACAAGCTGCAAGCCTAAGAAATGATTTGGAGGTCTGTCTCAAGGGATTTCAGATGAAATATTGACCCTGCCGAGGTCAGAATTTCACCTCCAGGGTCCACTTCACACAAAACCCATCAGATTTGGGGCACTCTCCTTTTGGATGGTCGCACGATAAAGGTCAAGAACTGAACAGGCAGAGACACAATACTGTCCTCTTATTCCCACAGAGATGATCTGTATGTAGTGAAATTTTGCTACACTGCCTGCCTCTTGGCCATTCTGCAGTCTGTATCATCCTGAAGTCTCATGAACCCTGGTTGCAGTTCAGTTACTGTGAAGTCACTGATAGGAAAAAACATATAAAAATAAAAATAATCCTTATTGACAGTGAATACAAAGCAAAGCATTTCTTCTCAATTGCGTGCTTAGTTGACTGTTAGAGAGAAGAAACAATTCCTGAAGAAATCTTCCTTTATATATAAATTGAGACAATGAAGTCACCCTAACATGCCCATGTTTAAAATGGTGTGTGAGTTTACAATCAGGTTATGGTAGGTGGAACAAAACTGTGACATGAATGTAGCTGTGAGTTCAGCTTTTCTGACCTTGCCCTAATTAATCTAACAGGCTCCTGTCACATTGGCCCAGAGTTTTTAAATAGCATTAGATTTATTGACAGGGAAATATTCGTAGAAAGTCTGGATAACTATTTGACTTATGTGCAATTGAATGATTAGGCTGCATTTATGAGCACAACCTATTTATGACAAAGGATTCGTTTTACTTGAGCCAATTTTTTCTAAGCTTGTAAGAGTTGCCATAATTCCAGCTAAATTATTACACAGAAAAAAGCTATTGAAATATTGTATCGAAAACATAATACCCTAAGGTTAAAAAAAAGCACAACCTGCCTGACCCCATGATTTATGACTCCTTTCTCTAAGTGCGCTAACTTGGAAACGGTTCCCTTTCTCCTTACCCCAGCATGCAGTCACCGATCCACAATACATAAGCAGGGAGAGACTGCAGCGTGTCTCTCCTCCTTACAGGACTACAAATGCTGAGTATAACTACAGCTCAATTAAACTAGCCACTTCTGGGATGCTGAAGAAAGATGCGTTAGCTACTTGAGCTTAGAAAAATGTACCTGGCACATGAGTCTCTAATTGACGTTATGTCTTTTTCAAGTCTATCTCTTCTGAATTAACTGGAAGGAGGTGTCACTAATGCAGAAGACAAACAGCTTGTCTTCGTATAGAGAGTTAAGTAAAGAGATAACGCTAAACTGGAGAAAATTTGCAGTTTAGATTAAATTTAAGAATCTGTATGACCTCAAAATGCTAAAATGTGATCTAGACAGGATTTTGTGTTTTAGCAAATGTTTATAATTTTTTTTTCTGCTTTTCAGGATGTTCTAGACCTAATTTGTGAAGAGGTTTGACTTTCTTTGAATAATTAACTAAACCTCCCCCCATCTTATTTTATGCCATTTTGAAATGCATCCTCCCATGCACACTGCTTTCTGTTCTATTTAATCTTCGTGTGTATGTGTATTGAAAAGGTTTTTGCTTTTAACAGTTTCTGCCTGCTGAGTATTTGGGGTCTCCTCCCCTGCACAGCTCAGTCTTGTTCTTTTACCAGAAATGAAACTGGAATGCATGTTCTGTCAACTCTTGTGTATCGACAGCCCCAAAGGTCTCAGGCTGTGTTTCAGAACAGCTCTGTAGCGATCTGCAGCTGTAGAACAGGCTGAGGAGAGAGCATGCAGACACCAAGTACAGCTCAGCAAGTTCTTGGACTAAATCTAGTCTTGTCGTTCAGGGCCTCAGGGGAACTCTCATGGTGACCTCCTCATCTTCTTTTGCGAGGCCACAATCTACTTCGTGGTGTCCTTGCTCTAGAACATGGCGAAGTCTGGGGCTCTGTAGCTGTCACATCAGGTGGGCAGAGAGTGAAAGAAACTTGAAGGCTAGATGCTCCTTTTTGATGACGCTGAGGTAGTCGCCACGACAGGCAATGAGCGTGCGTGGTGTTCTGCCTTGAGGGGTGTCTCTGAGATGCAAAGTTTTGTGGGGTGGTACAGTTTACACCTTCCACTTGCTCAGAGAAAAAGTCTAGCCCAGGTTGATGATTGAATAGTTTTCTCTGAAGCTCAGTGACGAATGTCACTTTAATTGAACTATATTTAAAATGAAATATGGTTGTTAAAATTCATAAAGCAATTCATATTCAGTAGGGCACTGTTGATAAAATAGGTCAACCTTGCAGCCTAAATTGTGATAAAACCGATGCTGCTAATATCACGATTTTGTGGAAAGCCTGACAGTGTTTTATGTTTTTCCCTGAAGCCCCAGCTCTTGGAGTCATGTGATGACAAAAATGCCAGCTTTCATTTCTTCAAAATGTAAACTTCCAGCTCTCATATTTCCAGGCAAAATCTGAAACCATGAGCACTACAAGTTCCAAAATTAGAAGGCAAACAAAACGGAGGCCAAATGTTGTTTTTTAAACTGTTCTGATTTTTAGTCAAAATTTTTTTTGGAGAGCCCAGCTCAAGATCTTGGAACACTTCAGGTTGCCAATAATGTAAAACGAAGATCGCAAAGCAGCAAGAAGCAGCAGCGCTGCTTTATGATGTCTCTACCGTTTGGGCCACAGTTCTGTTTGACTTTTTAGTTTGGTACTGCAGGTACTTGGTTACTAATTTGTATTCATTTCTGAGTGACGTACTTAGCCCAAGGACTGGGTGCTCTCTGAAACTTGAGAGCAATTCCTGCCAGACAGCAACCATTTGACGACTCTGTGTGTTTTAATTTCTTTTTGCTTCAGAGCTAGAGACTTGCCAGGAGATGTTCTAACAGGACACCTTTCCTGTTAGAGAGGTTGGACCTCTGAAGAACGAGAGGATCCTGACTAAATTCTGATGCAAAGCTAGACAGGCGTGCCTCTAGCCCACTCCCCCTGCCACGCGGGATGGCGCAGGCAGCTCCAGAGCCTGGTGGCACCTGGCAGGCCTGCCGGGGGGGCTGCTCCCAGGCGAAAAGCTTACCGTGGCCTAAATGGCCTCAGGCTTTGCAGACCCTTAGCAGCTTGTCTGGCAGGGAGCGTGGGCCTGAGCGCGGCCCTCCAGATTCCGTGCCCCTTTGGGCTGCAGGCTTCCTGGCTTTCCTCAATCCCTCAGCTGCCCTGGGTGTCCTCCCGGCTCCAAATAAGGCTTTCCTTTTTGAGTCTGGATCCAGATTTCCATCCTCCCCCGCCCCGCTGTCAGCTGGCTGTGTCCCTTTCCCCATGAGTTGTGTGTTGGTAGATGGAGAGGCCTGGCTGCGCTAGTATGTTCCCAAATCAGAATATTCCCATTTTCATTAAGTTCTGAGGTTTAAGGTGTTGTTCCAATTTGGAATGTAATAAAATCTTGAACACTTGGAATTTCCTGCAGGATGGGTAGTCCCTTTTGTAGCCAGATCTATTTTTCAAAATCTAGCTATATTTTCGGGGAGGAAAGAAGGATTTGGTTTCTGAGTTACACAGAAGTTCAGAAAAATATTTCTTAAGCTTAACATGCAAAGTTTTGAAATGACACGGTTGTTATTGTCAAAACTTTCCAAGCACCAAGAGGCTCTGGGTTGGTTCCAGTCTTCCAAAACACTGGTAAAGAGACCTGCTTCCAGAGTGATTTAGGTATCATAATTTACCCACACAGTTATCTGTTGTGA
Source organism: Harpia harpyja (assembly GCF_026419915.1). Taxonomy (NCBI): domain Eukaryota; kingdom Metazoa; phylum Chordata; class Aves; order Accipitriformes; family Accipitridae; genus Harpia; species Harpia harpyja. Next base: position 11,382,786 of record NC_068945.1, on the reverse strand, counting down.
TAATTTTTTGTTGTTGTTGTTTAGATTTGTTGTTGCTTTTGAACTCCTCAGGTGAGCAATCATCTGTTATCCACAACTGCCTGAAAGATGTTCAGGCCTGTTTGTGTTCCCTTTGAGAAAACATTGAGATTTTGATTAACCTATTTCAGATGAAGTTTAGTTGTAAAAAGTACCAGTTTCTCTTTCTTGTTGTGAGAAGACACGGACCATTTGACTGTACATAAAGAAATGTAAAGATTTGTTCCCTGCCACAACAAGTTTGCACTCTAAATTATGCTTCCAACACAGCTTATCCTTTCGTTTTCTGTCTCCTGCTGGAAAACAAACTCCAGCAGGCCACTCTGTGAGCTAAATACTTAGAGTACTTTGTGCCTATAATAAAGAGGGTAGAGATCCTTACCCTTAGTCCTTGCCCTGTTGGTGTCTCCTCGGTGCAGCCATAAGGACTTGTGATATTTCTTTCCTGGTCCCTGGCTTCTTGCATGCCTGTAACCCAGAGTTCTCTAGGAGGCTTTAAAGGGCTATAGATGATGAATCCTTCATTCGAGATACAAAAATGAACAACCACTACACAAGCGCTTGGTTACAGATTTAGTCATGTCTGTTGCTTCTGTATTACCACTTTTCCTGGGAATTCTGATTTTCTAAGAAGTCAGTGACAGCAGAGCAGTGCTTCGTGGTGCTACAACCCCTTTGCAAGCCATTGCACAGCGGAACAGTATTAGTTCTTCCGTAATTAGAGTCCTCTTTGCATATCAGAGAGAGGTGAGGACAAAAGGTTTCCTTGGTAGACAATAAAGCTGTTGAAGTGAGGGCCTGATCCAACTCCCACTGAACATAGTGAAAAGGCTCTTATTCATATTAGTGGGAGTTTAATGAGACCTTTCTTCAGTAGGAAACTGTGAGAAACTATCTTCCTTCTCACTCTGCAAAATGTTTTCAGAACAGGCTCCGTCCACTGAGACGGTTTGTTTTTTTGTTTTGTTTTTTTGCCAGTGTGGATATGACAAGCTGTGACTGCACAGTCAAACCGAACAGGCTCGTAGATTGGGGACATTTTGTCCAAATTCATCATGTGTCAGGAGCAGCTGTTTTCCTGCAACTTATAAACATGGGCATACTGGATTCAGTGAGACAGGCCCAAGAAGGAGTCACACTGCAGCCTTTCCCATGACTTTGCAACCTCTTCCCAAACAACTGAGGTTGCCGGCAAAGAGGCTAAACAATTGTTTCTCACAAAAGCTCTGCAGCTGATGTCCTATCAGTTATCAGAATAACTCGCCTGTCCCTTGAGCAGGAAGAAGCCCCTGGGAAATTAATTATTAAAAAAAAAACAACCAAAAAACCCACACAAAAAAAAAAGAAAAAATGCAAGGTTGGGGGAGGAAATAGGGAAAGGGAGGAGTGAAAAGAAAAAACTAGGCTAGCAGTCAGAATGAGTTAATTGTTTGCTGGCCTCTCAAGTTCAGCAAATGACCTGTGTGTTTGGCTGAAGGGTATGATGCGTGTCCTTCAGGCTAAGCTAGGGCCCTTCACTTTCTTCCATTACTGTAAAAGTTAAGTTACAGAAAAAATTGCAGAGGTGTTTATCTACACTTATTTTGGTGCAGAGCAACATTTTGCACCAATGTACCACATTTTTACTTCCAAAGGTTACCTGTAGAGCAAGCACCTACAGATAATTTGGTCTCAGGCCTTTCCTACACTCTCATACGGTCCAAATTTGCTGACTGGTGTAGCTGCACCAATGCCGACAAGGAGAATTTGCTTGGGATTTGTACAACTAGAATTTATTGAGATTGCAAGGGCATGTTTTCATCAGATAAGTCGGCTTTTTTGCCTATGCGGAGCTACATGATTGCAACAGCACTTCCTGATAATGAAGCTTTCTCCAATGTTACCAGTCCAAATGTTCTAAAATTATGAGATTGTTTTGAACTTCATGACTTTTTTCTTGCAATTTTAGCATCTTTTCTTAATTTCCTTTTTGTTATTGAGCTTTCAGTGTTCCCATTTTCCAGTTCTCTCACACAATCAGAAGGGAGGGCCAGAAACTTACTTTTATTAAAAAAACAAAACAGAACACTGAAACACCCAAAATAATCTAGCAGCTAGGACTGTAAGAAAAATGCCAGCAGTCAAATACAGTCATCGCAGCTGGCAGCATTGTGCTCCAAGGCCTCATCTTGGTCCCTCTTCCCTTGGCAAGCGTTCTCTCAGAGACCTCTCTTTCCAGGGCCCTGTCTTTCTTCTTGTTTTCAGATCCCCTCTCCAATTTCTGCATCTCTTTGAGGCACCCCACAACTTTGACCACTTCCTTCCACTTCCAGCTCCCTGACCTTGCGCTACTGAGCAATCTTCCTTATGCAGCTGCCCACCCTTTCCCTCATCATCTCCTCCTTTCTCCCAGCCCTCCCTTTTCTTTTCCCTCCTTGTCATTATTTCCACAGTCTTTTTAATAATTTTGGTTGGCCTTTTATTGGCTATAGAGCACACGTATGTCATCTTGGGAATGTTTTTGTTCAAAATGCGTGGGGTGGTGTACCTGTGTGCTGTGTTCACGTTTGTGTACCCGTGCAGGTATTCACACAGCAGGCAGCAGAGGTACAGAAGATACCACGGTAGTTTGTGTAAGTGGCTTGAGAAGCTGAACGTGAACTCTTCATGGCTCTGATCTTGTCCGTATGGAGTGTGTGTAGTCATGAGCACTTTTGTTGTGCAGCCAAAAAAGGCTGCTACTGCTGCCTCTGCAGTAAGGTAAAGCAGGAGATAACAATAAATTTTTTACTGCTGGCTGGTGGAGGTGTTTAGGATGTGTTTTCTTTATATCTTCATCCGCCCCTAATTGAAGATGCTTTAAAATTGAATGACTAGCAGTCAAAACGTGTTTGCTTCAAGCTGAGAAGAAAAATGCTGGTGTCTCTGCTTCCAAAGTGATTGCGCTTTGTACACAACTGACAGCCACAGTCACTTTGAGTGACTGATAAGTGGGAAGCTTTGCCACTTATCAAGGAATGCACGCTGAAAAGAAAGGACTGGAGCCGTTCAGATGCTTTGGCATGTTCAAAATAACATCTCACATCAGTCAGACTCAGAGGCACTAGGAGACATTTCAAAATAAACTTTATATCTATCTATCTATCTAGAGGCAAAGATTCAATTTAACAGACAAATCACTGTGTGGCATCACATTGGCTCTGAAAACGAGAACATCATTATAAGGGTCACCAGTTGCAAAATGACTCAGCTGCATAATTTGAGATCTTTTATTGTAGGGTCTCCCCCCCAGAACAAAACTAAATTTGAAAATTCATAACTGTGTATCATTCTTGTGATTTCTGTAAATTGGGGGTTTTCATCCCTGTTGACCAAGTAACACTTGGCTTATATAGCACGTGACATCCTGAAGGATCCCAAAGAGAATGAAACTCTAAGCCAAATTTGGATCTCATTTATTTCCTTTTCAGTATTATGGAATACGTTTGGGATTGTCTGGCTTTAACTAAACTCACAAAATGTTTTTTAGGGTTGTTAGGAGTTACTGTGCTTTTTAGTGATACATAGCATGAATAGAAGATGGAACGTTTTTTGGTACATGTTTGTTGGTGATACTATTTGCTGATACTTACATTAGGAGATTCTGACCTGCAGGAGCTGAGGTGTGAGGGTACGTTTTCTTGTGCTGGCTCTGTAATGACAGCAGTAACAGCGAATGTAGGGTTGGGTTGGTCCACTGGAGGTCGTAGTGTTTCAACCTGCCTTAGCAAGCATAATAGGAGTTAACCTGATGAGAGCCCTCCCTGCAAACATTGTGTAGAAATACAAGGACACATACTCAGAGCTGAGATGGGATGTGGGTCTTTGCGTAAAATGGAGAACAAGGAGATACACGCAAGTAGTGTGTAATTTCCCAAATTGGAATTTGGACAGGAGATACATAGTGTTGACCTGTGTCTGCTAGTAGTACTTAAACAAAAAACTGCTGCCAGGTTTGCACCTCCTATCCTAGCAACATGGGGAGTGTCAATGTATAAGGACCATTATCTTTTGTTATGATTTTAAGCACTGCATCAGGGCATCTAACTTTGCCCAGCTCGTTCTATCTAAAATGGTTGCTTTTCTAACCAAAGCAGCTCTATTTGAGATACAGGTTATATTTGGCATTCCAGAGTTGCTACCAGCACCCACACCTGTATCAAGAGGGAGAAATTTGAGCATCATTGAGTTTTTACTGGAAATTATTTGCTTTTCTGATTCATCTCTTGCCATGTTAAGTGGTCACGACTTCATTTTGATGGCTCATTGAAAATAGAGTACTTCAAACTCTGCTGGAATAATGGCTTAAAATGATTCAGAGGGAAAAGTATGGTTCCACCTACACCACTGTCTTCATGACCTTGGATTTTCCTCAGACATCTGGCATCCAAAAGCTGATGATGCCTTACCCTGCGTAGTTTAGGAGACAAGATGAGCTCACCATTGGTGGTAATAGCATGCAAGAGGCCAAGGGGAACGGTTTTGGTTTTGTTGTCCGCTTTTTGTTGCTTATCTCCTACTGAACTGTATTGTATAAATTAAAGTGGAGGGCGATTACTTACGCTTGGTATTTGTAAGAAGGGTAAATGAAACAGTTAAATCACTTGAAGGGTAGTGATTGAAGTGGCAATGTGAGTGAAGCCTGACTTGGAAGTTTGGAGAAAGAGGGGGAAAGGTACAGTTGTCTTGTGGAAGTCTCTGTTGAGCAAAGATGAACTGGAGAGTTATGGATCTCATGCTAGCTGTCTTTATTTTGCGTATTGTATATAGTATCCGTTTAAGTTCAACTTCCACATACGAAAGTTGAATAAAATGTGTAATGGGTCAATAATTGTAAGGAACCATTTCAGATTTTTGTTCAAATTGGTTTTAAATATGCTTTGAAGAGGCTAAGAAGTAAATGCCAGTTTCTTGTATTTAGAAGTTAAATAAAAGAATTTAAGTTCCAAGAGAAACATAATAAAGTTACAAGAACTGAAATGAAGACTTACGTGAAAGGTAATAACAATAATTAAATGGGACAAATTTAATTCACAGTACTTGGAGTTTATAAATACTTGACACAGTGAGGAAACTAATTTTAAAATGTGTGTATTATAAAATAGTTTTTATCAGGTTTGACTTCTTTGAAAGACTGATAGTGATAGTGTTCAGCAAATTACTCTAAATTTGAAACTTGGATGGTTTCAACAAAATTGTTCATAGATGGCAATTTAAAATGGATTTACACAGAAATGATCAAGAGATTTCTATACTTTGGTATGCTGTGAAAATTGTATACAAGGAAATAGATTAGTTAGGTGATGAAGCAAGGCATTTGAAAGTTACAAGTGCCAGAATTAGGTTAAATAGGTATCTTTATTTTATTCCTATGTGTCTCTGTCATACATATTGAATAAAAAATGGTATCCCAGGGGAGCAGAATTACATGATAGTATAACTGTAGACTGTACTCACAAGAGGGAAAATTAAAATTATATTGACAACCTTAATTCTGGCATTCCCTAATGTCTGAGTCCTTGTTTTTTCATCCAAAGTAGCATTATTTTAACTGTGTTTCTATGTGGTTTTGATGGCCATGAAAGCCCATAATACTGATATACCAACCACCTATAGTGTATTGCCAGCACAGCTTGAACCCTGAAATGTCAGCATGGGAGAAGTGCCAAATGTCAGTTGAGTACAGGAGAAATGCTATGTTCTCCTGGGCTAGCAGGAGAAAACAGTTCTCTGGCTGTGGTGGATAGGAGCCTGTACTATGAAGCCCCTCTCTTTCTGTATCCTGTTTCCTTTCTTCCTCCTTTTTTTTTATTTTGGCCTCCATCAAAATAGAGAAGACATTTTTCTATTGCTGTCCGTGTCGGAAAATGTGATAGATTACTTGAGTGCCTTTGTTGAATTTGGGCTGGCTATGTTGAAAGTGGAGTCTGACTCTTTCTTTTCAATGCCCTTCGTTTGTCCACCCTTTTCTCCCTCAGTGGGGTTAGGACCAGATTGGTTGTTATCACAAGTTGCCACTGATCAATTCTTTCCTCCCAATTTACCACGCTCTTTATGCTTTAGCAAGAAAACTGAGGCTGAAAGTAGAAAATTAAAAGCCACAGATCTTTTAGTTAAGGAGTCTCTTGCTTTGAGTATTTGATGGAAGCCTGTTTAAGTATTTGGCCCTTTAAAGCTCTGTGTGGTAAGAATATGTTTTCTTATCTTGCACACTGTGTGTAGAATCTTGTCTGCGGTTTAAGAATTACTGAGCTGCAGTGTGTCAGCGAGAGGGGCTTTTTTATGTACTGTGTGTAATGAGTTTTAAGTTCTTAGCAACCTTAAGAATCATGTATGTCTAAATTAAGCATCATTTCCAGTTTCTTTAACTCTGGAGTCCGAATTTGTAGTCCAGGAACAAGTAAGCATATATTTAAACAGCTGATTGATTATGTTCTCACCTTATACACAGAAATAAGCTGTCTTATACACACATAGGCACACATTTTCACGCAAGCATTTGGGATACTCCAATTCAGATACCTATTACAAACATGATTACTTTTCTGGACATTGGTTTTTAATGTCTCTAAAGGATTTTAGGAGGAAGGAATAGGGATGTTTTCCATGTGGGAGCCACAGGTTATTAATACTTAGCAAATTATATCTGGTCTTAGATGTGGATTATTCAAGGCTTTATGAATTCTTGAGCCCTGCTGACAGTTCCTCTTCAGCTGACATCACAGCAAATAGAGAGAACCCTTAGAACACTGATGGTCGCAGTATTTCCCAGTGATGCAGACAGACTGATGCATGCACCGGGAGATACAAAGTAAGCTGTGATGGACTCATGTTATTTGAAATTGGAAAACTTTAAGGAAATAAAACTTTGGAGCTTCCTTCTTTTCTCCTTCTGTGATTCTTTGGATGGCTCTGTAGCTGTAGGCACCCCTATAAAGGTTGCCTTTGTTCTTCCACAGAGCCTGGTTCTGGCAGCAGGAGGTTTCCCTGGGTAGGATAGCTCCCCAGATACATGACAGATCCGGGAGTTTCTTTGCCGCTGTGTTAGGAAGCAAAGTTTTGGAGAGCTGATATATTGGAGTGACTGGAATTAGAATTATGCTCTATTTCTTGTATTTCTTCTTTACTTCAGACAAAAAGCAGATTTGAAATGTTATTTTTCAAGAATTTTACCTTTCTGTGCCAGGAGTTTCAGGGTGACTTAAGTCTATTTCCCTTGTATTATTTCTTCTTGCACGGTTAAGAATTCCTGCCATTTGCTACAATCAAAATAAAGAAATTCAAATTATAATCAATTTACTGACATAGAATTCTGTATTCTATGTTAACAATATTCACGCTTATTATTTTAAAAGAAGCGCATCCATTTAGGTGTTCTTTACATCCCCTCTGTGTGTTGAGGTGGATTTGTTGAAATCACAAGTTTGCTTTCTGTGTCTTTTGTGAGGGTTGTTTGAGCTCAGTATCCTCTTAGCAGAAACTCCTGCAAAGGCCCCGTGGGAGGAAAATTGTCCATTGTGTTCTTTTGAAAGCCGGCTATCTTTTTTCCTGGAGCTGGGCTCAAGCAAGTTTATTCTTCCACTGAGGGATATCTTAGGAGGTTCCTGTCCTTTCTGGTGCCTAGGAAGCAGAGCTCAGATACGTATATTGTATTTGTTGCCATCATACAATCTGTGCAACTTCCCTGCAAATATAAAGAATTATGCTTTCCCCAGCTGTTCATTTGATAGGATTCTAGCCCTTCATTTAGAGAAAACTGTGCTTCTCCGATTCACATTGTTTGAACCATGGCCTCCCTTCTATACCTATTGTTTGTTTTGTCTTTTTTTGTTGTGCGTAACAGGTGTTTCTTTCAGACAGCCAAGGCAGCAAGGCGAGGGCTTCCTTTATGGCAGATCTCTTGAGACTTTGATTAAACTCTTCTTTGTGATAAAAATGCCACTGCCTTTAAATGAATTGCACATGTAATCTGTATTTGCACAAATGCCCTCCATGCCTCTGCCCTCGTTGCTGAAGTCTGTCTTTCTTTTGGTACGGGTGTGTTTGCCTTTTCTCCTGTCTTTCGCCACAGAACTGATTCTTTTTTACCTTCCTGATACTGCACTCCCCTCAGAGCCTGGATGCAGCTATGGGAATGGTTTAAAAAGAGCCAACTGCTTCTGCAAAAAGAGCTCCCTTTTTTTCCAGTGTTTCCTGTTGCTGCCTCCACAAATACCATCATCAGACAGCTGGGAGAACCTTCCTCAGAGTTTTTCAAGGGCGAACCAAGGGTTAGAAACTGGGCACCTTCTCTGCATCTACTGGAGCAGGCCTCAGTCCAGTGGGTTGTAGGTAGGACAGATATTTTCCTATCTGTCTTACTTTTTTCTTTCACACAATCTCACCTGCTGTTGAGGAGGACCCACTGCTATTAAGCTGGGTTTCCTGGCTTAGGTATGGGAATACCTGGGGAGGTCTGGTCAGTTGTGGCAAGATCTTAGGTGTGTTGTAGGCAGAAGATGTGTGTAAATCAGTACCCCATGCTACCAACTTGTCTAACGTACATTTAAGATTCTTTCTAGGTTTTGTTTAGAATAGGACTTCCTCACTCTCCAGTATGATCCTCTTGACTATCTAGATGTTAAGACAGCCAGAGAAGCAATGCAAACCAAAGAGGATCAAGAGGCTGGTACCAGGTTTTTTAGTGGCTCAGATGGTCCACACTGTTCAGGTATCCTGATGGAATATTGCTCACCTATAATGCGTTATTTTCATGCCCTTCTCTTTATGCCAGGACATTTATTGGTTAGACGCCCCAGGGGTGAACAGATACAAATATGCGTTAGTCAGAAGAGATGTAATGGATGTCCTGGGAGCTGTGCCAAACAATTAAGAATATAGGCATAATGATTTACAGGGTTAGCAAAACCTCCAGAGAACGCTACATCTGTACAGGCTGCCCTGTGAATCTGCAAGAGTCGAATAACTTGCATCATTTCAATCTACCAGAGATAATGCATATCTAGGGAACAAATATGGAGGGACTCTTGCTTTCAGTCTGAGATATACCTTCTGCTGATGACTATCTGTTGCTTTGATCAGTTGTTAGAGCTTCCCAAATGTCACCTACAGCGACTCTAAGATCCTCTCTATATAAAGTGTGTTCCTTCTCCTGGTGCAGACCGACCGGCAGTTACAGTGGCAGGGATATCAGCACAGCCTAGATGTGACACTAGCATGGTATCTATTTTAGTGCCTAACTTTGTGGCAGTGGCAGCATCTGTGGAAAATATGAAGATAACTGTCAGAAAGCGTGTTTGAAGGGCGTTTAATTTAGAAACATTAAACCCCCCCAAGCTGACATTTGCTTTAGCGTGCAGTAGTTAACAGTGGAAGATGGGACTTTAATAATGCTATATGATATGGTTTCCTAAATCGGTTCTTTCTCTTAAAATGTGTTGTCTGGTTTTGTTAGTGTTTAGTTACATAGAGCAATAAACATAGTTCATTACATTACTTGACTCAAAACCCATGAAGTTTTATTTTATTTTTTCTTAACACATAGATCGCAGGGCCCTGAAATTCCCTCTTCCTGTACAAGTGTAAAACATCATAAAATCAGAACATGAGCATTTAGAGACACTTTGTGCTGAAATAAATGACCAGGATGCAGAAGAGACTAACATGATGTAATAATTTTATCAAGTTCCACACAGCTCCTCCTCTGTATTAATTTTCTTTATGTTCAAGGAACCTGAGCCACTGTTTTAATACTTAAATACACAAAAATAGACTTTTAAAAAACCAAACTGTTCTGAAAGCAACCATTTCTTATTTGCTCGCAGGCAGCTCTTGTTAGAGTATGGGCACATTTTCTATGAGCCTCGCACCCGTTTTTCTTTCAGACATCATCTCCCCATTCCTTCAGGAGGTGCCCTTTTGTAGGAGGTTAAGCCTTCTTTCCACCAACTGGGGACTTGAGGAGGCTCCCTTGGAAGCCTGTCATTGCTGTTCTTGGATTTTGCAAGACAGTGATGCTTCCTGAGACATGTGTGAAGCTCACCTGCCCAGAAAGATTGCTACTCAACAGTCTGCTTTAAGACGGCTTTGCATGCGAAAGACTGATTTTCTTCGTTTTGGGACTATCACTCAATGGAAATGTCAGAAATATGGAAGGATAAATACCGAGTTACATTAAAAAGAGAAAAAAAAGCACTCTGAAATTATCTCCTGGCTCCGTGTTTTCTGAGGTTTTGCATTAGCGGGGACGAAGTCACGGTGTGTTGACACAGTCTAATGTGCAATGACATAATACCTGGAATATGGAGACAGCGAGAGGCGCAAAATCAAACTTATCTGAGTTTTCACAGGAAAAGAAGGGATTAAACTTTGCTGGTTAAAATATGGATTTTTATTTTTTTTTAATAAAAACTATCCTAGTTCGATTGAGATAAACCTACTCAGATCTAATTCTATCCAGTCCCTGGGAAAAGTGGGCCTTAAGATGTTGAGCCTATTTGCCCAATCCCTTTTTTTAGAAATAAAGATTAGGGTAGGAAGTTTGGTCCTTATCTCTAAGGTTCTTACTGCTTCAGAAGGAAACTGAAATACTTACATGAAGGACACTTTCTTGAACTCGTGATTTGTCTTCACTCAGATTATTTCAGAAAGCTTTGGCAATGTAGATTTCCCACAATGCTTGGCTATTTTTGTTTTACATATCTTAGAGGAACTATGATAAATTGTTGTTACTGCCTATTAAATAGTAGAAAGAGATGTCAAAATACTCTAGTGACTTAAAATTCAAATGTTACTGCATGTGCATGGAAACTTTGATCTGGAAGCATCATCCCCCATTTCATAACTGCCAGGTGTGATTCTTCTCTGCCTTTTCATCCCTTGTGGTTACTTATAGCTCTACAAAATAACATTCAATCACTAAGTTTTACTTGCGTTTCACAGCCTGTTTGCACAGATATTAGTGTATGATCCAGATCTTAAGTAGCACCGTCATCACTGGATCTTGGAATATTTTTTTTTTCTTTCTTTTTCTTTCTTTCTTTTTTTTTTCCTAAAGCATCCTGTTTTTCAGACCAGGGGAATTGAGGACAGAGGGGAAGCAGCTTGCACATTGTTAGGCTGTAGCTCATTGCCAGAACCAGGAACAGAACCCAGATTGTCAGTCGTCTCCCATTGGGCCACAATACAAAATGTGAACTGAAGTGCAGAGTTATCAGAGATTCGGGCCTTCTAGGTTTTTATCTTCTGTCTTCATTTTTACTGTTTTTCTATAGAATTTCCCGTTTCAGTGATAGAAATCGAATACAGACTGTAGTGGTTGTGGGGGGAGAATGAGGCAGGGAAGCACACAGAAAACAATCCCTGTTAGTTTCAGAGTCAGATTTGCGTTGGTGCTATTCCATTGAATCACATCCGTAGAATTTAAAGTGGAAAATCTGATCTGATCCATCAGTAAAATGTGAGTGAATAAATGGTAAAAAGTTTGTGAGGGTCAATTTCAGTCCTCTTGAAGGTGAGAAAACAATTTTCCTTGCATTTTTAACATTTTCTGTTTTTAAATTTTTCTAGATCCATTCATTGTAACAAAGCCAAGCCTTTGTCAGCACATACATTTCTTTTTCAAGCATCCCTTGATTCCATGAAAACTGCCTAAACAAATCAGAGTGTAAGGCACTTACCAGTCATTATGCATGAACCCTCTCCTCACCTTGACCACTGTTAGGTTTTTGTTCCATTCTGGCTGTGCTAAGCTGTGCTAAATGTCAGTGGGATGCCTGCCCATGTTTTTTTGTCCTGGATTGATCTGCTCCAACTCAGAGTGGTTCATTCACTGTCTTGCTTTCTTTTCAGTTCCTGGATACTTAACCTGCTTTTATGCCAGTCGCAGGGCTCTGGTTACCTAAGGCCAGCTTGTTGTATTTAACAGGCACAAATGGCTGTGCCTCAGGCCTGCTTTTCCCTTCTCCCCCCCTTCTTCTTCTGTTTTTCATTTAGTGGCTTGCTAATAATGAAACCACAAAGGCAACAGTAGGGGCAGCATAAACACATGCTCACCTACGGGAGAGTTGCTGATGTTTTAGAATTAAAAAACAAAACAGCATTATTACGATAATAAAAGCCAAGACAGGTGCTGGGCACTTTGTTTATTCGCTGATTAAAACAGTCACAGTGTGACATCTTTTCATATAATAAACTAGACAGGGAGGTAGATTATTGCATTGCCAAGGCTTTGAGTATACCTTAACAGAAAATATTTGAGGACCGTCTGATTTTAAGGGTCAGTGTGTATCACTGCGTGCCAGGAATATACCTGTATTGCAGGGTGGTGGGCAAGAAGTCAAATATTCAAAATAATTAGTCAGCTGCCAGAGCATTAATTTCCTTCTAATTTGGCATGGTCCCTTGTTAAGTCCCCAAGAAACAAGAGGGGGGACTGTCTAAATCTGTGCCTCTGCCACTGAATAGGATGTCAAGTAGTGGAGGCAAGACATATGTTGCCCTTCTTGTTTCTCCCATCTTCATAGTAAGATGCCCAGCTTCTGCTAGGCAATTGTGAGCCCTTATCCTTTTTTAAGCCAATGTTAAGGTGTTTTGGATTGAGTTTTAAAAATCTTTAATCCTGTGCATCCTCTTCTGAACATATTGTGCTTGTATTTTTATAAAAATGCTTTCCTGGTTTTTTTAATAAATTGGTTACATCATATCTGGTAGAATTTTATTCTGTGGAAACAGGTTTTAGCCATAAGTGTCCTCATTTTCTGTCCTTTAGGCTCTTTACACTTGCATAAAGTTTTGGCATAGCAGAAACTTTGCTATGTTGGGAGTTCCATCTTTACGCTTTTATGCGCATGTGTTATATGAATTCTCTGCATTGTGCAATTAACAGTTTCTTCTGGTGCCTGATGCTCTAAATCTGCAAATGCAGTACATAGATACTTTTTTCTTTGTCAGGCTGCTTCAGGCTAAACGTTTAGACTGCCACTCTGAGTTAATTAAACACCTATTTGAAGTTAAGCTGTGGAATGGCAAATAAAACAAAATAGTTGTTCCAGCCCTGTGGAATGGTTATTGAGGCTGACACAATACTTTTTGCTTTGTCCCTTTCTACTTTTCAGTCTCTCTACCTGCTCCATATGCTGCTTTTCTAGATAGGGACACAATGTTTGACAGACAAGAAACTACCTTTAGCAAAGGGTGCTAGGTGATGTTTCAGAAAGTACACATGCAGAAACAATGCTAATAGTCCTTGTCAAAGTTATGAATTTTGCAAGTGAAGGAAACACAACCGTCTTCATGAGAACTGTGTGATTTTACCTCTACCAGCTACAGCTAAAAATATTGATCAGAAAAGGCAGCCATAGATCCAGCTGAAACTGTTAACTGTAACTGTTAACCCTCCGGAATGAAAGAGTATAGTGGGCACTGCCTTTTTTCCCCATTTGTTTTCAGTTTCCGCAGTTTTTCTAATCTCCTGCTGCCATGGGAAATAGGTGTTCATAGGGTAGGCAGCTCTCTTTTCACAAGACAGCAATGCCTGTCTTGGTACTTATAGAAGAATCGGGTTTTCTTAGGTAAAAATATGTTTCACTGAATTTGTGCAGGAAACTTAGGGATTCAATATTTGTTTTAAAATGGGGTGATAAACAGGCTAAGGCATAAAAACTTGTTGTATCGATAAAATTTTTCATTTAAACTTTTTTTTTTTTTTTTTTTTTTTTAGTGAAAGACTAAGATTTTTAGCCATAAGCATCTTAAGCATGAAGTCTTAGAGAGCAGGGAATTGTTACAGCACCCATTAAAAGCAGTAATAAAATCCTTCATCTTTAGCAGGCACTGTTTTGGGAGAATAAATTTCAGTAAGACAAGTGGTCAAGACAGAAGCCTCTGGGTGTTTGTTAAAGTTTATTAGTTTCTTTAACCTCCTTTGCACGCTCTTTGCCTTCTCCGCAACATACACATACTCACAAACACACTTCTCTGCATTTCTGGAGTTCACTTATGTTACTTTACAACATGTGCTGATTTTACTTAGCAGCCTCATATACTATGAGAGGAATAAAAGTGCTCTTGGGCTTCAGAGGAAAAACAGGATGAGAATTAATTTATTGTTTAGTTGGTGTCAGAAGCAGCTAGATATATGAAAGAAATTGGGATCTTCTTAGACTGCCTGTTTGATTTTAGAGGAGGCTTAGATGTTTACTGAAATTTCCAGCCTTCCGAGATTCACTTGTGAGTGCTTTATTCATAGCTGCCACTGAAAAAAAGTATACATCGCCAACATAATGCAGATTTTTCTCCTGGGCTAACATTTCTATACTGAACATTTTGTGTGTGTGCACGTGTAAGTCAATTCAGCAAACCAGTAGGACAGATGTGCTTTTAACTGTAATAATTCTCAGAATGTATCAAGTGCAGTTTGCTTAATTTTTTCTTAGATTGTAGCGTAATAAAACTATAGATGGTTTTGTTCTCATCTTTCTTGGATATGGTAGTGCTGCTGAATGCCTTCTTGCAGCATTTATTTCCATCACAGAGGACTGACTGGAAGAGGTGTGAATGATCTGAAGAAGGCAAAATCAGGGGAGGGACCAATGTTTGTGACTTCTTTATCCACTGAATCCTGCAGGGAAAGTGTCTTCTTTTTGTACTACTGCTACTATACGATCTAGTTCAGCTGATTATTTGTACTTCTGTAGACAAGATTTCAGCCAGCTCTCCCAAGCAGTTCTCCTTAGAAATGCAGGGGAGCAGGCTTTAAGTTAACAAGTACAAACTTGGATGTGAGTTTTGGATAAGTGCTTGCAGGTATACCTCCAAAGCCAATAAACCTCAGGAGAATGAATTTCATAGGGTACTGGGCAAGAGAACCCTGTTGTCTTCAAGTGTGTGTGCACACATGCATACAACTCTGCAAAGGCAAAACTATTTTAACTTCCCAGGACATCGCTGAGCATAAGCATTAGTCTCGTTATACATATGGGAAGGTGAAGTTTGGAGGAGTTAGTCATCTTGTTTAAGTTAAAATATAGAAACCTGATTCTTACAGCTAAGCAAGACAAGACCATGTCTTTCCTCAGACAAGACCAACTGGAAGATCTAAATGATCTCTGAAGGAGCTATTTTTCTTAAACAAAGGCTGTCATTCTTTTCTGTTAAGCAGTATGATCATATCATGATGAGATGGGGTAGGGGTTAGAAAGCACAAGGCAGCAAAATATAAGAAAAATCCTCTTCTATTAGTTACATCATTGCTTTTTAATGACATTCTAAAGCATTGATATATCATCCCTTTCTTCCTTGAAATACATAGGATGGTTCAGATGTTCTTTAATATTATTGTAATCCTGTCCATGCCCAAGATACTGTTTACAGCACATTATATCCTGTATAGAATCTCAAACCTTCTGAACTCTTAATTACTCAATGAGATTTAGATTTAAACCAATAGGATTGTGTACTAGATAAGATACCAGTTTAGTCCTGTCTTCACTCTATAATCAAAGTTTATATGGTACAGAGTTTATCTGGATGTTGACCTGTGTCCTTTATCAAATTTAGATGGACTCTATAGGCAGTTAGCTGTCAAGCCTCAATATAGGGCACCAGTCTGGAATACCAGGTGTTTCTCCATGGCCAGCAAGTAAGAAAGGTGACAAATGAGTTGTGATTCAAGTGCCTTAATCTCTAGCTAGAGGGAACATTGGTCTTGGACACAGACACTAACTTCAAATGAACTCATCAGCTGTCCTCTCAAAGCTTCTCTGCTTCCTCTATTCTTTATTATTGGTAGCAACATCCTCTTCCTCCCTATCAAGCAGATTCATATTCCAAGAAACCATTTGGACTCCTTCCACTGTCTCCTGTCCCAAATCTTCTTTATTATTTTGGTATGGCATTTCTAAAATCCAGCTTTTTCTTTTCTTCCCCCTAAAACTTTGTCAGTCTTACGAATTGATTGCCAAGTCTTCTGTTGTCATTACACCTCCATTGTCTCCCTGCTTCCCTGGCAGGACATTCCCCAAACGCTTACCATCATCCCTTCGCTTCTGTCGATGTTATTGGACCCAACTCCTTCCTTCAGCCTAGGCATTAGCTCCTTGTTTTCCGTAACATGAAATTAAAGTTTGGTGGTGTTTCTCCAAGGTTCTTCACAGATCTGTCACTCATATTTTTTCTCTTATAGTTCATTCTGATTCTGATCTGCTCTGCTGATGATGCTCACCCCACTGTTTTGTTTGTTCACTTTTTTTATTCTGTCTTATGCTTTATTCCAAAGTGCCCTAAATGTGTAAAGTAACCTTTCCAGAATGGTCCAAGCCTCCATATTGCCCAAAATATTCCTCAGATTTTAATGCTGCTGTTAACTGCAGACAATTAGCAAATCCATGAAATCTAGACTGGAGCCAAGCACAGCACCCTAAATAATTTTGGTAGACCTTTTCTTTTCTACCTTATCATGTTGCACACTTGTGGTATCTTGTCTTAAAAAAAGATACAAGAATGCACAGGACTCTCTTTGATCATGCGCAGTCAGATGTTGGACCTCTGGAATCCTTTGAACTTTCTCACAATATAACTAATAAATGATGACAGTAATAGAAAGATTCACTTAACCTCACTTACTTCCCTCTCTGAATTCACCTGGATTCAGAGAGTTAGTGCTTTCGTGTGACACAGCTTTGTGTTAAAGAGCCTTGGCTGATATGGGCATCAGTGTGATCATGATAGTCACCTCCCACCAATTACTTGCTACTTTATTGCACGAATCTCTAAATTTCTTCATTCTGGTTAGATAATTACCCAAATGAACTCTGTCTACCTACTCATGGATCAATCTGTCCATGTATGTTCAAGGCTTTTGACATTATTTAGGTTGAGGATTGCTATGAAATACGTACCCAAATTTGGTTGTGCAGCATCAGTTTCTCTCTGCTTCCTACTGTCTGCACACTAGACTTTAAGTTGCTACTAATGCCCGGACTCAGGGACGCTGAGGAGTGAAGGAAGCTTCCTTTATCAGAAAGGATGTGAGTAAATTTAAACTCATCAAAAATGCACTTTGAATTGTAGTCTATATCACACACAGCATTCATTCCCCTTATGCCACAGAAAGCAAATAGTGGCAAAAGGCAAGCTGTAATAAAACCAAAAAGTGCCTGATGTTATCTGTTCCCTCTTGGGAACTCCTGCAGCTTTCAGTACGTTTGTGTGCAGCTGAGTAAAAGAAAGGTAGCAGTGGGATTATTAGTGAAGAGAGCAGCTTAGGAGAGACATGAAAAGGGGACCAGTTCTTATTCTGATTCCCTTTTTTCCCATGCAGTTAAAAAGAGAGAGAATCGTTTAAACATGCTTCTGTCAAACTCCTTTCATTGGTCTCTTTTTCTCAGCAAAGTTACCAGTGGTTTCATTCATAAGATGATCTTGAAGGTTGTTTCACTGTCACTGGGATATAGTTAAAGTATTTTGTAAAGGGTACCACTCAAGTGTAAAGATGCCTGGTAGGAAAAATAAGGCCCTTGCAGAAAAAGAGCAGCAGCCCATCAGATCTTGCTTTTTCAAACCAGGCAGGTTCCCCCATGGAAAGATTAATTACAGTCAGGTTTGGAAGGCAGCCTTGCTGTGGTTTTTTTCTCCTAACATTAGAAAAGATAAAGGGGGTGATTAGTGTGCACAAAGCCTCTGATCAAACCAGCACTGAGGTTTGTGACAGGAGGTTCAAACACGTTATGGATCACTGGTGCTGACAGGTAGATCACACAAGCCTTAAACAGATGTTTAGTGAGAAGATGAATGTGTGAGATCTCAAACATGCAGGGCTCCTTTGCTTGGCCATAATAGCCTGTGAAGCATTAAAAACCTTCCGTTTTTTTTTTAAGCTGCCCCACTAAAAAGGGAAACAGGAAAGTACTAACAAGCTTGCATTAAATTTTGGATTTTTTTTTTTTTAATTGAAATTAAATATGGCTAGCTTCTTAAAGTTGTTAAACTTTTTCTTTAGGAAATGAAGGCTATTCTTTTGGGATGTATGGCCACAATTTACCCTCTCTATAAAACTGTTGCTGTGAGCCAATGAGTGTGCATGCTCTAATGAGGTGCGTATGAGATGCTCAATTGGAATAGAGAGATGTTCAAATTAAATTACAAAGGTCTTTGTACCAGAGAGCTTCAGAGACAGGATGCTTTTTGTGGGATACACTACATCAGCACGATGACTTGAAAATACAGTAATTATGTAAGGCTTGTTGAGCAAACTGTATTTGCTAGACCTCTTTGAAACATTTTGAGTTGTTGATACGAAGGGAGGAAAATATTGCATCGGTGCCATTTATTATGAAAATTCAGAAGTTCTGGGCATGATTTTTAGTACCTTCTCAAGAGAAATTATCTTTAGCCTTGCACTTTGTAGTCACAGAATCCTCTCATTTGGAGGTGAAAATGTCCTGTGTGGGGGACAAAAGGAGACCCTCCCTATCTAGCAATATATTAAGACCTTGGCAGAATGTCTGATGAATGTCAGACACCTGGAGGGATCTATTCAATTTAGAAATGGGCTCAAGCCAAAAAATTCAGAACCCAGTCTCAGATTTGAACACTCCGGAGTTCAAGGATTTTTTGGATAAAGGGTTTAAGCAACTCTATGTAAGTAATCAAATTACAGAATTTGGTCTGGGCATGGTTTACAGGCACCCCTAAAATCCAAGAGTATCCTTTAGGGTTTGATTTCGTTGGTCTGGAAAGCCCTGATCCAGGGTTTGAAATCTTTGCCATCAACCTCGAAAGCAGTTGGTTCATAAGTGGTTTTTCTCTTATTTTTCCCCCATTTACTGTTTTTTAGTTCTTTTTAAAGAAATGCAGAAGAAAAGGTGTTTGTAAGCAACTTCCCAAATTATTTTTTGCCATCCATGAGCGTAGGGCTGCCTGTTTGAATGTTTCCAAGAAAGTATTGTTCTTATGTGACAACAGGTCAGAAAGACTCTGCATTAATTACACTAACATATGGTTATTAACAGATTCTAGCTCAGGGAGCAATACTTTACAATGTTATCTTCCACATAGTCAGATGTTAGCCATATTGTCAGTGCTGGCAGCTATTGTTTCACTCATTTACTTCACAGAGCTAATTACTCCCTAATAATAACTTTACCTTGGAGTTTTTCACTTGCTTGTGCCAGCAAACCTGTTCACACTACATATGCTAATTATTGGCACTTATTCATTATGTTAAGATAGCTTTAAGTTCAAGCTGTGCAGCCTGGCTTTCGGTATGGAGCCAGCTGGCTGCAAAGTTCCACCTTTTTTTTTCCTTTTTTTTTTTTTTTTTTAAACTAAAGTCATTAAAAGTTTTAATATGGGCCTATCTTGTTCTCTTTACAAGATTCAGTCTTTCAGGAATTCAGGCGCATAGTTGGTTACTCATGGACAATTGCAAGTTTATAAGGAGTTCCTGATTTTCTTAAAATATTTCTCAGAGCTTGCAGTGAGGTCTTTTCTGTTAAGTGGATTGTAAATTCATTTGTAATTTGAACTACGAGGCTATTTACCAAAATGGATATTAATTCCGCCCCCCCGCCAGTTCTAGCTCCTTGCCTATTTCATCACTCCTTATACTTTTCCACTGGGAGTCCCAAGGCCTTTTCAGTGCCTGGTGAGGATGCTCGCTGTTGATTTTGTTTCTCTGCGCTTTCAACGTCCAAGGGCCTAAACCTTCAATGAGCTTTGTATGGATGGATTCACTGATTTGTCCTGGGCTCAACATAAGTACAGCAAATCAGATCATTCAGATTTGCAGCCTAAAACAGACAAATTTGATGGGATTTGGTCTATTACATCTTTCCAGAATTCTCAGTGATCCTTTTTCACACTCCAGAATAGTGCATATTCTCATAAAACCCAGAGAAATGTGGTGTCTTCTAAAGATAAAATACTGTCCTTGATTTGCATGAAGAATTTTATGAATACCAACTGAACATCTACATGGGCATCAAAGACAGTTGATGGCTGATCTTGGTTAACGTTGTATATACAGGATGGAATGTTACAGAACTGACTGTTTCAGCTGTGACTCTTAAGTGTCCTGTGTCAGATCATTGTCTAGTGTAAATCAGCATAAGTGCTTTTCCACTGTCTGGTGAACTGGTCTGACATTTTGTGACGTTCTTAAAGAAATGATTTTTATCCAAGATGAGGTGAACCTATGTGAAATCCCATTCATTTTTATCAGTAGGAAGAGGAGACTGAAATCTTCCATATGTAAGAATTCAGTCCGTATTGAAAAAAAAGATCTATTTCTGCCTCCCCATGAGCTAAAAGCTTTGAATTCCATGAACTTTTGAGCTACCCTGACATTACAATTAAAGGTTTATTTTAAGTTGTGGTCTAGCTAACTTTATTAGAAAAAATGCATACAGGAAACTGCCATTTGGCCATCTTACTTTCTTGGTGTGCGCATTACATACATTAGGATTTCTCTGCGTGCTAGTTGTAGTATCGAAGAAGACATGGATGAATTAAGTAAGATTATTTAATAATCAGGAAAGACTAAATCTCTCCTGTCCTGCACACGTGTACTTCCTTCCAGTGTCAGTATGAACTGGGTTTATATACCTCAGTGCAGAATTTGGCCATAAAATAGGGGAGGAAAAGCAGGACACCTGAAACTGAAAGAAAAGGTTTACTTGAAATAAAAATATTGTTTCCTGCAACATCCCATTTTACAGCCTCAGAGCGTTAGACTAGATTGCTTCCTGTGTTATTGTAGTTCTGCTTCAGTACAATTCCAGTGATATCAATAAACAGTTTGAATACAATTCTTATAAAACTGAAGTAAACAGACTTTCAGTTGAGCAATAATAGATTGTCTTTATAGATTTTTTTACTTCTGGTATTCCTTGGACTAAAAAGTCAGAGTATTGTTTAGTAAAAATACTGTAATTGTGACTGTATATTATGATGTCCAGTCTACATTTTGCAGAGGTCAGGGCTTGGGAGGGCAGGAGTTTATCCTATCCTGAAGTGATTTGGAGCTATGGTGGGAGAGGAGAAACTCCACATTCTGCTCCTGGCACACAGCTCACACAGCCAGTGGCTGCATTATATTAGTAAAGCATGTAGAGTAAATCTAGCAGTGGTTCACTAGGTCAGAGGTTGGTTTTCAGTTGGAAAGAAACTACAGATGATTTCTAAAAGTTTATTCTCAGCAGCGACCCTGGAGCTGACTGTTTGGTGTACTGTCTGGTGAAATTCCAGGTCACCTGAAACAAGGGGAGTATGGGGTGTTGGTATCTACTAAACAGATCATATTGAAATGAAAGAAACTGTCATTATGTTTAGACAAGGTTTGAACCAAAACCTTCAAACTGTCGTACAACTTTCTTGGGAGTTGATCTTCGCCTGTTTTTATGAAAGGCTTAGCCTAAATGCCAGATCTGAATTCATTGTGGAGATTTGGATTGAGACTTGGAACTTTGTGGTTTAGACCTGTATTAAGAGAGTCTGGGATCACTGCTCAGACATCACTCAGTTTCTACCTTGATGGCCTTCTGCTTTCTTGATAGACTTAAAGCATTACCAAAATAGCCGTACCACCTAGCAACAAAATATTAATATTTGGTGCAAGGAACTGAAGTGGAGCGTGGCTGAAGAACCTGTACTGGGAAGCTCTTGTAGCATTACAGGGCTGGGGCTGGGAACCCTGGTTTTAAGAACAACGGAAAGGGGAACCCGGAGAGCCTGTGTGGGCAGTTAGATTGATCTTCAAGTTAAGTTTTCCAGGATTAGGCATGGTATTTCAGGCCAGGTAAATGAAGATAGAGGAAAGACAATCATTCTGTCTTTCCCTTCCTAACTGCTCCTTCTGTTTGCCTAAATTGAAATTTATATTTCCATACCCTTCCCATAACTAGAAGTTTGACAACTAGTTATTGAATCCATTGGAGGTGAGAGTAAATTGGAATTTCTGGAGGTAATGTCAGTATCCGTGTCCATCTGACCAGTGAGTGTGAGAAAAAAGAGGAAGAAGGTTGCAGGGTAGTTTATCAGGTGCTTTTATGGCTGATGAAATATGGGCTATCTGCCAGAGGTGATTAGGACAGACAAGAAGAAAACCAACTTGATAGCAATTAAGAAAAGTCATCCAGAAAAAATGCTGTGACAAAACTCTTAGGAACTTGTTTATATTTTTAAGGCTGTTTCCTCAAGGAAAACCATGAGAGAAAACTTTTTTTTAAATAAAAGCTTAGTTCCTCCTCAGATATTTGGCACTCCTTAAAATCTGCTGGAGCCTGACGGATTATTCTGACGTTCTTAATGCACCTGAGAGTTACTTCCCAAACATGCCTTTCCTTATGCTAGATCTTGCCAAGATCTTTTGGATAAACCTCATTTGAAGTTTGTAGGACAGACCGATGTGGCATGAAGGAGCCCTAGAAGAATTTTCAAAATACGCTTAGCACCTATTTCTAAATCCCGTATCACAAAAAGATCTTGGCCAAATCACCTGTAATTCTGCTGAAAGTATGTTCTTTGACAGCCAAACACCTGTAAAGACTTTGGAGGATAAATGACCTCTCATGAGATGGGGGGAACTAGTCGAAAAGCATCTAATCTAGGTATTTATCTGTGCTTTGAACCATGTACTTTGAATTCTTGGGTTTACAACAAAAAGACAATCTTGGTCTTAACTATGGACAGCCTGTCTGTGTTCTCATACATAATGCATGTGGGAGAACAGTAAATAGGCACTGGACTGATGCAGTAGTGAGGCTTTATTGACTTATTTAGGAGAGGTGTGCTACTTGCCACTCGTGCATTGTGCTTGGTATCTTCAACTAACAGCAATAAAACCTTTATGCTACGTTATACTGCAATGTATTGTATGAAAGCAGCATATTTTAAGTATGTTTTGGAGCATTTTAGAAGAACCGTTGGTACACATTTTTGAGTCCCTCTGCCTGTAAAACTGCTTCATACCATAAGTCAAATAAACTTACAAAATTCACCTCAATTAGTTTTTCCATAAATAGTGTTGATTGGAGTCTAATGTCTTGAGCTGTTTCAAGGCAGGTGTTGTGTGCCACATTAGGAAACTGTGAATCCTTCACTTCTGTTAATAAAAAAACTTTCATTTTAGCCCTCATGGGTTACAAAATAGAGAAGCTCAGAAGTCCCTCTGGCCTAGGACTGAGAATGGGCAATACAGCAGCACAGTAATATTATGTGAAAAGTTGGGAAGGAAAAGGCATGTGTCTGTCAGTTGGCTGCAGAGAAAATACGCTTCTGAGAGATTTGGGGTTATACGATTCTGTCCCTGTTCAGACAGGAGGGTGTATGCTGTGCAAGTGAAACTGTCAGAGGTCTGTGATAAATACTGTTTGCATTCTGTTTTAAATTTTCCTTTGGGTATCACCATCTCTTGTATGGTGCATGCCTATATGCTTGCATATGCGTGTGGACTCCTGTGTGTGGGGCATCTGTTTCGTGGGTACTGTGTGTATATATATATGTGTAAATATCAGTACATGTGCACATACACACACATTTACATTTTAAAATAAATACCAGAAATGAGATTTATAGATAGCTTTCCTCATTTGCTTGTGTGGTGCGTGAGACGTGTGCACACACATCTACTAGAAAAATGTGTGTGTTTATAGTTCTGTATGGGCACAGATGATGCATGTGTGTATACAGACTCAGACAAACATACACTCACATTGTAAAACATTAGATGCACTTAGATCTGTAGGACTCACTGTTGACTTCAATTAGAATATCAGCATAGACTTCTTGTGAAAATCATTAACTTAGAGTTATTCTTGCATTTTTCTGAATACATATTTAATGTATTTCCTGTCTGAAGTGAGATGTAGCGGAGACTCATTCCGCTGGTTGAGTCTGAGGAAAGTTAAGTCCCTGGAAAAATCAAGGTACGCAGGTAGACCAGCCTGTGGGCGTGCTCTACTGGTCCTTCCCTAACACTCAGTCGTTTCAAGCCGTGACAGATGTTGTCACATCATTCCCTTGAATATATGCTGTTCCAGGAGAGAGCCAAACCACTGCAGCTCTTGAAAAAGGCTTCCAAGCAGAACGTAGGCATTGCAGTGCTTCTGACATTAAAATAAAGGTATCGAAACTGTTTGATTAACTGAAGATGCTTCTTCATGATTACTTAATGACAAGGTGGGAGTTTGAAGCTTGTCATTAATATTTTCATTTGCCTAAAAATATCTTTTAAGTGGTGCTTGGCACTGAGGTGACTAAGCACCACATTATTGCCTGAGCCTGGGTCTGTCTCGAAGTATTGTTAAATTTGTTGTGTCAGGACATTCTGCTGTGCAGCCCTAGGGGACCCTAAGAAAGGCATTTGCAGGCAGGAACTTGAAATAAGCACAGCCTCAGCGTAATTGTAGCCAAACGGTTCCACAGAAGGAGTGTCTGTCTGTGGCGTCTGAGTGTCCAGCTGTTCGGAGGAGGATTACGAGGGCTTTAATGGAGAGCACAGATGGAATCAGTACTATTGTCCGGAGTATTCTGGGGCAGAGGCTAAAGTGTGAAGGATGATCAGTGGAGAGCTGATTGGAAAGGGGAAAAAAAAAAAGTAAGAAAGAAAGAAGGGGAAAAAAATCCCCTTGTTCTCTAAAAAGCAAAGGGATTGATGCTGTCCAATGGTGAGGGTGCAGAGGAAATAGTTCCCAAAGCTTGCTTTCATGGTTAGCAGGCATTGTAAAGATGGCACAGGTCATGTGTTGTGTGCAGCTGTTTAGAGGTTCTTACAGAACTGTTAGAGACTTAGCAAGGCCCATTATTCAAGGCACTAAGGCAGTTTTACTGGATATGGACTACTGCAATTGTATAAGCTCTCCATTGTGTGAGTACTAATTTAGAGTGCTACCATAAGCCAGCCATACAATCCATGCTTCCCATGAATGAATGAGTCATCTTGATGAAAAGGCTCAGAGCACACAGCTCTGACTTTTAGTCTTAAAGGGACCTGATGTGTTCAGAATGGATCACATTTTAATGAACAAACTCACTGGCAAAACATTTTGGGGTTGAACTGCTAAAATAATCCATTTCTTTTTGGAGAAAGGTACTGTACCCAAAGACTTTAGGTAGGTTTTCATTTGCCTTACCACATGTTAGATGTATTTGTAGTTACTGATTTGTTATGGGATATTAAAGTGTTACTAATGCGCTTGTATAAACATAACAGGTTTCAAGGCCACTCGGTAAGCCAGCAATTTATGTCCTAAATCATTCCTTTAGGTGCCAAGGAGCCCCATGATTGTTTTATTCAAAACCGTTTGGCTACAGGAATGCAGCTGTTTTTCATTAGTGATGTCCATGCACATACACAAGCAATGTGTTGTTGTATAGAACTGCTGTCTTTTTATTTCCTTGCCTGTGAAGAATATGAGAACAGTATTAGGACCTCTAACGTAGTTGCAACATTGTTTGGTAAAGTAATTTTCTGTAGAATTCTTACCTGGATGGCTTAGGGTCACATCAAAAAAGAGGATTTACCCTCTGGTAACAGGACTTAGATAGCCTTCAGGAACATCTAAATTGAGGGACCCAAGAACGCTTCCCGAGTTCATATGTGCATCCTGTCCAACCATCATTTAGACAGACCCTGTAAGAGCCTCAGTTCAGATACGAGATCTGAAGCTTTGGGGGCATCTAAACGTACAACAGCACCTGCTGATGTGATCCGAGAGTTTTCTGTATTTCTCCTCCTGTGCGTGCCCTGAAACTGCTCTGGTCTAAACACTTAAATGCTTAGCTCCTGCCTAAGGGTCATCGCAATCCAGAAACAAGGCAGAGCAGCGTTGGCATCACCTGAAAGGCTCAACCGACAGGCATGGTGCCTGAAGCACAGTGACGGGATTGTAAAGTGTAGCTGTTTCCTGTTCAACATCCAGCAGTTAGAGAGGGGATAGTCCTTCCTTTTCTTTTTGTGCAGTAGCCTGGTGAAAGCTTAGCAGTTGCCGAAAAAATGGAAGGAACTTCTGTTTCCTTAAAGCAACTCACATTGTGTATCCCACATCTCAGGAGAGACAAGGCCTTTCTCCACCCCTGCTGAAACTGGGCTTCAAGCAAAAAGAGGCATTCTGTTCATCTCATAAATGGAGCAAAAAAAGAAGTGTCATAGCTCAGTGTCCTGCTGCTGCTGACATTTGAGCCTGGGTTCTGCTCCACTGATGCCTTGTGGGTTTTTTTTTAATTAACGTTATTTTTTTAAATGAAGTTATTTCTGCTGAGTACTATTGGGGTCAATTTGTATTGACTTCAGCAGAGCAAGGACTCAACACAAAGTTCCTACACGTCAAATTTTGTCCTTAAGAGAAAATAATGATTATTACAAAGTCCCTTTTCTGAGCTGAATACTACTTAAAAGCTAAAGGCATTTAAAAAATCAAATATCACTTTAAGTTTTCATCATGTTTCCTGCTAGTTTCCTTTTTGCTCTCTTTTACTATCAGACTAAGTTTATTGAGTCAGCTTTGTTTAATTAGTTTAATTTTACTTGTTCAGCAGCATTGCCAGAGTTGTACCTTTCAGATTCACGGCTCTGAATGAAAATATTCCCTGTGACTGGCAAAACAAAACCAAAAAAAGTGGAAAAGGAATTATTAAAATGTTTTTATTTGCTTAGGTAAAATGCTTCCAGAAGTGAAATTTGGAGCACAAAATATATAAGGATCCTGATACTTAGTTATCTAACTTAAATCTATTCTTACTCAAGTGTCAGAACTTTCATTCGCTTTATTGTGAATCAGGTCTACCACACTAAGCGTGTTAAGTGTTAGTGCCTAAATTAAAAAAAAAAGCGCCCACTTCCAGTAAACATTTGCAAAATTGTTTACCTGGCAAAAATATGGGGGGTTTCAAATAAATATGCATATCCTCAGTCCTTCCAGTTGAGTGAGTGAAGACTACTCAAGGGCTTTTCCCGCTCTCCCTTCAACCAAACTCAGTGGCATCAAGTGCTGTCATGTTGTATGACTTGATGAGAGCCATGAGGTTCATCAGTTCCCACCATTACATTGGATCTGCAGCTGTCCTATACTAGCATAAAATAAAATTGCTGATTTGCATTAGTGAACCTTAGTAAGCTCCTGATTTTCAGTTGCACCAAGCATCCAGCCCCAGAGACTGTGTTCTGGATTAAAACTTTGTTCTCTGTCTCAAATGGTGCTTAAAGAGATCTCAGGAGTACTTTAGGGCCAGCAGTGTTTTGGTATAAACAGTACTAGGAAGAAATCAATTGATCAGAAAATTCCTTTTATTGCTAAAGAGAAATGGATGGCTGAAGAGCAGAGTTTAAAAATGAAACCTGAATAGCCATGGTTTATGCTTAGACTAGAGTAGATGGATAATATCACTGTAGTATTTTCAGAGCATTTTACAGTGCTCCGTTGTATCCCCCTCTCCCAGACACATCACATCTACCTTTCTCTTTAGTATGCAAATGCACAATTAAAAGCATTCAACAGATAGAGATGAATAAGCTAATACAGTGTGCTGCTAGTAATTTATTTTCATTAACTGGGAGTATGTGAAAGTACCCCAAAGAGCAAAGAAATGCTGGAAAGTTGTAATAGATAAGAATCTACTGACTGCCTTTATGTAAGACAATAGATCTTGTGAATATTCTGCTTCCTCTCCAGGCAGTGAGCTAGTATGGTTAACCAAAATTGTTGAGTAATTGTTCTGTGGTTGAGAACAAAATGCTGAATTAAACTGTTCCCAGCACAATAATTGTGTGATTACAGCATTTATGTTGCTGGCCAAAAGAACAGTCATTAGGTTTGGAAGACTTACCAAAACCACAGGCACAGAAAAAAAATGCAAATCACATGTAAATTGTCCTTTAATACCTATAGTGGCTTAAAAATTGAACTAGGAGTATGGTATGTGTCTATTTAAAGGCAGTCAAGCCAGAAAAAATGATTGTACATTCAAGAACTACTTCAGACTAGGAAGAAAATACCCAAAGATTATTAATTTTCATTATGTTGTACTTTTCCCCCCTCTTGTGAGATCCTGCACTTAATATATTATGCGTGTATTCTGCTTTGTGAATGCTATTATATTTTTCCCCACTGCATACCAATCAGATATTGTCTGGGAGTTGTAAGGTAGGTAGGACTCCCACACCTAACGAAATCTTGGGCCAAGCTGATTCAAAGAGCAATATACAGGGGAGGCAGGCAGCAAATGTTTATCTGATTGCTGTAATCCACCAGTAAAATTAAAAACTGATTTATGACAATAGGTGCTCTTGTGAGGTAGACAATCTTCTTCTCCATTGCATGGTCCATACCTAGAAGCGCCAAAGGAACAATTACATTTAGTCTTTCCTTTTTTTTTTTTTCTCTTGTTGTTTTTCCTCTTATTTTTAATAATAAAGGGGGTGGAGGAAGGCAAGGAAGAACTGAAGGAGACAGCAAACTAAAAAAAGACAAAATGTTTAGGGCAATCAAAGTTTTTGTGCCTGCAATTCAGTGCAGTAACAAGCTATTCAGTGCAGTAACAAGCTGCAGGATTTGGATAGCTGGCTACCTGGCTGTACACAGAAATCAGATGATGAGATGTCTAAACTTTCTCACTGTATCTACAGTTAAATGTGCTTTAACTGTATTGCTGTCACCAAGTCGTAGGCACAAAATGAGAGACTGTCTTCAGTCCTATTCAAAAAATGTTCCCAAACAAAACTTGTGAAAAACATTTTCATATGAGGATTTTGGTAACAAGGGAAAAAAAAAACCATCAGGATGTGAATGGAAGAGTGGCTACGTATCTTTTTAAATAGTCTTTCTTCTGCAACTTGAATCCATTTCACTTTTAAAATTGAACTTTTGATGGTAAAACTGAAGTCTATTGAGGAACAGTTCCCCTGGCAAAAGGGACAGTCAGAAACAAGTCTGAACAGCTGAAAGATTGAAAAGAGGTCTTTATTGTGCATTTCCCTGGGCAGTAATTAGCGGCTATCCAATACTAGAAATGTGTTTTCCACAGAGGTTTCTACTAACATTTGGTCTTAGTTTTCCTGGCCATTTGTCCATCATGTTTAAGTTCAGGGGGTTTTAAGATCATGTAGAAAGCAATAAAACTCAATATAAAATAATAATGATAATAATAATATTGTCTTCAGGAAAGAATTACATTGAGTTGTTGTAGCAACTAGTGCTCTGAAATTGATGTCACTGGAGACCAGACATATACTGAAACATGTATCTGATTTAATAATAATAATAAAATTGGGGAAAAGAGGGGGCATTCCAAGGGTTTAACCAGTGGATTTAAGGCTAAGGTTTTCTGAGCAGACCCAATTCTGCCAAAGTCTACACTGATCACTCCATGAAGAATGTTTCTTTCCGTGTACTGTATTAGATTGTATATGGTTTTTATTAACTGTGTCCCTCAACCTTTCAATTTAAAGAAAGAAAGGCAAGGTACAGACTTCTAGTGCAGAATTTGTTTTACGAGTCCTTTATGTCTATTTTTTCTCTCTCTTTTTACATAGTATGATTTTAAGTGGATGACTTTGATAAGACTTTCATGTTTGTTTATACCATTGCACTATTCAGCAGCTGAATGGGTTTTGAATTTCTGCCCACTACATGATATTAAATAACCCCTGTTTCTTGCCCACCGCCTACACATTAAAATTGTTGTGTTTGTTTTAATTAATGATATTCCACTTGTCAAAGAGATACTGAGTGAAAAACACATCCTGAAACCTTAGGGGTTTGTTTGAAAGAATACCCCTTCCTCTCTATATAGTAATATTACCTTAAATCATATTAAGGAAATTGGCACCAAAAAACCCAAACCAAAACAAGAAGTAGTTATTATAAGGCAGAATTCTGATTATCTCCTTGTCTTCTGTGTCAACTAATTTGAGTAAGCAAGATTTCTGCATTAAGGGTTATGAAAGTAGAATTGTTTCATATTAGTTGATGAGACTTAAATATTTTACTGTAATTATGTATAGAATCGTTACAAGCAACGTGTCATGGGTGACTCATAATGAGTGGCAGTGGAAGAGTTGAAATAGAAGTCCAGATTGTGGTGATACTGCAGTGCAAGAGCATTAGAGGGGGGAGTATCACTTCAGGAACAGAGGAAAGCTTTGGGGACCTATCGCTTCCCGTGACTGGTACCTACCATGCCTACCGGAGTGGGGATGAAGGGAGACCAGGGTGAAAGATGGGCTTGCCTTGCAAACCTTTTACTTTTCACTGAAGTACCACAGCGTACTCACTTCCTTCATACTTCATCCTCTCTTACTTTGTGGTCCCCTATTTCATCAAGCAGTGTTTGAGTACTACTCTTGATTCATAGCTTTTCTCCAGGAGTGCCGCAGGGTTGTTAATAAAATAATGAGTCTCTTAAAGAAGGCAGGCCACTATTAGTAGTTCAGGCCTTAGATACTGATCTATTCATGAATTTGGACTTTACCATTGTGTCAAAAATGAGGTCATGGCACTTGCCTTCATCTATACACCATCTTAAATACAGTGGTTTCCATATTAGAACTGTTCTCCCTGTTTCAGAGGTTAAAAAATTCTTTTTTTGGAACAGTAGACAGGAAAAATATTACTACAATTTATACCTCAAAATTATTAGTTACTGGTGTTTGAATATGTTATGGAAAAATCAACAATGGGTAAAGGGGGAGGTGTAGCAAATGGCCTTAACACAGATGCCTCTGAATAACTTCATATGACAAAAAATACCAGTCAGCCTTGCTTAAGTATAATGGCATCAGCCTTGCTCTTGCCACACATTTCCGGATCCTTTTGGGGAAAATGCACTGAAGAAATCTTTAGTGAGTAGGTTTACACCCCGAAAGCTGCATCACTTCAGTCTACATAGGGGTAGGAACCACAATTAGAATAAACATGTTTCTTTACCTAAGCTGCATTCTTAACCTGAAAACCATCTTGGGCAGGTTTATAGCCAAGCATTTTATGGTCCTGTTTGCACCCTTTGCACGAAAACATTCACAACAGTACTTTGGTGTCGGGATGAGCCCAAAGGCACCTCAAAAGGGCTGAAGAGATAGCAATGTGGGGCGTTTCTCCTAGCTCACAGAATTTATCTGTCAAAAAGGAGCCAGACCTGCTGCCTGTGATGGTGTGTAATACTACAATTTATTTCCTTACCTGAATCTGTTGACTTCCAACATTCACAGAAGTTGTTCTTGAAAAGTCAGTTTTGGATGATTCCTCTTCCTCTTCTCCGTGCCGCCCCCGCCACATCCCACACTAGTGCTGAGCCTTGCTTTCTGTTCCTACTTTTTTTTGTAGTCGACCCATTGATTAATAATGTTAAGATTTGCAGAGTCAACCTTGTATATGTTTAAAAAACCTTTGTGCTCTTAAAGGAAAAGTCCTCTAGATTCTGCACACCTCTTCTGACTGTTGCACCTATCACTCTTATTTCTAACAGCCTCAGATAGAAACGGCTCCCATTTAACACAGAGCTGACACAAACTGTCCTATTTGCGCTTCCCTGCTTCCTCTGCAGCTGTAGTTAATACCACACCTTCTTTCCAGAGCTCTTCGGACAGCAGTCCACAATAATGTTGCACAAAGACTTTTGATCTGGTAAAATGTGAGCATTGGGTGTGCCAAAGAAGTGACTTTGAAAAGAAAGAGCTGGGTTAGCACACACGCACAAACCCCAGCCACTTGAGTCTCTTTAAACAGAATGTGGAAAATCAAAAGGAAAAAGTATACAGGTGACTTCTGGAAGGCTGATACTAACAATGACAAGGAGAGTATACTTATTTTTGTCTCTGATTCTTTATGGCATGTACAAAACCCTCCATAGTTAATTATAATTTGAATAACTGAACCAATATGTAATAGATCAGCTAACTGTAGAAAACAGTATGCATGTGCGGCTCAAGAAATTATTCTACATGCTGTCTTTTAAAACACATCAGGAAATCTCACACCTGTTTTCTCTTCACTGACAAATGTTTCACTCTATAGCTTACTGCTAGAGTGATCAGCACTGGTTCAGACTTCATTGGGAAAAGCATTAACCAAGCATCTGGGAACTGTGTGCTCCATCATACACAGTGAGGTAGCATCAGTCATTGATGTGAGTTCATAGATTTTCCAATTTGAAGGGAGTGACTTTGCAGATTAACTCTTGCTACATGACAGTTATATTTAAGAGCAAGTTGCTGTTAGTCAGCAAAAACGCAAACAGAGGACAACATACCATATAAATTAGCAGTTTTGACAGCCACAGGTTTGTGGCAGGTCTCTGCTATAGTCCTGGCCTATTCTTCTAGGGAGGATACTAACATTTAAACAAGGCACCTAGGTGCTTTGAAGCTATGGCATGAGAAACACAGTATTTGTGTGGATATTAAGTAAGGTGAAATAAGTCAGTTTGGTCCAAACACTGGTCATCATACCTCAAAAGCCAATTTTGTATCCTCTGCTAACTTTAACCTCTTCATGAAACAAATGGCTCAATCAACCAAACAATGGATCTTTTTCTTCTATAAAAAGGAAAGAGCAAATTATTCTGAGTGTTGCTCTTGAGCTTGGATTAGAAAGGGCTCTTCTGAGAGTAGCTGTTACCTGAATTACAGTAGCTTGCTCTGAAAGTCCTGGTTTTGCCAGAGAACCCCACGCACTGGGGTAGTGTATAGTCTGGAGCAGTCATTCCTGCATGAACTGTTAGGCTTTTGACTTAAGACAGCTACATATTGGAATGAATTCCAGTTTATGTTCTTTTTATTTCAGGTAGCCTATTCCTTTTCAGTTAGGCTATTTGTTCAAATGCCTTTGTGGCAGAATTGACCTGTAGATAACTTACATGCTAAGTGGCACAAGCATGAATACTTATTACATGTCATCGCAAATGGGAAAAAGTCATCTTAGTGCTTTTCTCTCCTCTGTATGTTTTTTCTATACCAAATCAAATATAAAAGAAGTGTTCTAAAGTTCTTTATTTTAGTTACATAAATGAATAAGTAATACTGCTTTTTCCTTTGGAAGTATCCAAGAGATGTTCCTTAATGCAGAAGGTCCTTTTGGCTTACATCCTTCACATTGCTGCTGGGGGTGTTTGTCTCTCACCAGTGCATTTTGTTCTGCAGTATGAATTGGAGGAGGGAAGCCTTTGGAAGCAAGTTTTTGACATAGAAGCAGCTACTGTCTGTATTATTTGGCAGTTTAAGGCACTTCTCTGCACTTTAGTTAAAAAGGCTAAGCATGTGTTCATTTAGTAGTACTTACAGACTTTATGATGAGATGAATTTGAGATGGATTCTGGTAGTGACACCTGAATTCTCTTGCAGGACTGAGCAAAGACAGGTGGTTTCCAGCCTGAAAAGCCTTGCTTTTTTAAAATGAAAAATGTTTATGTCATTCTCTGAGATGTGTTTCAGTTTTCCTGAAAGTTTGTTCCTTGTGTTTTCCATGAGCCAAGCTGCGTACATATCAACCTGTTAAGGATTGTTTCCATATTCCATCAAACTAATAATTTTTTCCACGCTATCACTCCAAATAGAGCTCTCCTCTGCTAAAGAAGTTGTAATGGAGGGGTGGAAGTGTCTCTTTAAATAGCCTTTTTTATTCTTCTTAAAAGATTGCCACTATAAGAGCATGTTTTTCTATGATCAGTATCACTGTTTGCAAACAATTATGAACAGTGAGGTGCTACTATTGAGTGAACTGAGGTGTTCAGACAGGGTGAATTTTTACAAGTACTGGTATGAATTGTATAAGCCTCTTATGCAGCAAGGGGAAGAATAATATTCAGGGCCCAAATCATCCACTGCAGAAGAATTTTCGGGTAGAGATTAGGAAGAAAAAATCTTCACAAAATCCTTTGTCGGGATCCCCTGTACTAGTATGTCTGGCAGAGGAGTGAGCTGCTCCTCAGTAGTAAAAGCAAAGCGTTAGGTTAGAACATGGGGTGGAATGGGTGTGCTGTCTGTCTCATCAGTGTCCTCCTCTGCATCTCTGCTTCTTGGCGTCCACCTTCTGTTTTGTGTCTCAAGCACTCACGAAGCACCCCATAAAAAGCCACCTCAAACTCAGAAGGAGAGTGATCATTGCATTACCCGGATAGGCAAGGCTCCCTGCCATGTAGATTTAGGACACACTTAGGTAGGGGAAGAGAATGAGGAGAACAGCATTTTCTTTTCTTATTTTAAACGTCACTGTAAGGGAAAATAGCAGATTGTAGTTATATGAGGACATATATTTTTATTTCCCTTAAGATAGACGTGGGGGGGTGTGAGGGAGAGAGAAAGAGATGGCCAACACATACGCTAATTAAAGAATCCGGTCCTTCAGTATAGTGTGTGCCACCATGAGCCAAGTGTTTCTGGAGGAAGGGGGACCGATGCAATTAAATATGTCATTTTTGAAGGACAGATTTATGTTATTGCATGTTAAATGTACATTACATTTTTTTCATATACAGTAGAAGAGATGCTTAACTTACAAACAAGTTGCAGGCAAGAAGATATTCATACAACAGTTTGAAGTTAATAGAATCATTCATGTGCATCCACTGTTCTAGGAATGCAAAATCTGAACTTCTTTGAGGCAGCTGAGAATAACTCAAATGAAAGTAAACATTAGCCATGCTTCTACATGAAGAAGCCATGCAAGAGATCATTTCAGTAAAGATGCTCCTACAGCTCTTGAAGGGCATCTTCTAAACAGCTCGAGAGTAAAGTGCTGCTCAGAGTTTTGTCAGTTTGTAGAGGAGGGGAGTGTTGCTTTTAGCAGCCGTTCTAATTCACACTGAGTAGTTCGTTACTCCATCACCAGTCTCACCAAAATGGATAGAATTGCTTCTGAAGAACTAGAGGTGGGTGGAAAAGCAGTATTCACCCCTCAGTGGAAAGTGTTATATATGGATGCTGGGAAATGCATTGAGGTATTTACCTTGGAGAGAGGAAAACTTACATAAAAGTTTATGCTAATAAACATGTAATGAGCAACTGCAGAAATTAAATTGGTGGAATTGTATAAAGATAAAATAAATAAAACTAATAGCAGCTGCTATGTTAGGGGCTTAGATTTGTTGAAAGTATGGGTTTATGTTACTTGAGAAATATTATAAGCCTGTTAGATTAAGCAAGAGTCACGTGAGGGGGGAAATTGTGAACTTTTAATTAAAGACTCTGTCAGGATGCATGGGCATAAAGGACCAAAATAAGGTCAGGCATGCTATCCTGATTCTGGCATTCCCTAAGCCTTGAATGCCTAACTTTGCAACCTTAATGCTTCCTTGAACTATTTTGTCTTTGTAGCTATTTATATAGTGACCCAAAGTGCACGTGACATTTTAGAGAAAATAGAGTAGAACTATAGTTGTCAAGTGTTTGCAATCTAAATTTATATAAGTCACAGCAGGAGCTAGTAACAAACAGTAGGGGTAACTGTTAAAAACATACTGCTTAGTGCTTAGGTAGCTGTGGTAACCATAATATGTTCCTAAAAGTAGGTAGGAAACCAGAATTTAGGCAGTAATACTACAATTATAATGAAGCTGGGAATACTGGGAACCTAGCTGTGGCTACACTGAATGCATGTCTTTGTGCAGTTGGATTTGTTATGGTCCAGTCATAAAGGACATGCACAGATTCGTGAAGATGCTGGCCCAGGCTTTAACAACTTGAATCAGTTCCAAGTTTAATAACAAATTTATTTAGATAAGGATAAGTCATTTAAGGGCAGATTTTTCAAAGACAGTGAAACAAATAAAGATACAGTGAGGCACTTCCCAAAATTTAAAATCTCTACGGGCAACTGTGGATGTCTCAGTTTCCCACTTGGACAGTAGATATACTATTAGTTGCTTGTTCTGTGCTCATGCTGTTTTTTTCATTGATAAGTTCTTTAAGGCTAGTCTCCTTTCTGGATTTTCAGTGGCAAGTATGAAGGGTCCCTGATTTTGGTTTCGGCTCTAGGTTAAACTTGGTTGCAATTTCTTCCACTCCTAAAATACTTTGCTGTTACAGAAGATGACTTACTATCCTCATTATGAATTAGAGAACCTTTACTTTCTTGGATTGTTTGAGCTCTTGTGTATCTGCTTCCTTAAGGGGAATTATTTTTCATAAACTAAATGTCAAGTGGTATGGTTTATGTTTTTCATTGCAGCATGGGCTTCCCTCTTGCCCCAAATTACTTGTCAGAGATATGTGAATGAAAGTATGAATTCCTTGACTAGCAAATTGATTGTATAGAATATTATGGCTCTCATGCCATTTGGTTCATTTCTTTATTATTTTATGTATGTTGTATGCCTTTTTTGTGCATACCGTGCCTCTACGGTTTGTCGTGCAGTACAAGAATGCTTCCGATAAATCTGATATGTGGTGACGGCATTCAAATTAAAAGAAAGATCAGGGAACTGTGTGATCAGTTGACATCGTGGCAATAGTATGTGTAGTGAAAAAACAGGTCCTTGGAAGATTGTATCTGTATCATCCAGACTAACATCATAAAGTAGATAAGAAGTTAGAAGGTGAAATTCTAGCCCATTAAATCCATTGGGAATTTTGTGAGGATTTAAACTACAATCTTCACCTTTAGGAAATTACAACTAAGAAGAGGTAATCACATAGAGAGACTGGCAAGTGGAGAATCTTGACAGCTATGTGCATTTTGAGATTGTTAAAGATGTATTTCTTTTTATGGACATATATATGTCCATTAGCAGAAAAAATTGAACGGCCTGAAAAGTAGCTCTGATTTGCAGTCCATTATGTTCAAATTAGAAATGCAGTATCAAGAAGTTACCATCAAGAAGGTACATCAAGTATGTAAACTATATAACAAAAAACATTTGTGAGAGATGTAACTGACGTAGTAATAGCTTAAAAAAAAAGAGAGAGGAAAATACCCTTTGTGTAAAACTCAGAAGGAGGGCCTCTATTCTGTGCCACTTGAAACAGTTGTATCCTGGCAATTCTAGGTAATAATAATAAACATAACAAAAGTTAAGATGTAGTAGTTAAATGAGTCATAAAAATGAAGAGTCTGTAATTTGTATTGTATTGTGTCAGGTAATCGGATTAAAATAAACTAATGTTTGCAGTTACTTGTATTTGGGAGAAAATGAAGTGTAGCTGTTTGAGTGGTGCTACATACGTTCCATCCTGGAATGAAAATCACATTGTTTTGACTGCGTTATTTCTGTATCCATGCAAACCATCCTCATCACTCTATAGTTCTTACCTCTACTGGGGTTGTGTCATTTGAAATTAGTGGGTATAAGGCCCCTTGGAGAGATAAAGAGGAGCAGTGATTTGAAAAAATGAAATGCAGCAGTCAGAGTTAAGAAGAAAGGGCATTTTCCTGGTAAATGTTTTCCTAAATGGGAATTTTTCAGTGTGGTGTTTTGCTCGTGTATTTGGCAGTCACTTGGAATCAAGTGCAGACTTGTGCTACATTGTGGGCTTGGCAATGACAATTTGTGTGTGTGTGGTGCTTTAGTTATATTAGCCCTGGAGGCAGAGTTAACACTTGCAGTGGGACAAGAGTATTTGCAGTCATCAGAGAACTTTGCAGTCAGCTTCAATAACATCACTCCATTTTTTTCACTTTTTTTTAACATTTTTTTTGGCAGCAAAGCTCTTAGTAGAACCATCTGTCTTTCTATTAGTGTTTTTGAGTCCTGTTTTGAAGCTTCTTTGCTTGGCAAAGTCACTTTCATCCTTGGAAACCATTTAAAAAAAAGTTCTGTGGCTTTTTGCCGAAGAAGAGTACTATGCAAAAATTCCACACGGCTGTTCATTTTTGTTCTAAAAGAATACAGTTACTTTGTCTTTGTCTTAAAAAAAATAAACAAACAAAAAACCCAAACAACAACAAACAAAAAATAAACACATGAAGAAAAGGCAGATATTGGGCACTTCTAGGGTGGCTGAGTGGGGATAGAGAAGAAATTACATTTTATACGTTTTTTTTTTTTCTCCAGCAATCCAGTTAAAAGTACGTATGTCTTCTAGTTCAGAATAGAAAGGAGAATACTGAAGTAACAAAAAATGGATCGAGTTAGTTCAGTGAGTGGAGCTACGTCTGCTCTAGCTTCAGTCCCAACCTTAATCTCCCAGTGCAAGAATCTCTGTCGACAGCACTCCTGAACTCCATCCTTGAAAATTATTTCAGGTTATAAAGATGCAGTCAGCACACAGACAGGTGTTGACAGGTCCTGGCATAAATGAAGAGGTTACCTTCCCAAATTTCATACCACTCTTCTGCCTTGTAACAGTGTTGGGTGAACCGAGACTTCTCCTGGATCTTCAGGAGAGTAAATTAAAATAAAATTAAGTCAAGATGCTGTAGTCTGAACTGTGGCAACCAAGGAACTGGCACAGGTTCTCTTTTGCCAGTTCTGCTATGCAGGCAGTAACGAAGGGAGTAACACCTTCTTACACCTCTGGCCAAAAAAGGTTGTCTATCAACACTCTAATTCTCCTTGTTTCTTAAGGCTACAGACCACAAACTAAATTTTAGTCTTTGATAATGTATCTGTACCTCCAATGCCTTAGCTTTACAGTGCCGTTAAAAATCTAGATGACCTCTCTTAGAAAATGAGTCAGTCTCCTTTTACTGACTGATCTGGTCAGTACAGTAGGGTTTTTTAATTAAAAGCAGCCATTTAACATTTTAATCTAGCAAGCTTTTTGTTTCTCATCTGTGTGAAATAGGAAGATGATGTCCATTTCTAGCAATTAACAACTCTGACAGAACTGGGTAAAAGCAATAGTATTAGACATTGCGCCATGGCCAACTTCCAGTTTTGATGACTAATTTCTGCATGTCTTAAGTCCCCTGCAGTATCCACTTACAATATAATATTTTCCATTTCCTGACTTGCATGGTTGTGTACAGTTGCTGTGCAAAGTTGAACAGCTAACACTTCAGACATAGATGTGTTTTATTTGTGAATAAAGTGTCTCAGCCTTTTTTCTTACCATTTCAGAGACTTTCTCTTTTCACATGTACAAATAAGTGCATGTATATGGGCAGAAAAATAGTACTGACTGTGCTGTATGCTACTTACGCACGTATTTGTACTTCTGTGTGTGTGTATCTGTGTTTGGGCTCAGTCAGAGTGAAAGCTACTGTCTGAGACAGAGAGATGGTTACACAGTGCAATAAAAGAGAAGAAAAACCCACCCTGCCGTCCGAGAAGTGAGGCATTATGGACTGTGGGGGGAATAATTAATTGGGATATAGGTATGCGTTAGTGGAATCTTTCGATTTATTTTGGATTAATGTAATTCATATGAAGTGCTTTGGTAATTAAGATGAGACTGAATAGTTGATGCTACTGGAACACCCCATTATGGAGGAGCATATTCAAACCTGACCTCTCAGATCCGAATTAAGACAAAGTGTGTAAGCAGACATTTTCCCCCGAAAAAATTCCACGTTTGATTTTCCCTCTCCTGTTCAGCAGGTCCAGGGTCAGCTGCCTCCATTAATGATTCCCGTATTCCCTCCAGACCAACGAACCCTAGCAGCAGCTGCACAGCAAGGATTCCTTCTTCCTCCTGGTTTCAGCTACAAAGCGGGATGCAGTAAGTCCTGTAGACTTTTTTAGCTGGAAGTGGGTGTAGGGCACAATTTCGTGCCAGTCTCTATGAAAGTATCACCTCCCTAGCCCGATGGACAAAGCCATTAACTTGCACAGATGAGTGTAAAATACAGGATTAGCCATTATTGTATGAGAAAAGATTGTCAGAGATGAAGTACGTGTTTCAACGTAACAGCAAAACATTTCACACAAGAAGTCGATTTGTGCACCTTCTTTCTGACAGATCTTTTTGACAGGTGAACATGCTTATGATCACGCATACTTACATACCCCTGAAGAAAAGCTAACTGAAATTTCCCAATAAATTTCAACACTGTTGTAAGAAAATACATTTTTTTCCTGAAGCAGCCTGCTTACTATTTGTGAACTGAGGGCCTATTCTAGTCTCTTTCTTCACACAGAACTCACGTTAATCTCAACAGGGGTTCTGCACAGAGATCAAAGATAGCATACACTTTTCAGTTTGATGGACTAACACAAACTATGAGTATATTTACGAAAGCCTAACACTAAAAAAATATAGCATCTACTTTTTTAATCCTTGAAATATTTGTATTGTTCTCTACACTCCCCAGATTTTTTTGGAAGTTTTATTTAAGCCTTCTATAGGATTTCATGTTCCTGTCAACAGGGTGATAATAAATACAAGTTAAGGAATAATCAAGGAACTCCATTTCCATGAATAGGCTTAGCTAGAGCAAGAATTTCATAGACTTGTCTTCGTGCATTCGTGCTTGTATAACTCTTCTGACATCAGTTTTTTACTGAGTTATCTCGGACTTGCTTTTCTACCCTTCTCTGTTTCTAGCATGGGTGTTTAGCTTTATTATGTCCATGTCAGTGTATCCATCTGTATCATTGACTAACTCATGAATTCATCAGTTGCTTTGAGTTACTCAGCACTTGCCGCTGCAGCAGTTTCATAAAATTAGAACATAAAAAGATTCCTTTAGTTAAACTGGCTTAGCCCACACTTTCAGATTTCTTTCAGTTTCTGTAACATTGTAGATACAGTACTTGAATGTGAACTTGAGTTTCTTTGGCCACTAATCCCTTTTCCTAATATTTTACAGACTGGGACCACTACTGAAAATTACTGTTCAAAACACTTCACGTCCCTCAGCAGCTGCAGTGCCAAAGCTTAGGCTCATTCACTTCTTCCAGTGATTTCACACTCAGTCTCTCTCAGATGGGAGAAGTAGTGATTCACGTTACAGAATGTTTAACTGAAAGCCACACTGAATATGAATGCTGCCATAACTGTAGGCCTGAAAAAGGTTAGGAAAGCACCCTGTTAGATATATCTGGCAGAATAAATTAGTTTCATGCTGATGAAGTCTGGTTTGGCTAGAAAGAGTTGAGGTTGGTTTTTTCCTTTCTTTTTACTGCATGTACATTAACTGTAAGACAGTCCTATAGTTCCTCACATCCATGAAGTATATATGACATTGCATGTTTGTGTAACCTTGAAAATCAAAAAGGAAAAAGAGCAAAGTTGCTGCTGCTCCTGGCAGTAAGGCTTGGAATTAACAGCATGCCAAGGTCTAGGACTGAGCAGAAGCCAGTGGAAAAAGACAGCTCTGTGTTTGGTGATTCCCTGGCATGTTTGACTGAATTTGACTGAGAAGCTGAGGAAAAGTGATAAGTAGTCCAAAGGATTTTTTCTTTTCACTCACAGTTTAGTGTAAACAAAAAAGCATGTAAGGATTTAGCAACACCTAGAAAGCTTGTAGCAATGAAAAACGTAGCTGCCTTAAAACTATAACATGTTCATATCAAGTAATGTTTTTGACAGGCCATTAAAACATATTTCTCCCACTTTTCTGCTTGCCCTTCTGTGTATCAGTCCTCTTGACAAAGATGTGGTAGATTGTAAAGCAAAGAGCTTTGGATAAAATTTTCTAAACCACCTGAGTGATTTGGGAGACTAAACCTTCATTTGAAGAGTGACAAAGACACTGGGATCTAAGTCTGAGGGATATTTAGCAAATGTTTGTATTGTAAACTTTAGTACAGTAACCTGTGCTAGCTTGAACAGAACTAAAGTGGATACCAGTATAGCACTGCAACAGAGAATGTACAGCAGATTAATTTGCTCAGCTTCTCAGCACATTAAATGCCTAACTTTCACCGAGTTTGCTTTTGGATGCAAGGCGTTCCTATGAAGTTCTGAAGACCCCACTACCAGCATCTTTACCTGACTGCTGTTGTATGTTTTAAATTTGGCTTATGTACCTTATGAAAATGGAACCTCACTTCTACATCTTCCCTGTCCTTTTGGAAAACCTGCCCTTTTTTCTGGACTGATAGATTTTCAGAATTATTTTGTATGGCTGATTGATAGGAATTCTCTAGTGATGATTCTGTTACTTACTAGCATTAACAACCTGCACATAGGAATGATAAAAATCTCCATGGGACAATTCAGTTCCAGTCACAAATAACAAAGAACTATGATAATTTTCATATACTGTTTCTCAATAAAAGGGAGATTTGAAAATTTGGGGGAGAGGAAGAGGGAATTTTGTGATAAGCAATATTTTCATAACTAACTAATGATGCTGAGTACCTGGATTATGGATAGCTGGTTGGGGACACCTTCAAAGGGACTTACACAGTTATATGCCCTGCCTCTTTGAAAAGTCAGATCTCCAGAAGAGTGTCTCAAAATCAGCAGCATATCATCTAAGGCACTGCAGGTCTCTCATCAGTTGTGCTACTGGTCACACCTGATAACTGGGTTACTTGCCGCCTTCTGTCTGCAGGCCAAGTAGCTGCAGAGATCACTGTCTCCAGCTGCTCATCACTGTGCCTCTAACTTCTGACATACTGGCCAGGCTTCTTCGTTAAGCACTCCCTAACTTGCTTCTGTCCAGGCTGCGATAGCAAGGACTTTCTGTTGAAATTGCTTAAACTGAGCTGGCTCATTTTAATGGGAACATGTCAGGAAGTGATTAAACAAGCAGCTTGGTCACAGTGGTAACCTTTGGCAGGGGGCTCTGATTGGAGATGGTGGCCTCTTCAGCCAGCACAGCTGCAGCTGGAAGAGACATTTTGATCAAGCCTCGAGGTCAGTGAAAGAGAAAAAATGATGAATACCTAGTTGCACTGCTATTTTTCTTTCACTCAGCTTAGATAATGAAACCAAACTAACTTATCCGATGCTTTCTGATTCACCTGTCCGTGTTAGAGCAACAGAGGGTCAAATGTATGTCTCCCAGTGGCTTCAGAGAGTGTATGTGGTAGGGTTCCTCAGCCAGTGCTTCCCAATGGACTAATGACTTATCCAGAGAGAGACTGTGGAAAGGGGGAGTACTGTTTTCTCTACACATACTTCCTTTTCCAAGGATTTGACTGAAGATAACACAAAAATAGTCGTAACAGTTCATAGCAGGGGTCCATTTAGATTCCTCTCATGGCAGATACCTAAAGAAGAGTAGAAGAACAAGGCAAGAGTATGCCAATACTTCATCCCCCTATACTTTGCCAGGTTCCAGTGGTTGGCACCTTGGGGACCTTCTGGCCCTGTGGTGGCATTACTGTGTGAGAGCTATTCTGTCTGTTATTGAAAACAAAGAGGTTTCTCTGCTTGGGTTCCTACCTGATTGGAAACATTCTAAACAGCTGAAATGCTCAAAAGAATACAACAGTATCAATCTCTAATATGTGCAAATTATTCACTTCTCCAAATATTTTGCAAAATTG
Organism: Harpia harpyja; assembly: GCF_026419915.1. Taxonomy (NCBI): domain Eukaryota; kingdom Metazoa; phylum Chordata; class Aves; order Accipitriformes; family Accipitridae; genus Harpia; species Harpia harpyja. Next base: position 11,339,442 of record NC_068945.1, on the reverse strand, counting down.
GGTAAATACAGGGAGGAGGGGGTAAATATTTTCTCCATGGTTACATGGCAGGTCATGGTCTTTGGCTTCCAATTTGATGTAGTAAATTTCCTTTTCTTTCCTTTTCTCCGTAGCAGATCATGCTTGGGAGTGGCTTGGGTTTTCATTTTGTTTTGTTTTTTAAACAGATGGTTTGCATTACATAAGGGACAATTTACACAAGTTGACACTTCCCCTTTTTTCTCTATGGCATATTGTGTGGTGGTAAAGTTGGCAGAGAAAAAGGAAGGAACTTCTATTAGGATTACATTTCTGTTTGAGAAAAAAACCCTCATAATCTATGGGTCCCGTTGATTTTTAACCTCCATAGCTAGATATAACTGCATGGTGTGTAAAGTATTTAATATTATTATTTACAACCAAAGCATTTTTTCCATATGAGAAAAATAAGTTGGCAGTATGTGATGGACTCTATTGTCCACGATTAGCAAGAAAAATGCTGGATACCTACTTATTTGCTACATACCTGGTTATCTATTCACTGTGTGCTATTTGGAGTTTAAGTATTTTGATTTTTATGCAAGCCTCTTCATATGTATTTTATTATATACATAATATGTGGTATTTATATAGATGTATAATGCAAAGCTCTTTTAATAAAGAGTTGATGTTTCAAAGTGGGGTGTTAACTAAGTTAGTGACCTGTGGCAGGAGCAGATGTTGGGAGTTAACCCCAGTATCCTGAGTATATGAATTGGTTTTAGCAGCAGGTGAGAGTCTTCCATTTCAGCTGATGCTGAAACCAAACAGAGCGAGATTACTGCATTTCCCAAACTGTGGTGAAGCTTCTCCCACATTTAGGCTATGCAGATTGGCTCAGGTCATTTAACCCTTCTCCCTTTATTCTCAGCCAGTATTCCTTAACTCTGTCATTTGTTACTACTGCTATTACTAGTTCAGCTCCACTTGTGATACTTGCTAGATAACATACATGACTCCCAGCATTTTAGTAATGGCGAGTGAAATGTCAGCTCTGCTGAGGTCTGAGGAGCTGTTGCTGTTGACTTCACTGAAGTCAGATTTCACACCAGATGATACAGATCTGCTAGGGCCACTCTTAGAAATAATTAGAATTTATTTAGAGCTAATTAATATTTGTGAAGTGCTTTGAAAGTATAAAAACAGTGTAAGTGATAGAAGAGAAGAAGTTTTGTATTGTGCCCTTTAAAAACTGCATAGTTCTGCCTCAGAGGCGGCTGCTCTTCAGTCGTAGGTAGTGTGATCTTTTTATTAATGCACATATGTATAGATTTGTATGTGGAATATTAAGGCATGATTGCCTCTCCTGGGACAGGGAATGAAATAAAGATTTTGGGAAAGCAAAAGGGGCTGCTTCTGGGGAGCTATTTACAGAAAAGGCAGAAGGAGTTGGGCTGAGAACAACAAATGTAAGTAGCAGAATGCACCAGGACAGAATGCTTCCTCGCGCTTCTTCTGTGGCTTTACATTTGCAGCACTGTTTACAATTAGCTTTCCACTAAAAGACACAGAATAGCCCAAACTTTGTAAAGAAGATGGGTCCTCCGCAGTTAATGGTGCTAAGTAAGATTCATTTTGGAAACTGCGCTCCATCTCTTCTGTAAGCGTTTGATGCTCACGTTAAAAAGGAAGTGAAATGTCAACTAGCCACTTAGGGAGGTGTGGTATGTTGTATCGGTCCTGAGGTTTTTCAATACAATTGAAACTGTTGAGTTCCAGACAGTTTCTTCTTTGGAGGATGAAGAACAACATACTTCGTTTTCTAAACTGAGGTGTGCAAGAAATTGAATTATATGGAGGTTTTTAGGATTTGTTTTCTTTCTCAGGCAACAATAGTTACTAAGTCTATATTTCTGGAAGTGGGTTTTACCCTAAATACATTTTCCAGGTTATTCGCAAATTCTCAGGAAAGCTTCTAGGTAGCCTTTTATTTGCTGATACCTATGTTATTTTTATGGAAGTATGCCAAATTTTAGAAACGAGAATTGTTTTTCTTTGCCCATTCCTCATCTCCCCTGTGGATAACTTGTTGTAACAAATCATATTGTGTTCCCAGTCAGATGTCATCAACACGAGGTTTTCTGAAAGCACTTTAATCACTATTTCAACCATATCCAATTAGGGGGGAAAAATCTGAATATACAATAGGTGCATTGTATGTGTCTTACATATTAGCTCGTTGCTGCTGGAAGTGTTCTAAATAAAGTAACGCACACAAAGTTATTGATGAAATATCTAATTACCTTTTAAAATCAGCAAAATTGTGTGAGATGAACAAGCCAAGCCTAATAAAATCAAAATATGCTGAATTTACTGTTCATCTATATTCTGAACAATAATTCCGATGTCCGATAAAAATGAAACTCTCAGTTAATTGGTTCCTCATACAGTACAATAAAATTAATGTTTAGGAGTTAAATACCATAAACTTCCTCAGGGAAATTTGCTGATGTATCTCTGTTTTTTAGTCAGTCACATGTTTCATTGTTTAATGGAGTATCATGTGGACTGTCTTATAATTTTTCTTGTGTTCAGTGTCCATGTGTCTGGCTTCTAAAGAGACTGAGCGCTAATTTCTGATTTAACTGTGTCAGCTTTATCAGCTGACATACAGGTCACTGACAATCATCAAATCACAAGAAAAAAATATTGACATTGCTGTGCTTTTATCAGAATGACAAAAATAGGAACCATGTGTTGTGAGGACCACATACTGTAGCTTCTTTATAAAGATGCTAGTCATCTTTCAGGGCTACTGTTTATGCCTTGGAAAAGAATGAGCATATGACTAAACCCTCATGTTCCCCCCAGGATAAGAAAAGAGTAATAGCATTGTGGATAGAAACAGCAAGAAGGAGGAATTTTTGGTAACAACGTTGCCTTTTAGCATACATGAGAATGTGTCAGTTCTGTAATGCTGCAAATGCAAGGGAAGGCATCAAGACTGCAAAAAATAACACCACAACTAAAGACTGTTTCTAACTGAAAGAATCCTATAGCCCCTGATCTATGCGTGGCTTCTCACAATAATGCTAATAAAAACAAAACAGACAAGCAAAATAATAGGGTCCTGTGAAAACAGGCTGATAGTTTCAGTTCTGTTTCTAGGCCATAAAAGATGTCTGTTGTTATGGCAGTATTAGCCATAGTTGGGCAACCAAATAAAAGTCACGATTTTAAAATTCATGGTAGTGTGTACAAACCTTTGTGGAAATACATAGGAACTGGAAGGCTTCTTATGGGTCCCTCCAAAGCCACCCCTTCTGTAGACTGAATTGTTCCTCTAAAATACAAAATCCCTCGGAGGCAGCACCCGGTCAATGCTCTCCAGAACTATCCTCAAAGAAAGTCAGGGAGCCAGTTTGGATTTCTTTTGGAAGCCACTGGTGGTATCATCTTCATACTCTTTCTCTTATTTATCTAAATCCCTAATGCCTACAGCCAGAAGTCAGGGAACACTGCTCATCTCTTTCACAGCCTCCTGTTACTTTTACTACATGTCCACCATCACACCAAAAAACTGAAAGGAAAATGGTGATGAGGGTGAGAATGAGTGAGTGGAGAGAAGAGAGATGCAGTGGCTTACCTGTCAGTTTAGCCATCAGCTGTGATTATTCATTATAAATATACTTAAGTGATAAATTGAGTGTAAAATTACTGTGGCTTTTTCTAGAGCTTGTCAAAAATGGGGAAAGATAACGTAGAATTCCTTTTCATTCAACAGAATCTACTATAAGGAAATGTTTATTCTGGTATTTTTCATGGAATTCAGTTTAGCATACTGTTTTGGAAATTATAATTTAAGAACTTGTTTTTGTTTCCTACTCTTTATATTCTTTACACTGTTTTCTTTTTTTCTTCTTCTTCCTTGACCTCCCAACTTTTTTCACTTGCTGTCCCTGAAAGACAGGTAGGAGGAAAACAATAAGTTTAAAAAAAATCATGGGAAATAAACCGCCTACTTCTCCACTTCTGGTATCATTTTTTTTTAAAGAAGAAAATTTCAGGGAAAAAAAATCAGTGTTCTATTGTTTCATATAATCAGGTTCAACTTAAAAATCCTGTCAAAACATTATAATTTAACATTAGCATGTAACTTGATTTATATAGCAAGTAAGACAATTGTGCCTGCTCTGAAGAGCTTGCAGCCTGTCAGAAGACAAGACAAGACACTAGGGGGGATTACACCATGAAGGAGAATAAATGAGATGACTGACAGAAGAAGGAATACAAAAAACATCTTAGGAGTTGAGGTGAATTGTGCAACACGCATAATGTTAGCTCCTATGCTTTCTTTTCTCTTTTAAAAAAAATTCTAAATGTTTTTTAACTTACTAAACTCCTTTGATAAAATTTTGCAAAACATACAAATAGTTTAAGAGCCAGTGTTGTATTTCCACAAGCATACAAGCATTTAATATCCATGAGCTTGGTAGCTAGTCAGTTGAAAATCAGATTCCTAAGCATAGGGTTGTTATTTTGTGTTTTGGGACAGGATGTCCACTTGGCTCTGTACCACAACTTACTTTCGCAGAAAAGTGTTCTCAGTGGAGGATGATAGGGAGAGTTCATAGAAAGAGTAGTTTAAAAGTGGAGGTACTTCATGAAAAATCCTCTTGTAAGCAGATCTTGGAAGATTATTTTGGGCAAGGATAAAGGTGTGATTTGAAATTGAAAGAAGTTGCAGCGCATAAATTATCAGGAAAGAGGTTCTGGGTATGTTTGTGGAAGACGGACCAAAAGAAGCATAGAGAAATAAAGAATTGGCACGGAATTGAGGGTTCAGCCTTGCCTTCTTTCTTCCCTGAGCCACTGGCGTTCTCCTTTGCTCACAGTGTGCACCAACACCTCTAATATACCCCCATGAGCTCCCTCAGGCTGACATATCCCATTCACTTCTTTAGGTGCTGTATCACCAGTACATACGTCCTCCTGTGCTCTTTTCATGTAGTCAGTCTTGAATAATTCTGTTCTTCAAAGTGATGTCACCAAGTAGCTGGGAAATAATTATATATTAGAGAAGAATATGTCAGCTAATGAAATAATTTTTGCCTTGTTCTCACAATAAAAATCCCAGCCTGTGACCTGCTCCAGATTTTATCATACAGTGTACTAAAGAAAAGCAACAACAACAGAACTTCTCTCTGATGCTTTGTTTATAAGAAAAGTCCACACATAATGAGAGACAGTTTGGAACATGAAAGGACTGCACAAAATGTTTCTTTTGGTAGCTGAAAGATGCAGGGAGGTACACTTCTGCCTGCATGCATTAGTAGATTAATAGTGAACTTTGTAAATTGAAATGTAATATAGTTGTTTGAGAATCTATTGGTGTTTTCAGTGAAGCAAACTTGTGAATGGCTTGGGAAATACCTGTTTCTAATAGCTGTATATCTTGCCTCACGTTCCTGAAATGTTCCCAGAGCTTGGGAAAAAAAATGTAGCGACTTTTTACATCTAAACCCAAGATATTTACTGAAGAAGTAATGAAAGAGTTAAGACATGCATTTCCCAGACTTCAGAATTAACTAAAACTGCTCAGGCAGAACCTTCACTCTGATATGGGAATAAATTTAAGGACAGTAGAAAGATGTATCATATTCCAGAGTAACAGCAAAGAATGAGCAGGTACATGTTTACTAGAGGAGACTTGAGGCCTTTGTTAGTATTTTGGAGGGGTGGCAGTTGCTCCTGCACCATGTGATATGAGTACGTAAGTGCTTGGCCTCCTCGCTGATACAGGGCCTGGATCCTTCCCTGCGAAAGGCACTGTCTGAAGAGTTGTCTCTGGGTTTTAATCTTGGCTCTTCCACTGGCCTGTTGAGTGACCCAGGGCATCCATGGCATTTGAGCATATTCCTTGCTCTTTTGTGGTTTGCCTCCTGTGGACAGTAAGCTCCTCCAGACAGAGGCGATCTTTTGCTAGACTTTTGTACCAGGGCAAACACCGTGGACCACTAACCCTGATGGTGTCTCTGCTCGTTACTGTACCTTCCTCCAACTTCTTCGCTGCTACTGTGTCTGTACCGTGGGGGCAGTAATGTCGATGTACAGTGTATGAGTAGCACCTGTGAAAGAGTCACAGCACAGGCAGGGTGTGCTTTTCTTCATAAAAAGAATTGCTAAACCCCTACATTAAGCACACGATAGCAGAAGGTATTACCAAAGCATAATGATCCAAAGATTCATGCTGGGTTACAGAAGCCTTTCAGTTTTGTTTGTTGTTTTTGTTTGTTAAAAATATTTTGGAGCCCTGGAAAAATGTAAAACCCTTTGAAGAATGAACTAACAAAAAATCAACCTGGTAGACAGGAGAGCCCAGCTCTGCACAGCTGTAATCTGGTTTTAGGATGAATTTGAGCTTTTTCCTTAGAGTTCTGAAAAACGGTGTTAGCATGTTCTGGTATAGTAGTTGCTTTCCAGCATCGTCTCCTAAAGAGTCCCAGAGGCGTTACCTACACCACCAAAGCCAGTGGTTGTGACCATGCACAAGGCCATGGGGTGTGCATGTCCATGTCTTCTCTCGCAAGCATCTCCTTGATATATCTACCAAATGAACTGTAAAGGATAGGAATTACCACAACAGATGAGGGTAATGAGAATCTGCCTGGCTGTTTAGGAAGGTGAGAATAGTGGGATATATCAATTAGCATGAGGTTGTGGGAAGATGGGCTGAGGCTTATACGTGTATGTGGAGAAGAGAGGAATGTGGGATAGTGCATGGAAGTTAATCTTTTAATAGGTACATTTTAATACAAATAATTCGTAACTAAAGATTTTAATAGGCTGCAAAATCAACATTCTAGTGAGAAACTTTTCCCTTGTTCTTTTCTTTGCAGTTGAGAAATTAATAATTTTATATTGTTTCATGGCTGGTTCTTGAAAAAAAAGTCCTCTTGTAGAGAAGAGTCTTTCAGAATGATACTGGGATTAGCCTTTGAGCTGCTAGTGGTGTGGAAGCAGCTAAACATCATTGACCCTGAGTCTTTGACCACAGTCTTTCTTCTCCGTGTCCTCACATGTTTAAGGCCCACTGCTTGGGTCACAAGATAACTCTCCAGAAAATTTCAAGTCAGAGAAATTTTTAATTCAGTCTGTGATATGAAATGGAAAGTGGATGCCTCAGTTAAAGCAAAGTAAAATTGGAAAATGTGAAACAATGGCATCCCCTGGGGAGAGAAACCCAAGCAAGTCAGGAAATCTGTTGCCCCTTGACGATAAATAAATAAATGGAGAAGTTGTGGCCTGGTGCTGGTGCAAATCCCCATTTGTGAATGGGGATGCCTGGCTGGACCTTTGGATTCCCATTGCTTGGCTGGCCAGCCTTGAAAGACTGTGAGGCTTCAGTCAGCAAAGCATTATTCAAGATGTTCTTAAACATAAGCAGGCGTGCTTATTGAAGTTAAATATCAGTTAAGATGCTTTGCCAGCCCAGTTTTTTTCTGGCCCTCCATTTCTAGAAGTTATGGTATTTAATTCTTAACAGGAGATCAAAATGCTTGAATGAAAAGATCTCTGTAAAGAAGGTTGCATTATAAAAGGGAAAAATAAACATTAGCAGTTTTCCTGAATGTGTATACACCAACACAGCTTATTTCTGACATTTCAAAAACATGAGATAAGTTTCTTTCCCTTTGTTTTCTGTTTCCTGTAACTTAGGCTTGATACCATTATGAACTTTAATAATAACTAATAATGATTGTACAGAACAGCTTGCATTGCCTTCTCAATTTATCTTTTTTCTCCCCAGTTCACTCAAAAAAGCACAATAAAGGAAGAAAACTTTTAATCTACCTCTCTAATGAAATGTACAGGAACATTTAGGTAGATTTTCCTGATAAAGTGTTCTGCCTTTTCCATAGTCTCATTTCAAGTGGCTGTTCTAATGCTACAGAAATCATGCACTCTACCAGAACGTAGGGACATACAGAAATGCCCTGGTGATCCTTATTTGAGTGGAAAGTGCTTAAACATTTTATCATTTGGAGAAGCAATATAATGCGTGTAACTTTTTTTTTTTTAACCAGTTTTCTTAATAGTTTTGTTGATGGGCTAGTACGAAGTTTATTTTAACAAATCAGATATGTAGGGAGTGACCAAAAGTGAGCACTCCATAACATTAAAACATGCCTGTCTCCATCTTGATTTTTGCCATCTCAGGTAATTTTCCTTTATAAATGCCTGCAACTTTTTCTTAAACCTTTACTGGGTCCCTTTATCTCATGCAGCACAATGCAGTTCTTACTAAAACTAAAGTAGTTTTCCCTCAGAAGAAAAATGGAATCACAAGTCATGAAGTGGAGTTGGCGCAGGGATTTTGGAGGCTTGTGTCTGATTCACTTAACCTCACATGCTTTTTCCTGCTGTAGGATCAAACTCTGAAACTAAAGCAAGATTTTTTTTTTTTTCCCCTCACCTAAAAGAAAACACAGTAGTCAAGGGAGTGCCATTTCTGATCTGTGAGAGGCTCAGTTTACTAACAGGGAGCCGAATTTGGTTAACTTCATATTCTGGACAAGCTTGTAAATTTGTCCCCTTCTAACACCGTGATCTTATCAAGGTTGTACTGTTTTCCTTTTCTTCTCCTCCACCCCCATCTTCTTTCTTTCCTTTTTTTTTTTTTTTTTTGAAGTGCAGCCTTCTGATCAATGTGCACTTTTTTTTTCCATTTCCCTAAATACATCATGAAAAAGGATGAGGTTTCCGCCTTAATTGCTTGTGCCTTTTATTCACATTCCTCTCTCAGCCAGAATTGTGAAAAGAGTGTTAGTAAAAGGCTGCACAATAGAGCTTTTCATTAGGCCTCAACAAGGCACACAAAAGAAGGCTTTTGGAAAGAGTGAATGCAGGACTTTAATTTGCAGGTGGAGAGTAGATAAAAGGTGCTGACGCCTCTATTATTCTCTTACTTAGGTGACCCTTACCCTGTTCAGCTGATCCCAACTACCATGGCAGCTGCTGCCGCAGCAACACCAGGCTTAGGCCCACTCCAACTGCAGGTAAGTCCGAAAACAATGCAGAAGAGGCAAAGGTTAAGTAAATACGAAAACCAGTTTTCTCTTCCATTTGAACACAATGCAATTAACAGGGGTTTTGGTCTGTTCTCTTCGCATAAAGTTTGCATCTGAAGCAAAATAATAGTCAAATCACATACATTTTTCTTTTACCTCGAGGGAACTTCTTGTTACATTTTTGTGTCTTTATTGTCAAGTTAACTACTTTTAGGTTTGTACTTCAAATTTCTGCAGAGCAGTATGTTTGCTTGTCTTTTCCATGAGATAGTTCTGATGCAGGCTGTAAAGGCTGGCTAGGTGTAAACCAGCAAAAGGAAGCGCATTGCCGGGCAGAAAAGCTCTGTCCTGACAAGCACTTTTAAACTGCTTAAAAGTCGCTTAACGTGATTATGTCCTTCTAGGCTGTAAGCTCTTCAGAGCAATGATTGGCCCCTCCTACAGTGTTTTATGGTACCCAGCACTTTTTAGGCACTGCTGTAGCTCAGATAGTTAGCGTTTATACTAATTTAACATAGTAAATTAGAAAACAGGTGGAAAGATACTAAAGAATTTTTTTTTTTGAGCTATGTTAAAGAGTTGGCCTGGTAGCCAGATGTATCTGATTCAGAACTCCCAATATCATTCTAAATTTTGGAGGTATTAGGGTGTCCATGGGTCTTAATGATAGCATTGCAGGTGTTCCTCAGGTATTCCTGATCCCCGCAACCCTTGTCCAGTCATTGGAAGTAAGCAAATGTGGTGTCCATCTCCGCAGTTTGAATTTTGTTACCTGCCATGTATGCTTTGCTGGTAGGATGAAGCCAGGTCAAATTTGGAACTAAAATGAAGTCAAGATCCAAATTATCTCTAGTACTGCAAAATCTGGATTGACACTCTTTTGTAGAAACAAAAAAACCTCCCATACTCTCCATTGCTAATTTGTCTCCACGCTCATTATTATTTGCCAAGTCACATGGAACAGCAGAGCTTTATACCTGCTTGGAAAAGCTCAGCATTTATAAACAGTACGTGTAAAATGCATTCTCAAACTCGGTTTGGCCAGCATCAGTATGAAGAAGACTCTCTGCAACATCAGATATTTCAGTTGTTTGGCCAGCATACGAGAGCGTGGGACATAGTTCTGGGGAAGATTTTTTTTTTTTTTTTTTTTATTTTAACACAGCCAGCGGAAGTTAGCTGAGTTTCACAGAAATAGCTGCCAGTGTGTAAGCTGACACATTCCATGCACCACAGAGGTTAATACATTCATTCCTATTGTGCCTTCGTATGAAAAGCTACACTGTCTGTGTGTTAGTTTCTGATTCTGTGAGTTACAAATACTGTAGGCGGCTTAAGAATCATGGGAGCCATAAAAGTCATCCCTTTGAAATGAATTTTGAGGAGTAACGTCAGTATTGATAAAGTGCTTAGAATAGCCCAACACATATGAACACACATATGGAAGAAATAGGGGGGAAAAAAGGAAAAACAAAAATTGAGCTAGCTAGCAATGAGGAAATAGAGGTCTGAGTCTAATTCTATTTGTTTTTGCGGTCATTCAAGCTAGT